>NC_051076.1:54281317-54598817 GCF_004664715.2 Peromyscus leucopus | reverse complement strand
CTCTCCTCTTGTTCTGTATCCCGCTGCCCCATCCCACCCAGGAAGAGGAGGAGGACCTGGAAGGAACCTCTACACACAGAACCAGGCCGTGAAAAGGTCAGTGGTGGTCAGCAAGGCGGGGACGTCGGAGGCTCCAGTGACATGCTCAGCGAGCCCAGAAAAAGAAAACAGAACTTGTCTTGGATCACTCAGAGTTGACTGGAAACCAAGACCTCATTGTCCCCAGTGCCCTGAAGGTGTTCATTTCTGATGTCGGGAGTGTCACGGATGGGCCTCTCATCCATCACTCAGACAGCAAGTGTCACTCTCTTTGGGAAACGTGTGTGTGTGTGTGAAAGCATGTTCATCTTGGCAAATGTGCAGCCCCAGCGGCTTCTGGCGTCCGTTTCTAATTCCTGTTCCATGTTCACGATGTCAGCAGAGCTGAGTCCTAAACCCTCGTGGAGCCTTGGGGCTGTCTTCTGACTTACAGCAGCGATGCTATCCAGTTAACATTTTGCCCTCTGACAGACACGACACTAAAGACAGGCACATCTCACCGCGCCTCAGAATAACCTTATGAACCAAATACCCAAAGATTACAAACAATATCGCCTACTGATGAAGAAATGCAGAGGAATGGAGTAAGTTGCCCAAGGCCGCAGGGCCACCAGGGGCTAGAGGCATAATTCTCATGTGGTATTACCTGCCTTGGTGAGGACCTGTGGGAAGCTTGACTTGAACCAAAAGGAAGCCCTTGATTTTTAAAATACGTTTGTTTTATTTTTGTTTTGGGTATGAGTGTTTTGCCTCCATGTACGCATGTTTGTATGTGTGTGCACCGTGTGTGTCATGCCCGAGGATGCCAGAAGAGGACACCAGAACCCCTAGCGTTAGGATGACAGACGGTCTAGTATATGGGTGCTGGGAACCCACCCAGGGTCCTGCACAAGAGTGACGAACTCTTTAACTACGAAGCCATCTTCCAGCCCCTCTCGACTGAATCTGATGAACTGATGTCGCGAGCAGAATCAGTTGTTCTGTTTGAAGGACTAGGAAACGAAGCTGCCCTGCCACCCTTCCTGAAACATCAGCCAGACAGTACAATTGTCTGGCAAGGCAACCGGCTGGGAAAAAACCAAGAATTGCCATCTGATGACTTCCTGTTCTACTTTAAGCTTGTCTCTGGCTCAACACTCCACTTTCCATGAGGTTTTCAAACCGGCCGGAAGATTTCTTATCACTCGAATTAGCCTGGCTCCATGTTAGACAGAACTGTCATCCCTTCCCTTTGGGGGTACTGTAAGTGGTGGAGGAGACCAGAAAGCTAGAAGGAAGTGAGTTGGGACTGCCTAGCTAACCGCATCCTTGGACCACCCAATCCGTAGGGAAGAGGCGGGCCACACGGGCCCTCCCCCATAGACCACGCCCTGGAGAGCTCCGCCCCCAGGCCCGCCCCGCGGCGCATTATGGGATCTGTCAGCCCCACTGGAGCGGGACGCAACCCTAGGTCATGGGAATCCAACCGGTAAGACCCTTGTTCGGTGCCCTGAGCCCGGGGTCCCCGGCTCAGCTGGTTCTGGGCAGTCGGCTCCACGGGACTGGGCAGCCCAGCCCTGGATGCGGGGTCCCGCTACACCAGCTGCGGGTTGGGGACGCTACTCCGCTCACTTCTGTGGCTTTGGCATTCTCTCTCGCTGGAGCTCGGGATCTTCATCCCTGGTCCCCCACCTACCCCCTGGCTCCTCCTCTACCCGTAGAGCCCGGTCCTGCTAGCCTCTCTGGGGGTGGGGCTGCTGACTCTGTTCGGACTGGCTGTGGGTACCTATCTGGTTCGAAGATCCCGCCGGCCGAAGGTCACTCTCCAGGACCCGGATGAGAAGTACCTGCTGCGATTACTAGACAAGACGGTAAGTTGTGAAGAAGGTGGGTAGGGTGGAGAGGGGACCGAAGTTCCCCTACTTGGAGGGATAGCATCCACGGTGGTTGGATTGCTCCAAGGGACTTGGCAGACCAGACCTGCTTGATGAAACATCTTGTCATCCATCCTCAGACTGTGAGCCACAACACCAGGAGGTTCCGCTTTGCCCTGCCCACCGCCCACCACATTCTGGGACTGCCTGTGGGTAAGGAAAAGGGAGTGGGCTTCTCTCCTTGGCATCCTACCAGGGCGAGTCACCGCTTAGCTATTTTCCCTGTACACACCATTCCCCTTTCCTCACTTGGCTTGGAATCCTTCAGCCTGTGAGGGACCACTCCTTTAGGGTGTGGCTTCTGTGCCCCTAGACATCTCTGACCTCCAGCAGCCCTCCCGCTTTCCCGTAGGACTCGTCATAACCCCCCTCCCGCCCCAGCAAACACGAATTTCTTCCCACTGTGCAAACCCTCTGCTCACCTGCCGCCGCTAAGGTCCGGGCAGTAGCGAAGGGAGTTTCTCAGGTGGGAGGAGGCAGGAGCGACTGCTGAGGGGTCCTCCCGGAGGGACAGTCCCTTGGCCCACATCAGGAAGCAAAATATCCTTTTCTCTCAGATTTGGGTATTTTTGAAAGGTGACGGGGACACAGCACATCCACAGCAGCTTATGTAACTCTCCCCATGGTTCCAGGCAAGCATGTCTACCTCTCTGCCCGAATTGATGGAAGTCTAGTCATCAGGCCTTACACTCCTGTCACCAGTGATGAAGACCAAGGCTATGTGGATCTTGTCATCAAGGTAAGAGTAGAGAAAAGAGACCACAGGGCTGGGAAATTGTCCACTCTCTGGGTAAAGCCCTTGCCACACAAGCCTGAGTTTGTATTCCCTAACATCTATGCACAAGCTGGACACAGTAGCCCATGCATCTGAAATTCCAGCATGCCTCTGCTGGGAGATGGGAGCTGGGTGCCTGAGAACTACCATGAACTCGGAGTTTAGGGACCCACTAGCCTTTCAAGAGCAAGAAAGATCCTGCCTGAAACAAGATGAAAGACACAGATCAACATCTGAGGTTGTTCTCTGACCTCTCCACCCTTGCTGTGGCAGGCATGCGCACACACACACATTACATGTGTGCATACACACACACACACACACACTACATGTGTGCATACACACATATCATACACACTTTCCTCCTCTCTGCATCATCAGGTTTATCTGAAAGGTGTGCACCCCAAATTTCCTGAAGGAGGGAAGATGTCTCAGTACCTGGACAGCCTGAAGATTGGGGATGTGGTGGAGTTCCGAGGGCCAAGTGGGTTGCTCAGTTATGCTGGGAAAGGTGATTATCTGTCTCTTCCTTCCCACTGTCTCACTTCTGTCCCTGCAGTCCCCGGTACAGTCTGTTTGTGCCCGTGCTGTGTCCCTAAAGCACCTATGGTTTCACCTTGTTCATCAGCCATGGCGGCCAGCTGTGGAGATTACCAAACCTGTGCTTCTCCTTTCTCTTCCCTCTGGCTAAGAACCTAGAGAGAAAGCTTTTAGCCCTTCCCAAGGGAACAGCTGGGTGCTGTACCATCCCCCTGGTGATTCTCCGGACCACCAGGGAAACGAAATTCACCCTGGCACCATGCCTACCACCTTCACCAGGGAGCAGTGCTCTGCCGGAGGGTCTTTGCTCCACACATCTTCTCTTGCCCTCGCTTGGCTCTGAACCTTGCAGGCAGTGTGGGGCCACTGGGTTTCTTCTGGGGTGTGGCTTCTGTGCCCCTACTCTGAGAACTGATGGGAGGCAGACAGCCCAGCCCCTCTGTCCTTCCCATGCAATTGTCAGGGCAGGTTTAACTCAAACCTCCCCCCAAGTCCCAGGATCAGATTTCAGAGCAGCTGCTAAAACAGCCTAGGGCATGTTTTCAATTCTGCGTTTTGTTTACTTAGTCCCTGTCTGAACTGACTCTAACCCTTCACTTGACTTCTCAGGGAATTTTAACATTCAGCCCAACAAAAAATCGCCACCGGAACTGCGAGTGGCGAAGAAATTGGGAATGATTGCTGGTGGGACAGGTCTGTATCTCTGGAAGGATACTTTTGCTTATCATTGCTGGGTTTTGCTATGCAGATTCCTACATGATCTCAAGTTCTGTAATAGAGGACAAGCCATTAATCAAGAGACCCCCATCACTGCCTAGACTTCCCCAGTAGCTGAAATCATAAGCAAGTAGAAACAAAAATAATTTTTCACAGAATGAGAGCAACAAAGCAGGAGGGTTCTCCACAAACTGAGTGGATTTAATGACTTGAGAGAAACAGGTATGAATAGTTGAGGAGGAAAAAGCCAGGCCTGGTGGTAACAGGCCTGTAATTGCAGCTACTTGGGGTTTGAATCAAGAGGATCAGAACGTTTAGAATCAGCCTAGGCTACATACATAAAAACAGAGTTCTAGCCCAGCCTGGCCACTTTAGTGAGCACGGTGGTAGAGGAGCACTTGCCTAGCATGTTGGGTGTCCTAGATTCAATCCTCTATATCACACAAAAAAGACTACTACAGTACCACATCTATTACATACCCACTACTCTGTAAGCAGGTAACCGTGAGCCTTCCTCATACGCAAATGAGGAAATGGAGATTCCCTAGAACTTAGGTTTCCACAGGGGTTTTTTGTTGTTGTTGTTGTTGTTTAGTTGGTTTGGGTTTTTTGGTTTTTAGAGACAGGGTTTCACTGTGTAGCCCTGGCTGTCCTGGAACTCATTCTGTAGACCAGGCTGGCTTCTGCCTCCCAAGTGCTGGGATTAAAGACGTGCACACCACCACTGCCCGGCTACCACAGGGTTATTTAGTTAGTAATGGCCACAGCCAGGATTTGAATCTGACTCTGCCTGATTCCAAAGAACATGTTCTTACCCTCTATAAGCAGCTTTCCAGGACTCTTATCATTGAAACAGAAGGGATGGTAGTGGTCTGTGATCTATGACTTTTTTTTTTTTTTTGAGGCAGGATCTTGTTATGTAGCTCTGGTTGACCCAGAACACTCTCTGTCCTCACAGAGATATGACAGAGTGCTGGGAATTAAAGACATGTGCTACTGTATCTGACCTAATCTATAATGTCTGTGTTCCTACCTCCAAGAGACTTTCAGAGCAAGTGTTGTAGATTGAGTCCTTCAAAGGGCTTCTACACTGTGTTCTTAGGTGAATATTAAGGCCCAGAAATGTAGGGCCTGGTGAACATGGAAGTGGAGGCCGAGGACTAGATACAACAGGGGAAACACAGGGAGTGTGAATGATAAGCTTTGAGATGGCGGAGCTGGCCAGCGAAGGAGCCGGGGCAGAGCGGGGAGAACACATCTCACTATGCGGTGTCCTCCTGCAGGAATCACCCCAATGCTGCAGCTGGTCCGGGCCATCCTGAAGGTCCCCGAAGATCCAACTCAGTGCTTTCTGCTCTTTGCCAACCAGGTTGGTTTGCTTTTCTCAGTCCCAGCACTTTCAAGTTGGCTGTGTGAATAGATAGGACTGAGACAGAGAACTGACCCATGCCTATTGCAGTGTCTGTCCAGAAGCCCCTCTGGGAATACAGGGTTCTCAATCACCGTAAGAAGGAAAGAGGGGAACCGGCAAGAAGAAGACGCAGATTTGGTTTCTAGTTCCCTCATGGCAGCTTATGACCTTCTCTCTCTCCAGTTCTACAGGGTCCGACACTCCCTCCTGGGTTCCAGGGGCAATGGGCACCCATGCAATGCACTTACATACATGCAGGCAAAATACTCATAAAATAAAAATAAATAAATACTGGGGAAAAAAATAAAGAGAGAAAAGAAGGAAAGGAGACCTAATATTAAGCCAAATCTCTTCCCTGCCTCCCAGGGGAAACAAGAGAAGATGGAGGTGTCTCCTGCTGAGCATAGGAACCTGGGCCTTCTGGGTCAAATACTCCTTTGTAATGTGTGAATGGAGGCCACTTCCTGACCCTTAGCACCACAAGCACTGCCTGGTCTTGACTCTTCCTAGAACCTGAGCATGCTTTCCCTTTCCCTTTCCTTCTTGGCTGGAAGGTTGTCAGAGCAAAGGCCTTTCCTGATGTGGGCCGGAGGTTTCTAAGATTCTGCTTCCCCATTTGCATTTCAGACTGAAAAAGACATCATCCTAAGGGAGGACCTAGAGGAACTGCAGGCCCAACATCCTAACCGGTTTAAGCTCTGGTTCACTCTGGACCATCCACCAGAAGGTATCTTGTCATTTCTGAACATCCGGATAGTCCCTCATTATCTAAATCAAGATCTTGCCCCTCTGGGAGTTCTGGTTTCAGTAAAGCAGACCCTCCCGACACTGCCAGGATCCTAAATCCTGTGTGCACAGACAAAGTGATCTCCTGATCCCTCTCCTCGAGGCTCCTGTTTTTCAGGTGGGTGGCGGGGATGTGGCTATAGTGGCCGCTCCAACCTGAGACCTTCTCAGGAGCACCCCCAGGTCTTCCCAGTGGTCTGTCCTGGAAACATCACCTTCTCTTGCTGACATAGATTGGAAGCATATGTTCCCTTCCTGTACTCCAGGTTGGACCTACAGCAAGGGCTTTGTGACTGCCGACATGATCCAGGAGCACCTGCCCGCTCCAGCGGATGATGTGCTGCTGCTGCTCTGTGGGCCGCCGCCTATGGTACAGCTGGCCTGCCATCCTAACCTGGACAAGCTGGGCTATTCACAAAAGATGCGATTCACCTACTGAGCGTCTCAAAGCCTCCCTGGTCCCATGTGTGCATTTGTCCCTCGTCAGTTCCGGACCACCATGAGGCTTCGTGCCTGGGCTAAGAGCGCCAGCCTTTGGCGTCTCATCCTGGAACCTGGATGTTTGCAGAAATGGCACTCCTCTAGCTGTGGTAGAGGCAAGTCAGGCGGAGTCACTCCCTGGAAGCCTCCCTCACTCTAATCTCCGTGTGATAAAAGGTCCAGATGAAGCTCACAAGGAGCAGTCTCTTCTGTAGGGCCAAAAAGAAGGGAGTATATCCATTTGTCATAAGGCTGGCTAGTTCCTGAGAACATCATGGGCTCACCTTCTTTGTGTCTATGACGAGAGGAATGGGAAATGTGCATTGTGCTCAATATTCAGCATTTCACCTACTACTTATGTGAGTACAGGTTGACTGGGGCTTATAGATATAGTCCTACGGAAACTGAAGGAAAGGAATTATTTCCCAGAATTCTAAACCTCAGAGAAAGGAGTTTATGTATTTGCATGTGTGTCTCTCAGCTCCTGCCCAGGTTAGCACGAAATGTGTACCCACAACGTAAGACTGCTGCTTGTACAAGAAGTCTCTGGCTGTTCAAATAAATGGAGTTGAGGCCTTGATGATCTCAAGGAGTCATTGTGTCTGGGGTCTTTGTCTCCTGATGCCTGAGGACACCGGAAGGGAAGGGCTCCCAGCACAGCATCTCCTGGGTGTTTTAAAGAGCTGCTGAGGAGTTGTGCCATGTGCTGAAATGTGAGCTGCCACCAGACTCAGGGCTCATTCCTGCAGCTGCCCTGCAGAGCCACAGCCCAAGTCCTCCCTGGAGGCTTTAGGGGTGGAGGGAAGAAAACACAGCAAGAGGGGGCTTTTAAATATGGATAGCCCACCCAGTGGTCCCTTAATTTGGCCAGTCTTTCCCCCTTTCTGTGGGCCTGCCTTCACGCTATTTACCCTTCAGGGTACCCAGCATACAAAACAAAGGATTGCCTTTCCATTTGGAAGGGACATCTGTCCCTTTAAAAAGTAACCTGACATCACCAGCTCTGAACAGATTTGGTGACTGGACAGAGTTGACCTCTCCCAGCCCCATCAGTCCTAAATAGCCCTCTATGCTTGAGAATTCAAGATTCAATCTACTCACTGCTCCCAGGCCAGGACTAAGTCAGCACTTTGGCCTCTTTCTTAGTCTCATTAGGAGAAAACAATGCTTTGGATTCAGTGGGAAGGTCAACTTTGTTTCTTTCCATTTTATTTTATATGTGTGGGCGTCTTGCCTGTATGCATGTCTATGCACCACATGCATGCAGCACCCAAGAATGCCAGAAGATAGCATCAGATCCCAGGGAACTGGAGTTACAGACATTTGAGAGTTGTGCATGTGGACACTGGGGATTGAACCCTGGTCCTCTGGAAGAACAGCCGTGCTCTTAACTGCTGAGCCATGTCTCCAGCCTCTCAACATGTTTTTCTGCATGGAACTGGGTGTCTGCCTCTGGGGCTCCTGACAGAAGACTTATGAGACCCTCAGAATTCACACACACACACACACACACACACACACACACACACACACACACACCCTAGTGGCAATAGAATAGATTTTTCAGTAAATTCTGTTGGTGTTATTCCATCTAATATATCTTGATTAACCAGTATGTGTGTTCCACTGCTCTGTGAGCCACCTCACCTTCGGAAAGGAAATTCTTGGGAGGATTGTTGAACTCAGTGAAGCAGCCCAGCAAAGACAGTTTCCTGTATGGAAGCTTACTAGTGCTTTTGTGCAGAAATGAGTGCAAACATTTATTAAGGACCCATCATGTGAGCGAGCAATGTACTCTGAGGTTACAGCTGTGACCAAGAAGAGCTGGTGGTAGATTTTTCTTCCCCAAACTCCTCCAAGTCTAAGATAGACAAGTAGCAAATCATCTCAGCACATGGTGATCAACACTACCACAGAGGTGTAGGGCCCTAATAAGAAGAGGTTGAGAAAGAGTCAGAGGAGGAAGAATTTATGTCTTGTTAACAGACATGTACCAGGTACCATGCTAAGAATTCTGACTGCATTGCACAATATAATCCTTACAATAATCCTGTGAGTTGAAGATTAAGGATTTGCTGAAGGAAATGCAGCAGGTCAGTAGATGGCAGAGCCTGAAGCTGAGTTTAGGATTATCTGCTGCCAAAGCCAAACCTAGAACTGAGCATTGTAAACTGCTTGGATCTTTTGGAAGATGGTGAGGGAAAGGCACTCCACAGAAGGATCCGAGTGCAAGAGCCAGAGGAGTGAAAGAGAAGGCTGGCCAGGGAAGGAAACGGGGTCTACGTGAACCCAGAGACCATGCTTTTAACCAGAACAAAATTGACTTCACTCTCCTGGGACATCCTTCTAGCATCCGGACACCTTTCCCAGCATCTAGAAGCGTATTAGAGGTGCATCATTCTTTGGCGTGTAAGGAAATGGACAGTCCTCAAATTCTATATTGTGTAGTTCAGCTACGACAAGAAATATACCCTCTCTTGTCTTCCAGGTGTGCCCTCTGGGTCACATGGGAACATGGACTGGAGCGGAAAATTGTCAAGCTAGGCTTGTTTGAAACAACTTCTCCTTTTCTGAGAAATAACAGGAACCAAAACTCAAATCCAGTGGAGTGTCAGACTAATGGTAGTCATTCCATAAATAACATACAGAAGGAAGAGGGGTATGGGGGGGGTGTTATTGGATAAAGAAATGAAGAGTTTCGGGGTTGTGTATAGCGACGCACGTTTGTAATCCCAGCATTCGGGAGGCCGAGACAGGAGGATTGCCACGAGTGCGAGGCCAACCTGGGTTGCAGAATTAAACCTTTTCTTAAAACAAAACAAAAAAAGTGTTTCGGTGCTAGATATGTATGTAGTTCAATGGTACAGGGCTTGCCTAGAGGTTCAATTCCTAACATCGAGGGAGAAAAAAAAAAAAAAAAGGTGTTTCGGAGCTGAAAAGCCGGGAAGTAGGGTGGGAAAGTCAGCCTTCCTTCCCAGGGTCCGCTCTAATTCTCCGGGCTCCCTTTTCCATCACGCGCGCAGTGTGTGCCCGGAGAAGCAGCTTCTGCAGTTGGCCAGTGTGAGGCCGAGCTGCGACGGCGCGAGCGAGCTATTGGTTCGAAGAGAGGCGGGGCGGGGCGTGCGCGGGAGCGCGCGGGTGATTGGCGCGCGCAGGAATGCCTGGATCGGAGTTGGGGGGGGAGGTTGCGGGGGGGGGGGGTGAGGTAGCGCCGGGAAGGTGACGCGGCTGCGGAGGTGACGCCGTGCGGTCGCGCGGCCCTTCCGGCGCGGGCAGGGCGCTGAGGATCGGGCGCCCCTCGGCCGCAGGCCACCTCCAGCGCCGCGGGATGTAGCGCCCGGGCCCGCGGCCCCCAGCAGAGGCAGCCGGCCCGGCCGTAAGTGTCCCGTGGGCGGGCGGGCGGGCGGGCGGGACGCGGGCCCTGCAGGCTCAGGAGGGGACTGCCCGGGAGTGGCCCGCCCCTGGATCGCTGCTCAGCGCCCGGCCCTCCGAGAAGTCCGCCGTAAACATTTCCGGCCCCTCCCACCGCGCGCCGCCTCCGTTCGGGGGGCTGCTGGCCGCGGTCGGAGCCCAGCAGTCCTGGGGTGCTGCTGCCTTGGCAGCCAGCCGCGCGGGAGACGGCCGCGTTCCAGCGCTGCTGGCGACCCCGGACTTGAGCCTGCGAGTTGGGTGCGGGAGCACCGGCCCCCCGGTGGCCGGGATCCCCAAGGCCCCACCGCCATCCGCAGGTCAAACGTGACGGGGATCCCTCCTGGATAGGGTTGGAGGGGAGGTTGATGGACAGTCGACAGGCCTAAGGTAATACTCAGCTAGAATGTAAACAGATGCTGAAAGTGTTGGGAAAGAACCCAGATTTCATTTCAGAAATCTAGGCTTGATAGATGCTGTTTCGTTTGAGACTTTGGGTCTTCTAGCACTTGGTTTTAAGAAAATACAGTGGCAGTCCCTCAGTTTCTGGTGCTTCGTGAGTGAAGAAGAAGAAGAAGCTGGGCGAATTTCAGTTTACACAGTTTCAGATGTCAGCGGAGCACTAAGAAGCCACGGGATCTGCTTTATTAATCAGATTATTTCCCTCGAGTATTTAGCAGACGGGCCAGAGAACCCAGCAATTGCATTGCCGTGGTAAATCAAGCGAAGATGGTAATGGGTAGCTCTTTTCCAAACCAAAGTGATGTTGGGATGTGTTTACTGCCTTTGCCTTTGATAGTGCCGGGCAGACAGTAATGATGCAACCGCTGTTCCTGGGGCTTTATAGCAGCAAAACACTGCCCGGAACTCCGGACGGCGCTAAATAGATTGCAATGTCAGGGTTCCCGGCTTGCAGCCACTACACATCTTTATTCCAGAAGTAGTTTCCTTGTCCCTATTTTGTGCTAGGTCCTTGAGAAATCAGTCTTAAAAAAAAAAAAAGCTGGTGTTATCTGCGAAGTATTGGACTTTGGTGTGGACCTTCACAAGACTGTACCCACTTGCAGAGTAGAAATCTCAAGTGGTGTTCACAGTAGCCCAGAAATTACATGATTTCTGAGGAAGAAGCAAGTAAGTGACTATTCCCTGCGTGTGAGAGAGAATGCTGGGAAGCAGCCCCCACTGCGGATGGACACAGCGCACCACCTTAACTAGGATGTTGGGCTAACTTCTGTCTCTTTGGGGTGACCTCATTTTGTTTTTCTAAGATTCCCTGATGGAAGAATGGATTGTTCACTGCGCTAGGCGCCATGCTTTTTCACGCCTTGTTTAGATTACTGTGCCTCCCTGCTACTACTATCTATACCCATCACATCTTAAAATACTTCTGCAAAGCTTTCTTGATCGTTTCAGCTAAAGTGACGCTTTTCTTCTCAGCACCTGTTAGCTCTTAGCTTTATGGTGATGCTATTAGAAAGCAAATTATCCAATAGACATCCCCTCCCCACTTTGTTCTTGGTTTTCTGAGACAGGATCTCTCTGTGTGTAGCCCTGGCTGTCCGGGAACTCGCTCTATAGACCAGGCTGACCTCGAACTCACAAGAGATCTACCTGCCTCTGCCTCGAGTGCCACTATGCCCTGCTAATATATGTATATTATATAATATATATTAATATAATATAATTAATAATATATATATATATATTGTTTTTCCAGACAGGGTTTTTTTAAAATGTTATATGTATAGCTCTTTGGTCTGAATGTATATGTATGTGCACCATGTGCATGCCTGGTGCCCACAGAAGATGGGTCAGATCCTTCAGAACTGTGAGCCAGCATGTGAATGCTGAGTGTTAAACCAGGGTCCTCTGGAAAGCAGCAAGTGCTGTTAACCACTAAGCCAACACTCTCAACTGGCTTACAGCCCTCAGTAACCTCTTCTCTCTCTCTCTCTCTCTCTCTCTCTCTCTCTCTCTCTCTCTCTTTCTCTTTCTCTTTTTCTCCCTCTCTCTCTCTTATTTTTTTTTTGGGGGGGTGGGATTCGAGATGGTTTCTCCGTGTAGTTTTGGTGCCTGACCTGGATCTCACTCTGTAGACCAGGTTGGCCTTGAACTCACAGAGATCCGCCTGCCTCTGCCTCCCAACCACCAGCTGTCAGTAACCCCTTCTTAAAGGTGGTCAGTAACCATGCCAAGCTTCTTACTCTGCTTGCCTTTTCTCTGTAGCCAGAGCTGTATGTTCTGTAGTACTCAATAGATGTTCTCAGACTAAAGGATAGAATTTATCCTTTGTTGTAAGCCGGTAAATATTCTCTGCTTCTGAGGAAGTAGTGTAAAGCCAGACGGAGACTCTTTGACACACCCCTGCTACATTATCTGCCTATCTACTCGTCACTCTGAGGAGCTGTGTCATCTGCACATCTAGGAGCTTTATTAAGTAACGTGTTTTTCTTGTCTGGTGCGGGTATTCAGCACACTTGTTACATTTTGTCCTTAATGTCCCTTTGTCCCCAATCTGCTCATCAGACAGTTCTCATCATGCTGAACTTAGTCCCATTCGCTGCTCAGAAATGTTGGGGGTATGACTAATGTTTATGAAGGTTGTAGCAGTCTTGAATTGCAAAGATCCTAAAGATACGCTCGAGCCAAACCAGTTCCCAGTGATTGGCTTTTCAGCAAGTACCTGCCAGTTTCCTTGTCCTTCAGTGGGGCTTTAGGGGTGCGCAGTTTCAAGTGAGTTTGGGGTTAGATGGTTTAAAGTGAATTTGAGGGTGCACAACTTAGAGCGAGTGCTATATTGTGCTTCTGTATCGACCAACTATTTGTAATGTGCTCGATTTTAAAAAGCAGCTGGAAGGGCATGGTACATGCCTGTAAGTAATCCCAGCATTCGGGAGGCTGAGGAAGGAGGATTGCCAGAGTTTCTGGACCAATCTAGGTTACATAGGATGCCCCAAGCCAGCCAGGATTGCCTGGCAAGACCCTGTCTCAAGAAGAGTTGGGGTGGTGACATGAAAGTCCCCCTTATTATTCCCTGTGCTCCTCCTCCTCCTCCTTTTGCTGGTTCTATAGGAAAGTTTACCCATCTCTGAGATTAAAGAAAGGCTTCGTTTCTTCAGTTGGGATAGCTTTAACTGGCAGAGAGCTACAGAGGAAGTTAGATTGTGACTTGCTTCCCCTTCAGATTCTGAGTCAGTGACACTTGGCATCAAATAGAAGAGCTGAGGCCCCAAAACTGTAGTTTGGTAATGTCAAACATTGACCTTTGCCTTGACTCATTTTCCCCAGTAGAGCTGTGAAATTAACCTCCCTAACAAAGACTGGGCGGAGGAGAAGTGGGTCTCTGTCTGGACTGCTAGGCTGGTCTTTCTCTAGAATGACGAGAATTGAGCTGCATACACAGACCCAACTCCCCTTCCTACTCTCAGAGAGTCTAAAGCCTTAGGTCAAATCTGGACCCTTTGAGCCTTTGACTCCAGGGAAAGTGTTAGTCATAGCTTGGAAAACTTGGAAACTGCTTCAGAGAATAAATTATCAAAATCTCTAAGGGAAACTCTCCAGCTAATTGGGCGGTGATTAAAACTCAACTTTTTCTCCAAGTTTGGTGCTGGATTATCTTATTTGTAGGAACACAAATACCTCTTCTTCTCCAGAGCTTTACTCGATAATAGCTTACGTTTATCCGGTTGGGAAGCTTAGTGGTAAAGTTTATTAGCTGGAGTTGAAGAAATCCCAACAAAAATGCACTCGAGTTGGCTCAATTATAATTTGCTGTGTTGGGTGTGGCCCTTTGAGAGGAAAGGTGTTTCCTCTAAAATGCATAAGGACATAGAGTGTGGGCAGAAAGTTGTACTTCTTCTTGGCTCTCCTGGGTCTCCTGGAATCGGTCTAACACCTTAGGGGTTTGTGTTGAATTTAAATTGACAGAATAAGATGCTTGTAATTTCCTGTTGTTGGTGAGTGGTTCACCATACAGCAATGTTATTTTCAGGGCCTAGTGTTACTGCTCTTTTTTCTTGCCAGACCTCAGATCCCTCTCTCTTCCTTTCCTGTCTCTGTGTTGCTACAGTTTAGAAGACCAAACTGGACAATGGACTTTTCTCACTATGCTGACATGATCTCCATTGACCTCCATTGTATGTACATTAATGCATGATGATATGTTTTATATGATGAATTGTAGCTGATGGCTGTGCTGTGAGTTAGCTGGGATGGCTGTTAGATTTAGAGACTCTGGGTCTTAGGAGATGGGAGGGGCTGGGAGCTAGTGATGGAGGAGCTGGACAGAATCGGTAGAATCAAGTGATTTGGAAGGAAAAGAGAATAAGACTTTGTCCAGTGGATTTGAAGTCACAAAACTTTTCTGGTCAATTAAAGAAACCAGTAAAAATTCCAAGTTGGATTCTGTTTCTGATCTTTGGACCCTTACTGTACAACTTAAAGCTTGTATTATCCTTGTGTCTCTTGTGGAATATTTAAACAGCACTCAACTGAATTAAGTGTGTGACCATTCTGTTTAAAGAGTTCTCTTCCTGCACTGTTCTCCTGGAGCAGTGAGATCATGTCGTTTAATGTGGACATGTCACAAATTAACTTAAGCCATCTGATTATGCCGACAGTGATAGAACTTCTGTTTTGCACAGGACCTCGTACTACTAAATATGTTTGTTAAATATTTGATGACTTAGTTGCCTTGCTCTGGGGAAAAGAAGAAGAGAAAGCCCCGCAGTAGAGAAAAAAGGCATAAACCTTGACCAGTGGAATGATGATAAATCATATGTTTGTTGGCTGGATTGTACCCCCTTCATTCGTTTGGAAATACAGATTCAGACCAAAACTGTGGGTCTGCATCATTTTAGGACTGGTGTGTTATGATTGTGTTCCAGAATGCAAGTGCTTTTGTTTAGTTTCTCCCCTGGTTGCCTGCTGGAACTGGTAGTTTAGTGCGCCCTTCTTTTCGCGGACTTCTCAAAGACGACCAAAGCTATTTGTTGGTTTGTTTGTTTGTTGCTCAGTGTTACAAATTAATCTCTGAGGACTGTTTATTCGGTAGGACTTCCCTTTGAGGAAGTACGTTTTGAGGTCAGCAGTTAAGATTTCCCAATGTTTCTTTTCATGTGAGCTGCTTATCCGCTGAGGTTTCCAGGGCCTCCAGTTTCCTGTTCTTCTTGAGCTCAAATGTTGACTGTGACTGTGTATGTTGGCAAATGTCTTGTCACAGTCTTGCCCACTTGAAGGAGGAGGAACTGGCTGTGTTGACATAAAGGTGTGCTGTATAGTGAGTTATTGTTTGTGTCTCGCTGGGACTAGATTTGACTCTTTCAGCTTTGCGTGTGTGGTAAGCATAGGATGATGCATGAGTTCTGAGGATCGCCTTCACCTGAGGGCAGATTAAAATATTAGTCAGGCATCTCCAGAACCAATAGGAGACAGGCAAGCAGATAGGTAGGTACAGGCATTTGATAGGGGGAATTAGCCCACATGAGCGTGGAGGTTAACTCTCCAAATAGACCATCTGCAAGCTAGAGAACTAGGGAATCCAGTGGTGTCATTACCAAATGAAGACTGAAGGCTTCACAACCTGGAGGCCCTCGGTGCTTGTCCCAGAGTCCAAAGGCCAGAGAACCTAGATTCCAAATGTCTGCAAGAAGCTTCCATCACTGAGAGAGAACACTTAAAATTTATTTATTATTTATCTACTTATCTATTTATTTATTTGTTTGAGACAAGGTATAACTGTGTAGCTCTGGCTGGTCTGGAACTCTATGATGTAGACAAGGCTGGTCTTAAATTCACCCAGATCCACCTGCCTCTACTCCCCACCCCATGCAGATTAAAGGTGTGCAACACCACACTCCCTCAAAGTTCACTTTTCTTCTGTCTTGTTCTGCCTGGGGGGCAGCCAGTTAGATGATGCTAACTCTCGTGGGTGACAGCAGATCTTCCTTACTTGGGTCACTAAATCAAATACCAGTGTCTTCCTGAAACCCAGCACCCCAAAGAATGCTTTACCAGCCATCTGGATGCTCCTTAATCCAGTCATTGATACCTAAGATTAACTATAACCTACATATGCCTAATTATAATCTCTGGGAGGGAATTGAGATTACTCTTGGGTAAAAACCAGTGCAGATGCCAGAGGTGTTTGTTTATGTAGTGAGCTGCTGTGGGCGAAGCAGTACATCTTTGGGGAATAGTCATGTTTACTTCTCCACATGAAAGAGCCAGGCTCTTAAGTTTAAATTCCTCTCCCATCATAAACCCACTCTGCTTTTTCTGCACTGTCCTGTGTTAATATTCTGGCTAGCGCTGTTGCTATAAGTAACAAAGGCCCTTGTCTGTGGAGAAGGAAGACTTGGTCATTTACAACATAGTAGAAATCTTTGGAAACATTCCTTTCCTTTTTTATATTATTTATATCTCCCTGAAGCCTAATTTGAAAATGCTACATCAAGTCCAATGCAGAAAATCCTAGAATGTTTGAGAGTTTTCTGAGAAGACTGAATTCTGATTTTCCTAAGTGATCTTGTATGTCTGTATCTAGTTTATAAAAAAGTAATTTGAGTGGGGCTTAAGTTTACGGGCTATGGTGGTTGGGACATGCTCTTGCAGAGCTGGTGATTAGGTATGTGTGTGGCAAAGGGCAAACTTGGGGTGCCTCCTGTCTTCAGCTTCCTGCTTCCAGGTAAGTCGTTGTCTACTGTTAGAGAAGTGTGATGGAAGCTGTTGTTGGAGCCTTGAACCCAGACTGGACTGTATTCTCACAAACACAGTAGCAGATTTTGCAGAGGAATTAACCACTGAGTGTGTGTGTGTGTGTGTGTGTGTGTGTGTGTGTGTGTGTGTGTCTGGCATATTTGTCCAAATATATGTAGATAAAGGCCAAATGAATTCAGTTATTTAATCCATTAGTATTCCTGTGTGATCTTTTAGTAATTGTAGCCAGGTGTGTGTTTCACTTAAAAAAAGGGGGGGGGGATTTAGCTCAGTGGTAGAGCACTTGCCTAGCAAGTGCAAGGTTCTGGGTTCGGTCCTCAGCTCCCGGGGAAAAAAAACAAAAGAAAAAGCTAGGCCTGGTGGCACAGGCCTAAAGCACTCTCAGCCCTCTGGAGGCAGGCGCAGATGGGGATCTCTGAGTTTGAAACCAGCCTGGTCTACATACCAAGTTCCAGGCTAACTGGAGCTACATAGTGAGGCTGATCTCAAACCTCCCTACCCCCCGGCCAAAAGAAGAAACTAGATTTAGTGAGTACACTGCGGTAGCCAGCTAGACAGTACCAAGAGTACAGTCTACAGCAAGTCTTGGTATTCTTGTTGTCATTTCCACATCTAGGCCTCTCAACGGGGAGACGGGGTTTGAGGAGGGAGTGGTAGGCATTACTGTCCTCACTGAATGGGCTCCGTTCCTATGGGAGAGCCTTTTCAGAGTGGGTACCCACTTCGTGATGGTGACAGTTTGGTATAGTAACAATAAAACCTGTGATGGCAAAGAAAACTAGGTGTTAACATTTTTCGTGTGTGTGTGTGTGTGTGTGTGTGTGTGTGTGTGTGTGTGTGTAATGAGATCATATATGTATATAATGAGATTCTATATGTATATGAGATTTTATATATGCATATACCTGAGATTAGAGTTTCTGGTGAAGCATAATATTCTAAAAAAGACAGCAGATTTCATTTAAACAATGAGCTAGCCTTTACAGTTGGGTCGAGTGAGCTGATTAGCTGTGTCATATGCAGTTAGAATGACAGAAATGAATTCCATGGTGTCAACACCCCTCGTGTTCTTGTTTGCAGTGTCCACCATCACAGGAAGATCTCTGCCCCCTGGGGCTGAGAGACCCCAACCTTTCCTCAAGCTGAAGCCTGAGGGTATTGAGGTACCAGCCAGATGTCTTCCCACAAAGGGCCTGCGGTGGCACAGGGCGATGGGGCTCCTTCTGGTAACCGAGAAACTGACACGGTGGAACTGGCCGAACTGGGACCCCTGCTGGAGGAGAAGGGCAAACGGGCAACCACCAGCCCAGCCAAGGTAAGCTCTCTTCCGGAATTGTTCCCTCGCCCGGGCGCCCTCCTGAGCCTCTTCAGCCTGTTGTTTTAAGATCAGTGTACCAGGCTCTGCTGACTCCCCATGGGAGGGCATACCATGCTGGAGGAGGGAATGGGGGAATGGGTTGGGGTGAAAGGCTGGAGGGGCTGGAGGAGGGAGGAAGGGGGATCTGTGGTTGGTATGTAAAATGAATAAAGAATTCCTTAATAAAAAAAAAAATTAAATCTGCCAGTTGGTGGTGGCACATGCCTTTAATCCCAGCACTCAGGAGGCAGAGCCAGGTGGATCTCTGTGAGTTCGAGGCCAGCCTGGTCTACAGAGCAAGATCCAGGACAGCCAAGGCTACACAGAGAAACCTTGTCTCGGAAAAAAAAAAAAAAAAAAAAAAAAAAAACAAGAAAAAAATTTAACTTAAAAAAAAAAAAGGGCCGGGCGGTGGTGGCGCACGCCTTTAATCCCAGCACTCGGGAGGCAGAGGCAGGCGGATCTCTGTGAGTTCGAGGCCAGCCTGGGCTACCAAGTGAGTTCCAGGAAAGGCGCAAAGCTACACAGAGAAACCCTGTCTCGAAAAACCAAAAAAAAAAGATCTCATCTTACTTCCAAAATAACCACAGTTCCCTGGGAATAGCTCTATGTGAGTCTTTATCGCGATGACTTGTAGGTCTCTTTATTTTTCTCACTGTGAGCTTTCGGGAGTTAATTTCCCAAAAGAGCACCAGTACTTTGTAAACTCAGTGTTCGGCAGAAGAGCTGAAATAAAATAAATAATCACTAAGTGAACATGAATTAATGTAATAGAAGAAAACTCCTTCAACTTTGACTAGTGGAAATCTTTCAGGTAAAAGGATCCTAGAAGTAACCAGTCCAGAGCTGATGTGGAGACTCCCTGACACACACCTCTCTTGTTCCTGTCCTGGAACTCACTCTGTAGACCAGACTGGCCTCCAATTCACAGAGATCCACCTGCCTCTGCCTCCTGAGTGCTAGTGGGCTTTTTAATTTATTTTTTCTTTTCTTTCTTTCTTTCTTTCTTTTTTTTTAAGGCAAGTACTTTCCTGGGAACTGGGTATGGTAACATATGTTGGTAATTTGAAAATTTGGTAGGCTGAGGCAGGATGATTGCAAACTTGAGCCTAGCTTGGGCTATACAGACCTTGTCTCAAAAACAACATCAGCAACAGGAATTACTGTGGTTAGTCAGGTGCACGGCACACGCCTGTAATCCTTTAATCCCAGCACTTAGAAGGCAGAGGCGGGCAATCCTTGTGAGTTCCAGGACCACCAGGTCGACGTAGACCCCCCTTAAACAATTAGTAAGTGACTATTGCTGCGTTGGGCGCACTTGATTGGCCTAGGGATGAGTGGAGCAGTTTGGAGGCCCCACATGCCTGGGAGCTGCTGTAGATTCAGAGTGGTTAACACTTCTACTTTTTAAGAAAATATGTATTTTATGAGACGTGTGTGTGTGTTGCACACACCACATGCATGTAAGAACCTGTGGAGGTTTGAAGAGGGCATCAGGTCCCCTAGAACTAGAGTTACAGGCAGTTGTGAGCTGCCTCACCGGTGCTGGGAACTGTACCCCAGTCCTCTGTAAAAGCAAATAAGTTTTCTTAACCACGACGCCATTTGTCCTAATATTTATTTTATTTGTTCAGTTGGTTTTTTGTTTGTTTGTTTTTTTTTTTTTTTTTTGTTTTTTGGTTTTTTTTTTTTTTTGGTTTTTTTTGGTTTTTCAAGACAGGGTTTCTCTGTGTAGCTTTGCACCTTTTCCTGGATCTCGCTCTGTAGTCCAGGCTGGCCTCGAACTCACAATGATCCACCTGGCTCTGCCTCCCGAGTGCTGGGATTAAAGGCATGCGCTACCACCGTCCTGCTATTTTATTTGTTTTTGTTGTTGTTATTTTATGTAGCTCTGACTGGCCTAGACCTTACCTAATGTACCGTGTCGATGAGACGGGCCTCTAAAGTCACAGTGATCGACCTGTCTGCCCGCCAGTGCTGGGATTAAAGTGTGTGCCATCACCCCGGCCACCGCTGTCATGATAGCAGTCCCAGAGTAAGTGATCAGAGAGCAGCAAGTTAGAGTGTCAGCGTAGTCACTGAGGCGGCAGTCTTAAGGTTTTGTTTTGAAAATTAGTGGACTGGAGCTCAGTGTGATGGTGCGCAGTTTCAATCCCAGCTCTCAGGAGGCAGAGGCAGGTGCATCTTCCTGGGTTGAGGGGCCAGCCTGGTCTATATAATGAATTCCAAGCCAGCCAGGGCTACGTATTGTAAGAAACCCTGTCAGAGAGGGAAAGGAGGAGGAAGGAGGGGTAGATAGATAATTATTAGTAGACTGGCAGATAAGACTGGGAAATTGGGGGAAGTTGTGGACTACTTGTCCTCCAAGAGATGGGGGCTGGCAGGATTTCTCAGTGAGTGAGGTGCTTGCTGCCAAGCCTGAGGAGCTGAGTTTGATCCCTGGAACCTACATGGTAGAAGGAGAGAACCAACTCCCTCAAGCTGACTTGAGTTCTGTATGCCTTGACATGTGTGCTCATACACACACACACACACACACACACAGACACACACACACATAAATTTTAAAAAAATGCTTTAAGAGAACAGGTACAAAACGTCTAAGGCAACATGTACCTGTAATAATATTGAAGTAAATGATATTAAATTAAAAAAAAAAAAATCTAGGGCTGGTGCACTAAGCCTGTGTCTTTCCAAGGCTGGTCTCTGTCAGTCTGCCTCCTCTGTGCCCAATAGAACTTTGCTCTGGTACTGACGAAGCGTGAATCTCAGGCAGCAGTGGTGTGAACTCAGTATGTTTGGGAGAGGAGGCACCGTTTTATGGGGAGGCTGGGTAGGATGCTCCTTTGGATCTCCCCGGAAACGGTCCAGGTTAGGAGGTGAGGTCTAGCTCATTGTGTTGGTTGTCCTTAGGCTGAAGAAGAACAGACATGCCCGGTGCCTCAGGAAGAGGAGGAGGAGGTGCGGGTGCTGACGCTTCCTCTGCAGGCCCACCATGCCATGGAGAAGATGGAGGAGTTCGTGTATAAGGTGCAGCCTAGAGCTGGAAAGGGGAGGGGGGGAGTGGGGGGAACAGGGTGGGTGGGCAGGCTTGTCTGGGATGTTTCCAACTGGCAAGCTTACCTGGGGTTGAAGAACATTTGCTTGGTGACCTGATTTCAATCCCTTGATCCTCATGGTAAAAAAAACGAATGATTCCCATAAGTTGTCCTCTGATCTTCACATGCCCACTCTTGAACATGTATGAACACAGACATGCACACAAAATAAATACATTTAAAAAAGAAAGAAGAATTCTTGCTTTAAAAGATGTAGTATTAGCCCAGTAAGAGCTTAGAATGTAAATGGGGACAGAGGAGCAGGAGACAAAGGGTCTCTCTAGGAGTACATCAGAGGAAGGATTTGTTTATAATTTGAAAATTCAAGGAGCCTAAGGAGGTTCGCCATAAACTGGTCAAAATATGGTCAATACCCTGATAGTCCCCCCTTTTTTTTTTTTTCTTCTGTCTTTGGTATCTCCAAGTCCAGGCTTGTTTTCCTGTGACTTGGGACCATCTGAAGCCTGAGTGACGGCCTCCTAGACAGGTTCTTCTGCAGTGCAGTATCTCAGAAAACCTGGTCTTCACTGGCCCATCTAAAGGTGCTGTGTGTATTGTAGGTCTGGGAGGGACGCTGGAGAGTCATCCCATATGATGTTCTTCCGGACTGGCTGAAAGACAATGACTACCTGTTACACGGCCATAGACCACCTATGCCCTCCTTTCGGGCTTGCTTCAAGAGCATCTTCCGCATCCATACAGAAACTGGCAACATCTGGACCCATCTGCTTGGTGAGTGATTTAGATGAGAAAAATACACAATTTTTATTGATAAGTGCTATACCACTGAGCAACATTCTCAGCAAGAACTCTACTCTTCCATTAGTGGTAGTGATGCACACTGTAGTAGTTTGAAAGAAAATGGCCCCATAGGAATGCCACAGGAAGTGGCACCATTAGGTAGTGTGGCCTTATTGGAGTGGGTGTGGCTTTGTTGGAGGAGGTGTGGCTTTGTTGGAGGAGGTGTGGCTTTATTGGAGTGGGTGTGGCTTTTTTGGAGGAAGTATGTCACTGGGGGGTGGGCTTTGAGGTCTCAGATGCTCAAGCGAGGCCCTCTGTGACACTCTCTTCCTGCTGCCTGCCAATCCAGATGTAGAACTTCCAGCTCCTTCTCCAGCACCATGTCTGCCTGCATGCTGCCATGCTTCCTGCCATGACGATAATGGACTGAACCTCTGAACTGTAAACCACCCAATTAAATGTTTTCCTTTATAAGAGTTGCCGTGGTGCCGGGTAGTGGTGGTGCACACCTTTAATCCCAGTACTTGGCCTACAGAATGAGTTCTAGGACAGCTAGGGCTGTTATACAGAGAAACCCTATCTTGGAGGGGAAAAAAAAAAAAGAGTCGCCATGGTCATGGGTGTCTTCACAGCAACAGAAACTCTTAACTCCGACATGGGGTCTCACCATGTAGCCCTGGCAGCCTGAAACTCCCGTGTATACCAGACTGGACTCAGACAGAGATCCAAGTGCTAGAATTAAAGGTGTGTGTCTTAGTTGGGGTTTCTATTGCTGTGAAGAGACACCATGACCACAGCAACTCTTATAAAGGAAAACATTTAATTGGGGACTTGCTTACAGTTCAGAGGTTCAGTCCATTATCATCATGGTGGGAAGCATGGCAGCATGCAGGCAGATGTGGTGCTGGAGAAGGAGCTGAGAGTTCTGCATATGGATCCACAGGCAGCAGGAAGAGACTGTGAGCATGACTAGGCCTGACTTGGCCATCTGAGCCCTCAAAGCCCACCCCCAGTGACACACTTCCTCCAACAAAGCCACACCTCCTCCAACAAGGCCACACCTCTAATAGGGTCATCCCGGGTGAGCTATTGGGACCATTGTCTTCCAAACCACTACACCGTGTCTCAAAATCAAAGAAACAAACAAACAAAAAAAGGAATTCCAGTCTTACTTGCTAAGAAATTCTATAATGTTTGTCCATGGGGAGAGATAAAGTTTCTCTGAATAATTGATATCAGGAGTCATGCCTTTAAATCACCATTGACCTTAATTGACATTTGCTTGCTGCTCTTTACAACAGAGTAGAAGCCCCCAAACAAGGGAAAATGATACTGTATGTCCTATTGGATTCCTGGTAGAACGTCCATGTGGTGGGAGCTTGCCGCTATAAAAACAAAATGCCAACATTTCACAGAATGTTATTTTTGTGGCCTGGGAATGTACGTTTGCTGATAGTAGGTTTGCCTGGCTTCAAGAAGCCCTGGGTTTGATTCCTGGCACGATTACACTGGACATGGCGGCACATGCCCGTAATCCCAGTCCTCAGGAGGATGGGAAGGAGCATCCTTAGCTACACGGGGAGTTACATGACACCCTGTCTCAAAAGTAAAATGTCTTGCCGGGTGGCGGCAGCGGCGGCGGCGGCCCACGCCTTTAATCGCAGCATTTGGGAGGCAGAGGCAGGTGGATCTCTGAGGTTGAGGACATCCAGGGCTACACAAAGAAACCTTGTCTCAAGAAAATAAGAAGAAGAAAAATGAAATGTCTTTGTTTGGGCTGGTTTCTCTCGCTGATAGCAGTTCTCGTGGCTGGTTCTCCTGGGTGACTGATAGAAGCAGCGGCTGTCACGGCGCAGACATTCCACTTTTCCTCATGGGTTTCGTGTTTCCTTTTTCCCTTGTGCAGGTTTTGTTCTGTTCCTCTTTTTGGGAATCTTGACCATGCTCAGACCAAATATGTACTTCATGGCTCCCCTGCAGGAGAAGGTGGTTTTCGGGATGTTCTTTCTGGGCGCAGTGCTCTGCCTCAGCTTCTCCTGGCTCTTCCACACCGTCTATTGTCATTCAGAGAAAGTCTCTCGGACTTTTTCCAAGTAAGTTGAAAGGACAGCAGTAGCGGGAACCACGTGCGTTATTGTCACATCTTGTCCCAGTCCCGAACAGGTGCTTGAGCTGCTCTAGCGATGACTGAACCCCTGTTGTCCCCAAGGGAGTGAAGTCTTCTCTTCTGTTGTTGTGACAAGATGATGAAGTTTTTCTTGAAAAACTTCATGATAAACTTCCCACAGCCTCCTCAACAGATGGAAACAATCCTGACTGTGTTTTCTACTGAAACAGTACTGTCTTTTGTGAAACTTGAGGTGTCGGTGGGTTGTCTTCAAGGCCAAGTACATAACTGTAGCTTATCTTTGTATTGGCTCAGCCAAAGTCGCATGTGCAGGCAGTCTGTGCCTCATACGGCTAGTGCTCTTCACTCCCGCCCCCTGAAAAGCTTATCTTTGTTGGCCAGGCATTACTAGATGCATCAGACCAGCTGCCTGTCAGGCGCTGTTGATGTCCCCGGCTCAGCCTGGGATTTGTTTACTTGAGTGGTGGTGGTTGTTCCTGCTTTCTTAGTAAGGGTGGTAGATGATTTCATTTCTCCCAGTAACACCAGTGACTAGAGAACATCTTTATTACCTTGGTCAGTGCCAAGCAGGATGGGATGCACCTGTGTTCTCAGCTACTCGGTGGGATAAAGGAAAAGACAGGTCTGGTAGCCAACATTTGTAATCTCAGCCTCAGGAAGCTAAGGCAGGAGAATTGCTTTGAGTTTCAGGCTAGCCCAGGCTACATAGTGAATTTCAGGTCAGCCTGGGATAGAGAACAAGACTTACTCCAAAAAAAAAAAAAAGGAGAGTTGGTCGGATGGCTCAGTGGATAAAAAAGCATTTGCCACCATGCCTAATGACCCAAGTTCAATCCTGGGACCCACTTGTAGAAGGCAAGAACCACCTCTGACCTCCATACTCAGGTGATAGTGAATATACACACATATACACAGTAATTTAAAGGGAAAAGTGATGCGAGAAACCCAAGGATGTCTGGGGAGAAGACTAATTTATTAAGGGATGAAATGGACCACACACTCACAAATCCAAAAATGAAATGATGCCATTGCCTCTTCATCTCCCAGAGACAGATGGGGAACACTCCAGACCAGTTCACTGAACCATGCATCAGGAAGCCTTCCACGTCCAAGAGGTTTCTCAGCTCCAGCCCTCTTCTCTGTTAAGAGGTCACGTAGGCAGGCGAGAAGCACCGCCTCTATTGGGCCACATAGCCCAAGGTCATGGGTGTAGCTACATTCCCACTACACTTCCCCTTTTTGTCTAAATAAGAAGGTTCTAAACTTAATACAAAACTATATTCAATAAGAACGATTATCAAGTATTTTCCAGGAGAAAGAAACAAAACAAAAGTGGAACTACACCCAACAAGAACCTTAAGTAAGAAACATACTAAATGCCCAGATCATAGGTAAATGGCAAATTATAGAGACTACTCCTAAAGCTGCCCTGTGCTGAAGAATCTAAATCTAGTACCTGATATGCTCTTAGCTAAGATACAAAATGGTTACAACTGTGACCATCTATTCTTCAACCCCATCAAAGACCTGAGAAGGAAAATAATATTACCTGGGTAAACAGAAAATGCAAGCGAGCAACTTCCGAAAAAATGCAAGAAATGACAGAGACAGCTGACTGCCTGGACAGTCACCCAGAGTTTCTCTGCAGTGCTAGGGCATCCACTTGGCTGTAGACCTAGAATATCTGACAGACCTTTTTCAGAAGCAGGATATTTTGAAAGACCATCTTATCCTGTCTTGGCAAGGTTCAACAGTCACTTTTCCTTGTGTCCTGCTCATCTGGAATGAACAGCATGCTTACTGTCTGCAGCCGAGGCAAGGGCAGTTCTTTACCCAACAGCCCTTTTTTGCCAGGAAGAAGACAAACTCCATATGGAGTGTCTTTGATGCCCAACATCCTCTCAGGAGTAGATCGATGCTACCAGGAGCAATCGTGTCTCACATCAACAGAATTCTAAGTTATCAAAATATTTAAATGCCATATTCTCTAGGTCTATGACATGTTTGAAGATTACGTATTTATCCAACATATATTTCTGTATATCTAGAAAAAGTATGATAAGCATGGGTGACTATTGACCTGTATCAACCTAAAAAGCTTAAAGACTGAGGCTTCACATTACAAAAATAATCTGTAAACAAATGTACAGTATAAGGAGAATGACCTCAAATTTGTCACAATATACAAAAATATCTTAATCAGAAGTAGAAATGTATAGTGTAATATGACAACCATATTCTTAATATGTATCAATATACAAAATAGCCTAAACAGGTAGAATATACATACAGTATGACAAATGTAATTTTATATTTATCAGTATACAAAATATTTCAAATAGTAGGAACCTATGTATAGTATGACAAATATAGCTTTGTATTTGGGTCAATATACAAATTATCTTAAATAAGAATAGAAAAAATAATTTTACATTTGTATCAATATACAAGAATCCATACCAATGCAAACTATCTAAAGCTGACAGTTACTGATTTAGTTTATAAGTAAATACAATAATCTACCTTATTATAGTTCTCTTTTTTCTTTTCCAAAAGAGAATCCTGAGTCTAAACTTTATTGTTCCACCCCCAACCCTTTTGCAACTTAGAATTACAACTTACAACCAACCTCTAGCAGATGACAATTATCCATAACCTGAGAAAACAAAACCTCTTGGGAGAGGGGGCATCGTTTCCTTAAAATTGCTTCCTGCTCTGTAGGGAGCGACAGTTTCTGTGTGGGATTCTGTAAGAAAACCAAAACAATGGTTAAGTCTCCTGAGGACTAGCTGTAATGTTAGTAGCCAGTCTCAGAGTAATGGACAAAGCTCAAATAAAGTTCTGGCTAGAGGTGTAAGATGGCGGACCATCACAGACACCTTGGAATTGTCTTGGGCAGTTTGTAGTCCAAAGCCGATCTTTGAGTAGTGTTTATCAGCTTAATAGCATCATTATGAACCATAAGAACAGGACAAGCAAAAGTACCTTACACCAGGTGTGGTGGCCATAACTGTAATCCCAGCACTCAGGAATAGAGGCAGGAGAATGAACTACACATTGGAGACCAGTATAGGCCACCTAACACAGCCAAAATCCCCTATGCTCTTAATCTAAGGGTTTGTTTTCAGAACTCCATCAGATTGGGGAAATAACTCAGAACCCTTTCTGAGTGTGATGCTGAGAACCAGCTGGATTGTGGCAGAATTTCTAAAAGTGTCTTATGCAGCCCAGAATGGCCTTAAGCCTCTGTA
Source organism: Peromyscus leucopus (assembly GCF_004664715.2). Classification (NCBI taxonomy): domain Eukaryota; kingdom Metazoa; phylum Chordata; class Mammalia; order Rodentia; family Cricetidae; genus Peromyscus; species Peromyscus leucopus. Next base: position 54,571,456 of record NC_051076.1, on the reverse strand, counting down.
GCCTTGAACTCTCCATCCTCTCCCCTCCACCTTCCAAGTGCTAGGGTTATAGGTGTGCTCAACACACCTGGCTTTCTTAGAGAATTTTTTACTGGAAGGTAAAATGTGCTTAACCTTGTGGAATCGGAACTACAGAGTGAGTTCCAGGACAGCCATGGCTACACAGAGAAACTTTGTCTCAAAAAACAAAGACAAAACAAACAAAAAATGTAAGTTTTATTGGGAATTTCATTCTTGTGTACAGTGTGTTCTGATTCTATCTATCCCGCCTCCAGCTTCCTTCCAGACCTTCCCCGGCCTGTCCTCTCCCAGCTTCATGCCCTCTCTTTTTTTTCTTTCTGTTTTGTTTTCAAATGGTCTGTTGAGTCCAGTTTAGTTCCCAGAATAGATTGTGGGGAAGGTTGAGACTGGAGAGGGTTCAATCTGGGTGCAGGTGAAAAACAATTAACTGCAATGAGCCCCAGGAATTCTTCATTTCTCCCATTCATGCGCTTGGTTTCTGTGGCTTGTTTTTAGACTGGACTATTCAGGGATTGCTCTGCTGATTATGGGGAGCTTTGTCCCCTGGCTCTATTACTCCTTCTACTGCTCCCCACAGCCACGGCTCATCTACCTCTCCATCGTCTGTGTCCTGGGCATTTCTGCCATCATTGTGGCACAGTGGGATCGGTTTGCCACTCCTAAGCACCGGCAGACACGAGCAGGTGAGTAGGCCTGACTGGGCTTGGTGCTGCATGCCTGGTCCAGTGGTTCTCAGCCTTCCTGCTGCTGCAGCCCTGTGATGCAGTTCCTCACATGTGACCCCAGCCAGATGATTGTCATTGCTGCTTCCTAACTGTCATTGTGCTACTCTTATGAATCACAGTGTAAATATCTGTTTTCCAATGGTCCTGAGTGACCCCTGTGGAACAACACCTTCCCAAAGGGGTCTTGACCCAAGGTTGAGAACCACTACTCTAATCCCAAGTACTCAAGAGATTGATGTGGCTGGATCAGAAGTCCAAGGCCAACCTGATGACCCTGTGTCAAAGTAAAAGATAAAAGGGCTGGAGATAATAGTTCCAAGGAAGAGCATTTGCTTCTTGCCTAGTATTTACAAGGTCTAGGGTTCAGTCCCTGGTACTGGAGAGGGAGGAGGAAGGAAAGAAAGGGGGTTGGGCAGGTAGGAAGACATGTTGTAAAGCTCAGAGGTGTTAATGATAACCCCCTACTGTTCTGGGTTTGTTTGTTTTTTTTTTTCTTCGAGACAGGGTTTCTCTGTGTAGTTTGGCTTTCCTGAACTCACTTTGTAGACAGGCTGCTCGAACTACAGAGATTGCTGGCTCTGCCACCGAGTGCTGGGATTGAAAGTCTGAACGCTCTGTATACTTCCTGGAGCTTGCTTCTGTAGACCAGGCTGGCCTCAAACTCACAGAGATCCACCTGCCTCTGCCTCTGCCTCTGCCACCACACCTGGCTTACTTCAGTCTTTATGATTTTAAAATGTAAATTGTAGCTGAACAGTGGTGGCAGCAGCACACGCCTTTAATTCCAGCACTTGGGAGGCAGAGGCATGCGAATCTCTGAGCTTGAAGCCAGCTTGGTCTACAAGAGCGAGTTCTAGGCTAACTAAGGCTACATAGAAATTCTCCCAATCTCAAAAAACAAAGTTAAAACAAACAAAAAAAATGTAAATTTTATTAAGAATTTTATTCTTGTATACAGTGTGTTTTGATTCTGTTACCCCTTCCAGCTCCTTCCAGACCAACCCCCTCCTGCCCCCTCCCAGCTTCCTGCCCTCTCTTTTCTTTTCTTTTTTTTCAAATGGTCCATTGAGTCCAGTTCTGCCCATATGCACATGGGTGTGGGGCTGTCCACTGAAGCCTAGACAACCTCCCCCTGGCCACACCCCTCAAAGAAAACTGACTGCCTTAACCACTATCCATCAACTGTCACAGCTCTTCAGGAACTTTGTGAGCCTCTCCTGTCTGTGCTGGAATTCTGACTGGCTTGATCCTGTGCAGGTGTTTTAATGATCCCTTAAAAAAGACTTATTATTTATGATTATGCATGTCTTACTATGTATCTGTATGTGCCCATGGAAGCCAGAAGAGAGTGTCAAATCTCGTGAAGCTGGAGTTCCAGGCAGTTGTGAATCGCCTAACCTAGGTGCTGGGAACTGAACTGGGAGGTTTCTGGAAGAGCAGCAAACATTGTTACACACAGGCCATCTCTTCATCCTTTTCTATGGTCTTAGTGGCAAACCGGCTGTCCTGGTGGTGGAGCCACTGAGCCCTAGTACCAAGTCATAGATGAGTTTTGAAATAACCTTATGTGATTTTTCAAACTTTGTTTATTTTGAGAAAAGGCCTCACTAGGTAGCCCTGGCTGGTCCAGAACTCAATATGTAGACCAGGCTGGCCTGAAACTAAGAGATCCACCATCCTCTGCCTCCCATATTCTGGTATTAAAGGAGTTCACCACCAGCTAGTCCCACCCCGCTTATTTATTTGTGTGTGTGTGTGTGTGTGTGTGTGTGTGTGTGTGTGTGTGTGTGAGTGAGTCTGTGTCTGCCATGTGTGTGCAGGTGCCCACAGAGGCCAAAAGAGGGCATAGGATCCCCTTGACCCACAAGAACTGTCTGCTGTTGGTCATCTTTGCCTAAATCCCCTAAACATGTACTATTCATCAGAAAGGAGTTGCTTTTCATAAACATATAAATTGCAGATTCAAATCAGAGCCTTCCATATAGCTCTTTCCTGCTTGACAGTCATGTCTGTTCTGTTCAGGAGTGTTCCTGGGACTTGGCTTGAGTGGTGTTGTACCCACCATGCACTTTACAATCGCTGAGGGCTTTGTCAAGGCCACCACGGTGGGCCAGATGGGCTGGTTCTTCCTCATGGCTGTGATGTACATCACCGGAGCTGGCCTGTATGCTGCTCGGATTCCAGAGCGCTTCTTTCCCGGAAAATTTGACATATGGGTAAGAAATGACTCTTAGCAGGGCCTGGGATAGGGAGGGACTGACCCAAGGTCAAAGCTCTGAGGAGAAGGTGTTAAGTGATTTGGGTCGTGAAGCATTTGACTGTACATTGTGTCTGAAGGAAGTCAACACTGGTGTCTCTCTGGTAGTTGTTTATAATGTTCTCTAGCGAGCTTCCCTTTTGTGATATCAGACAGTTCTTCAGGGGAAACCAGAAGAGGCGAATGCTTCCTCCGACTCCTCCCCATCCTCCTAAAGATGGATCTCTGTTTATTCCTACAGTTCCAGTCCCATCAGATCTTCCACGTCCTGGTGGTGGCTGCAGCTTTCGTCCACTTCTATGGGGTCTCCAACCTTCAGGAATTCCGTTACGGCCTAGAAGGTGGCTGTACCGACGACTCCCTCCTCTGAGCCTTCCCACCTGAGGGTGGAGGAGGAACTTCCCAAGTGCTTTTAAAAATAACTTCTTTGCTGAAGTAAGAGGGAGAGTCTGAGTTGTCTGTTTCTAGAAGAAACCTCTTAGAGGATTGAGTACCAGTCAGCCTCAGCTCACTGTCACAGCCACCGGGCAATAAACCTCCCCCTTTCCATTCCCTGGCTGGGAGCCAGTCCTCAGCAGGCCCCTCAGCAAGGACTGCTGGTCCTTCCAGGATAGGACTTTGAAGCTCATGTTGAGATTTCACCCATTCCTCCAGCCATTTTGGGGAAAAAAAAAATTATGAACTGGGATTCTTCAGAAATTATGTTTGGTTTTTTCTTGAAGAAAATATCCCTCCCTCACCCCCATCCTTACTTTGTTACCTGGCTGATAACAGGCCACCCATTTTTGTAGCTCACTTTTCAAAAACAATTATAACCTGGTCCTGTCTTTCTAGGGCCTAGATCTGCTTATATGGCAGGACAGACGAAGTCACTGCCTTGATGTAGCCCGGCTAATCATGGAAGTATGTCCAGGCTTCAAGTAACTTGAGTTTAAAACCTTTTTTTTCTTGGCAGAGTAATGTAAAATTAAAATGGGGAAGATATTTAATATTTAATACTAAGCTTTAAAAAGAAACCTGCTATTATTGCTGTGTACCTTGATGCAAAGACTATTATGATAATAAAAGAAAGTACAGACAACACTTGGCATTCAAAGAGTTAACGTGTATTGTCTCAAGTGCTTGCTCACAGCTCCAAGGAATTATGATGACTTATGATGACAAGGCTTATGATGACTCCAGCTTCACCTGAGACACAAATCTGAGTTGTGCTGACAGACGTACGTGGTCAGGGAGTTAGCACAATTCGGTGTCCAGCCTCTGATCTCCAGTACAACTTAGCACCACACAGACATCGGGGAGGAAGATGACTGTGCAGTCTGGGGCTGCCCCTCGACTGAGAGAGTGTGCGCCTGTTCTGAGACTAGTATTCATGAGACTCTGTCTCAAACAATAAAGATTATTGTGCTATAGTAGTGTTAATTGCTATAAGAGTCTCAAAAGTGTTGAGATATGTATACCCCAGAGCTTGGGTGCTAGAGAACACTTGGTCAGTTCAGTGTTTGACATCTAAAGCCAGGGAAGGTGACATGTTCTTGTCATCCCGGAGCTGGGGAGACAGACAAGTAGATCACTGGGCCTCCCTAGTCAGCCAACCTAACCTAACCGGCAAGTTCCAGGCTAGAGAACCTGCCCCCTCTCCCCCAAGCAGTGCACAGTGCGTGAAGAACAACTCCTGAGGTGGCCGATTGGCCTGCGTGTCTGTAGTCCCTCACACATACCCCACCAAAGGCGATTTATGTTCTCTGATACTTTGAGAATTATACTGAACTTGACTGAGGGCTTCTGTTCATTGGGTACGTAAGCTAGAAGTAATTCCCAGCAAATAAGCAGTCAACGGAGAGCCATGGGTTACACAGTGTGTTCACTTTAAAGTTTGTACAACTGAGGACAAACGATCTTTTGAAGAAACAATTAGCCAGGCATGGTCATTCATGCCTTCAATCTCACCATACCAGAGGCAGAGGCAGGAGGATCTCCGTGAATCTCAGCTAAGACTACATAGATCCCATCTCCAAAAAAAAAAAAAAAAAAAATAGAAAAGAAACAATTCACATAGACAAAGAAATAGAAATTAAAACCAAAAGGAGAAAGGTGGACACGGTGATTTGTGCCTTTCATTCCCACAACCAGGAGGCAGAAATAGGTGGTGGGTTGCTATAGATTTAAGACTAGCTTGGTCTCCATACTGAGGCCTCAAACTCACAAAGATCTGCCTGCCTCTGCCTCCCAAGTTCTGGGATTAAAGGCATGCACTGACCACCCAGCTCCAAGTCCCAATTTTTAAAAAAATTTTTTGGGGGTGTGTATGTGTTTTGTTTTGTTTGTTTTGTTTTTGGAGACAGGTTCTCACTATGGAGCCCTGGCTGGACTGAAACTCACTATGTAGACCAGACTAGCCTTGAATTCATAGGGACACATCTGCCTCTGCCCCCTGAGTACTGGGATCCAAGGTGTGTACCACCACCCCTGGCTAATTTTCTCTCTTTTTAAGTAACACCTTACTTATGTGTACTGTTTTTTAACATATGATTTTAAAGGTATACCCTGTATTATTTTTAGCAAATGTAGTTTGTTCTCAAATAGTCTATTATGCCTCCAAAGAGGTATCTTTTGGCTCCAGCATTGGGTCAGTTGAATTTAAAAAAAGCAAAACAAAAACCACAATCAATGTTGCCGTCGGAAACTGGTTGTTTTGTATGATTTGGATAAAGAGAACCTGGAATTTTGGTGTACCTCTAATCAGAGTCAGTAGAGCAGTGTTATGTGGGAGAGGAAAGCATTACAGGGGCTGGAAGGAAAGGGCAGTTGGAGCCTTGAAACTGAAGGCACATGCGGTTGTGATGAGCTGCCGGACACGGTGCTGGGGACCACACTCAGGTCCTCTTGAAGAGCAACACGCGCCTTTAAACGCTGAGCAGCCTCTCCAGCACCCTGGATAACGGAATAATTCTCTGTGACATAATTTTTCCTGCTGCTTCAATGGAACCTTTTCTGACAAAGGAAGACTTCAACCCAATCAGAAGACAGGTGAATTTAACACTGAGATCCATTTTTATCCTTACCTAGGAAATATTTGGATAAAATCTAATCATCAGGTATCAAACAGGAAAGGGGTAACACAGAAGTCTTTCTTCAATTTTTTAAAACAGAAAGATAAGAACAGTGTAGGTAGAACGTTGCGCTCTGCTTCTGTGGCGGTTTGAATAGGAGTGGCCCCCATAGGCTCACATATTTATGGACATTAGAGGATGGTGCTACCCGCTGGGCGGTGGTGGCGCACGCCTTTAATCCCAGCACTCGGGAGGCAGAGGCAGGCGGATCATTGTGAGTTCGAGGCCAGCCTGGACTACCGGGTACCGAGTGAGTTCCAGGAAAGGCGCAAAGCTACACAGAGAAACCCTGTCTCGAAAAAAAAAAAAAAAGAAAAAAGAAAGAAAGAAAGAAAGAAAGAAAGAAAGAAAGAAAGAAAGAAAGAAAGAAAGAAAGAGAAAGAAAGAAAGAGCAGGAGAGAATGGTGCCACTTGACAGGGATCAGGAGGTGTGGCCTGGTTGGAGGGGGTGGGCTTTGGGGTTTCAGGAGCTCAAGCCAGGTCCAGTGTCCCTCTGTCTTCCTGCTGCCTGCCAATCCAGTCGTAGGGCTCTCAGCTCCTTTATTCCTGTTTTTAATTTTGACCTAAGAAATTGTTTTTTACTTTTTATTTTGAGAGAGGGTGTCACTAAATTGACCAGGCTGCCTTTGAACTCACTCTGTTGCCCAGGCTAACCCCACATCAGCCTCAAGAGTAGCTGGGATTACAGATGTGCACCACCATGTATTTTTTTTTTTAAAGTTGGTCTCCCTATGTAACTCCTAAAACCCTATGTGAAGCAGGCTGGCTTTGAACTCACAGAGATCCGCCTGTCTCTGCCTCCTGAGTGTTGGGATCATAAGTTTTATCTTTCACTAATGTTTTTATAGCCTACTTGGACTTTCTAGTTTTACCCTCACCCTTTCCACTTTTGGAAAACGTTCCTTTCCTTTAGGACAGAAGTAGTTTACAGTTTAAAAACCCTTTCCCTCCAAAAGCATTCCTTTTTTTTTTTTTTTTTTTTTTTTTTTTTTTCTTTTATCTTTTTTTTTTAGAGGTTCTCTTGCAACCCAGGCTGGCCTCAAACTTGCTATGTATAAAAAAATGGCCAAATGTTGGGATTACATGCATCTTCTGCTACACTCAGTTTTTGTTGCTGTTGTTCTTTCTTCTTAACAAAGTTACTATATTTTCATAAAAATTTGTATCTGCAGCACAGGCAAAAGACACTAACATGGATGGGGTATGTTCGGTTGGGAGAGTGCCTGTCTAGTGTGGATGCAGTCCTAGGGTCAATTCCCAGTACCACATAAACCAGACATGGTTTCCTGTAGGCATGCTGTCTGTAATACCAGCCCTCGGGAGCTCAGAGATAGGTGGATCAGAAATCAACAAACTTAGATTCATTTATTGGAGATTTAAATCTTATATAACAGGCACTCAGAAATGGATCTTGCTAAAAAGCACTGACTTCTCATTTGGGTTCACAAAATAAAACAAAGCAGCCTTGAAGTCTGGCGTCTGTCTCCTCCTGTGTTTTTCTCTTTTCTCACAGGACATTTCCTTAGCAGAAAGATGTGTTTCTATCCCTCTGAAGGAGGTGTTTGGATAAAATCTAACCCTGTTTGGATGTGATATAGTTAATATGTAAGCACATTAATTCACTGAGTTGCCAGTTTTAATGAAAACATGAAGGTAAATAATTATCTTAAACCTTCAGTCATCTTGGATTCCAGGGACAGCAGAGCTTCCTAGGATAGACCTTCCCTCATATGTGGGCAGTTATCTATGAAAGTGCAACTGCATCCTGAGACAGAAGACATCTTTGAGAATCATCTTGTCTCCTCAAGCAAAGGACTTCTGGCCTCACAGAACAGGAACTCAATGATCAAATCCATACCTCAACTAAGGCTGTCTCAATTATGTACACCTCTTGACCCTTGTCCCATTTTCTTTTTCTCTACTCAAATTTAGAACATCAGTACCTCAAAAATGGACTTAGGAACCACTGGGCCCCTCTGTTTGTCCCTCCCAACATTGCTATGTTGATGAAATTTCCTCTTTGACCCTCAGTGTTACTCAGCTCTTTAAATGGCACATTGAGACAGGTGACCAAGCCCAGTAGGGCTGTCAGACCTGGAGATTGTGCCCTGAAATTCATATCACAGATCACATTACAAACTGAAAGGATTTGGACTAAGTCTATATGAGTACTTAATTACTTATAAGTCAGTTTGAGTCAAACCTTGTAAGCAGAGTTTTCCTGTCCTGGGAGCCACTTCCAAATTACCACACAGAGGCTTGTATTAAATGTAAATGCTCAGCCAATAGCTCAGGCTTATTACTAACTAACTCTTACAACTTAACCCGTTTCTATTAATCTACATTCTGCCTCGTGGCCTGTGGCTTTACCTGTCCTCCAGCATCTGTACCTGTACAGAGTACATATCCTGTACCCTCTGGCTCCTGATAACTCCCTTAACTCCGCCTTCCTTTCCATCATTCTCACTTTGGCTTTCCTGCCTAACTTCCTGCCCAGCTATTGGCCTGTCATCTTTTTATTAACCAATAAGAGTAATATATATTCACAGTGTACAGAAAGATTATTCCATGACAAAACCTTTTTGGGGGTGAGGGTACTTTATCATGTGAGCATACCATATAACAAATGCCAAGACATAGTATACAGATACACCAAAATGAGCTACCCTTTATGTTAAAACTTGTAAGAAAGATGAGGGGCTAGAGAGATGGCTCAGTGGTTAAGAGCACTGACTGGGGCTGGAGAGTTGGCTCAGAGGTTAAGAGCACTGGCTGCTCTTCCAGAGGTTCTGAGTTCAATTCCCAGGAACCACATGGTGGCTCACAACCATCTGTAATGAGATCTGGTGCCCTCTTCTGGTATGCAGGCATGCATGCAGGCAGAACACTGTATACATAATAAATAAATGATTTTTTTTTTTTTAAAAGCACTGACTGCTCTTCCAGAGGACCCGGGTCCTATTCCCTTCAACCACATGGCAACTCACAACTGTCTAACTCCAGTTCCAGGGTACCTGACACCCTCACACAGACATACATGTGGGCAAAACACCAATGCACATAAAATAAAAATAACCAAAAAAGAAAGAAAACTTGTAAGATGAAGCAGGGGCTGGGAGATATCTTAGCTGGTAAAATCCAGGAAGATCTGAATTTGAGCCCCAATATCCATGTAAAAAGTAGGACACAGAGACACAGAAGTAATCCCAGTGCAGGGGTGGTGGAGACAGGTGGATTCCTGAGGCTCACTAGCCAGTCATCTTAGCCCAACTGGGGAGCCGTGGGTCCCAGTGAGACTCTGCCTCAGAAAACAAGGCAGATAGATGCTCCTGAGGAATGACTTTGGGCCTACACACACAAAATGAAGTAAAGTCATTTAAAAAGGAGTGTGAATCTGAATTTATAACAGATTGAAACAAATTAAGATCATCTGCTCATTTAGTCAAACTATAAAATCAACAATTCCTATAAATATGGAGCTCGTGGAACAATTGTATCAAATCACAACGCATTCAGTAGAAACAAAGCAGAAACATTTCTTTAAAACATAAAGGTCCCAGTGAAATGGGGGCCAAAAGCTGGTGCTTGTTTTGTGGACACAGGCTAATATCTCTCTGTTTTAAAGAGCTAATCAAGGCCAGAGAGGTGACTCAGTAGATGTTGGTGCTTGTACACAGGCCTGGTGACCTGAGTTCAATTCCATCATCCAACCAGGTGGCAGGAGACAGCTGACTTCAGGACCGTTGGGGATTATGGCTTTTGTCCTGTGCATGGATTACTAGAGAAACGAGTAAGGAAAGATGGTAAAGCTGGGGGGCTGGAGAGATAGCCCAGTGGTTAAGAACATGTATTGTTCTTGCAGAGGACTTGGGTTCGATTCCCAGCACCCGCATCAGGCTGCTTACAACTGCTTGTAACTCCAGCTCCAGGAGATGGCCCTAGCCTTAGGTACATGCACATATACAGATATATACACATGTACAAGTAAATAATAATAAAAATATTTTTAAAAAAAAAAGATGGTAAAGCTGAAAGGAAAGGAGGACAGACAAGAATAGAGTTGAAAAGTTAGATTCCCCAAAATTTATCTTGAGTTTGACACTTCTAATTTTTTAAATGTTTATTATTGGGGGTGGGGGGTGTCAGGGCACAGGTGTGGAGGTCGGTTCTTTCCCACCTCTAACCTTCGCATGCATTCCCTGACACACGGTGCCTGCACGAACACGCAGGCAATGAAGCAGCCAATCAGTTGAGCTCATCCATGAGAGGAAGATCCCTTTACAAATGGAAATTTTCAGTACAGGTCAGGATGTCCTATTAAACATAGTTTTAGGTTTATTTGTTATGGTAAGTTATGAGTGCCCTACTGTATACACACACACACACACACACACACACACACACACACACGTGTGTGTGTGCGTGTGTGTGTGTGTGTGTGTGTGTGTGTGTGTGTGTGTGTGCAGGCGCCTGAGGAGGTCAGAAGAGGGCATCCGATCTCTTGGAACTGGAGTTACAGGCCGTTGCTGGGAACTGTAGCTGGGTCTTCTGCAAGAGCAGTAAGTGTACACAGCCACCAGGCATCTCTCCAGCCCCAGGGAACACTATTGTGTAGGTCTATAGGGTGATCAGAAATTTATCAACAAACCCCAGAGTGCTGATACGGCTCAGGAAACCTCATAATCACATTTTAGCCCAGTTTTTGCCCAGGGAATTTAGGTAATAGCAGAGGCATTTCCCCCTCTTCAAAGAGGCCTCCGACCCTTTCCCACTGACAGAAATTTGTTCTCTTTATGGATTTCTAGTGAAAGAGTGAAGGAATGGTAAACCGGCAGGCAAAGGACAGACCGCAGTAGAGAAGTTAGATTCCTCAGAATTCATCTTCAGTTTGACACAACTTCTAATTCTAAAAAATGTTTAGTGGGCTGTGTCTTGGCCACTGTTGTATTGCTGTGAAGAGACTGACATGACCAAGGCAATTTTTTTTCTATTTCTTTTTCTTTTTCTTTTCCTTTTCCTTTCCTCTCCTCCCTCCCTCCCTCCCTCCCTCCCTCCCTCCCTCCCTCCCTCCCTCCCTCCCTCCCTCCCTCCCTCCCTCCCTCCCTCTCTCTCTCTCTCTCTCTCTCTCTCTCTCTCTCTCTCTCTTTTCCCTAGACAGGGTTTCTCTGTTTAGCCCTGGATGTCTTGGAACAGACTCTGTAGATCAGGCTGGCCCCAAACTCAGAGATCCACCTGCCTCTGCCTCTGCCTTCCAAGTGCTGGGGTTAAAGGCATGTGCCACTCCTGCTCAGGTCGACCAAGGCACCACTAAAAGAAATTATTTAGCTGGGGACTTGTTTACAGTTTCAGAAGCTTAGTCCATTATCATCATGGTCACGTGATAGCAGGCCGGATGGTGGAGAACTGAGCATGTGTGGAGACTGGAGGGGGTCAGGGGAACTGGGGCTCTCTTCCCAAAATCACGCCATACTTGCCCCTTCCCACCTCGTCTCTCCCTCTCCAGAGAGTTGGTAAGTTCGCTGTGACCTTGCAGCCCTCACGGTCTCCGACACCGCTACTCCCACTTCCCACTCGCACCTCTGCACCTGCAGACCCCCCACTACAGGCCCAGACCCAAGACAACCTTGAATCGCAACTTTATTTTTATCAGTGCCTGGTGGCGTCTACCATGTGGGCTAGGTGCTTTATTACCCACACTCCCCCATCCCCAGCTTATGAGAGCATGGAGCCCCTTTGTTCCCTGGAGCTGGAGGGTCTGGCTCCCCCTTCAGGGTCCCATTGTACTATCTATGGTGCGGTGCTGTAAACTCTCCTAACGTTCCAAAGCTGAAGAGACTGGAAGGCTGTGGATTTCCCTTTCAGACCCCAGGCCTGCTGTCCATAATGGCTGTCCCTGCTAATGAAGCTCTTTCTGAGGCCTGAAATCCTGCTCTCTCTGCAGGCCTTAGCATGGCTGCCTAGGGCCATGAGGCTAATAATTCTAATAAATAATTAATAATTAAATAATTCTAATAAAACCTACCAGAAGGGCAATTTATCTGGCTTACTTTCCACCAACCTGTAACATCTTTAAGTCCATCGCCCTCTGCTCTCTGCCCTATTCCCCGGAAACAAGGTTTCTCACTGAACCTGGAGCTCACCATTTTTCTGGCTGGCTAGGAAGCCCGGTACAACGCCTTGCTCCCTCCACCTACATCTCTGGGGTATGGCCAGGTATGGCCTCACCCAACTTCTAACCTTTTTTTTATTTGCTAGGGATCCAAACTCAGCTCTTCCCATTGGGAAATCTCCCCAGCTCCAATATCTCTTTTTACATACAGTCTCTAAAACTTTCATTTCCTTTTGGACAGGGGTTCATATACACGTTTCATAATTTCTTATTTCTTTTTCAGTTCCAGTTAAAGTAGGTTGTACATTCACTGTAGTTTGCTTCGTTGCCTGGGACTTGTAGCTGAGCACACACAAAACAATCAAAACCGGTTTATGAATATCAAATACTTCCCTTGAGAAAAACGTAAGCCAAGCATGCCTTCAAATATTTGCAGGTTGAGCTGCCCTAATTACCAAAGGCGAATGTAGCTACCGTGCCGAAGCGTAGCCCCGCCCCCTCTGGGACGCGTGAGCCTTCGAGTTTGTTCTCCATTATTATCTCTTTTCTTTCCAGAAAATTGCAACCTTCTGCATTAGCTGGAGGGATTCCTGTGTGGGATGGGATTTAAGTGCTATTTCAGAACTAGGAGTTCTCTCATGTCTCACCCAGCGGTGGCTCCTTCCACAGGGTCGTGGGTTTGTCCTACACATGGACGGCACTGTCAGGGGGCTCAATGCAGCAATAACTGTTAGCATATAGGTGAGAAAGTTACAGACCACCATGCACATGAAGCCCAATTAGTTCGTTATCTTTGGCCAGTGACCAAGAGGGAGTTGAAGCCTCAGAAAGACTCTTGGTGCTTTAGTTCAGGGGTACAGTATTTTTTTAATGATTTATTTTTAGTTTATGTTCATTGGTGTTTCCCCTGCATGTATGTCTGTATGAGGGTGTCAGATCCTCTGGAACTGGAGTTACAGACAGTTGTGAGCCACCCTGTGGGTGCTGGGAATCGAACCAGGGTCTTCTGGAAGAGCAACAAGTACTCTTAACCACTGAGTCATCTCTCCATTCCCCCAAAGAAATTTTCGTTTTGTCTTGTTTTGCTTGTGTTTTGAGAGTTTCTCTGTGTAACAGTCCTGACCATCCTGGAACTCACTTTATAGAACAGGCTGGTGTCAAACTCAAAGATCTGCCTGCTCCTGTGTCCCAAGTGCTGGGATTAAAGGTGTGTGCCGCCCCTGCCCAGCATGGGGTACAGCATTTTTAAAGTCAAAAAGATCACACAGACCACAATTACATCTGACCCTAGATGAGGGTCAGAGTAAACTTTCAACATCTGCTTTGGCAAGGTATAGTAGTCATTTTGCACATAACATGACCATTAATTTTGATGTATACCTTTACTGGTTATTGTACTTTGTTTAGTTTGTTCAGACATTAATGATCTGGACCATGGTTAGGGTCACGGACAATCCCAAATGTGCTGCCAAGGAAGTCATGGCTGCTGGAGTGTAGAGAGCTGAGAAGTGTCTAAGCAGACACAAAACGGAGTCAGGACGACAAAATGGTCTTACCTTAGTCATTTCACTTTTCCCATTTCTTTTACTTTGAGTCCTTGATTTTTATGGAGAAGGTACTGGGTAACAATCAGTTAAGCAGGGCCATGTCATTAAACCTAGGAGGAGGCCAAGAGTCCATGTAGCTTGCTATGAAACCAGGGATTGTTGGTCTATTTTATTTATCATTTATGAGGGTCAACTGTTTTTCTTTTTAATCTACAGACATAACTTTATTGGCTACAAAGCGTTAGGGTGCAGAAGGGATTAAGAGTCAGACTCTGTGGCTGGTGGTGGCTTCTCATCATGGGGACAATCGATGACATCAGCCGGCATGGGAGCTGTGTCTTGCTCCTTTTCCTGAAGACTTGCGGCTCCTGCTTCTGTCTCCATCTCTTCTTCTGCGGGGGGTGGGGGGGTGGGGGGTGGGGGGTGGCACCCTGTCACTCCCACCCCCAGTCAGGAGCCAGCTGTTATTTGTATGCACAGTCAGGAAATCATAATTTCTTATAAACCTGTTATTTTTAGACACAGCAAAGCTAGTAAAATGCTGTGTCATAGTCCAGTCCTGGTGAGCTGTTGCAGTTAGCCCTACAGGAAGAAGCCTTTGACTAATTTTACCATGAGTCCACGGAGAGAAAAGGGCTTCGTAACTTCTGTCTCCAAGCATCCGCTGTTGAATTTCTTAAGCCTTATACATCAGAAGGCACACTGGCTTCCGAGCTGTGACTGGAGCAGGGCTCCAGAGCTGGTCCCCATCCTCTCTGGAAGGTGACTCAGAGAGCCTGGTCTGGGTGTACATTCACAGACCAGGTCTCTTCCTCAAGGCCATGTTGTTTTCTGTACACAGCTGCGGTGGACCCACAGGATAACACATGTAACTCAGTCTTTAAATGGATGTCCATAGTTGAGCCTGCTGTGTTGACTAGTCCTGTGACAGAGCTTCTATCTCATGCTATTTAAAATTGTCTTGGGGAATATAAAGAACCAGGTAATTGCCTCTCAGCCCTGGAATTAGCTTTTGCTAAAAAGAAGAAAACTGGTAGGGTAGATTTTCAAATGTGGCCAATTGAGCTAGTATGCAGGTCCCATAATAGTCGGTTGGCAGGTTTGAGTACAACCTCATGGCATGTTCAGGTGTCATGTTCATGGCATCCTCAGGTGTCACTTAGGGAGACATTCGGTGCAGAGTAATTGTTACTTGCCTCTCTGTTGTTTGAGACACTTAGGATGTAGGTGCAGACTCTAAGATGCTCCACTGGACTAGAGTCCATCCCTGGTCACGTGAGAGATGAGGAGTAATTCATCTTCCCTACATATGAGGAGGAGATTTTCCTGGTCAGGGCTGCTCAGCTGGACAGCAGGGCAGCAGATTTCTGGCATGTCTTAACTTCCCCTCCATCTAATCCTGTAACAAGGCTAGCATGCAGTTTACGATGATAGGATCTGTGTCCATCTAAGGGAAAGAGTACTACTTGAGACTGGTCATGTCTGCCATGTAAGTGAACTGTAAATTCAGTCCAATTTCCTCAAACATTTAAATTTTCATAACCAGTTTTTAAATACATCTGATTTTGAGTATTTTTTTTATATTAAACAAAATTTAAGTTTACTTTAAACTTGTTTTGAGTTACCTGTTTTAGGCTTAACTTTGACAACATCTACAGATGTCTCTATATATATAACAGGAGTTATAAATTGATTTCCATCTAATCTTGTCTCTGTAAATAAGTAACATTTGTGTTTAACATGACTACAATTCTGAGCACATTAAACACATTAGGTCTTTTATAAGGCGACAAATCATTAACTTTTATGTCTTAATTGTTTTTGTTCTAAAAGTTTACAATAAATTATTAACTCATAAGATTAGGATTTTATAATTTTATCTCTGTTAACATTTTGAGCCTTAGTCAGGTGGTACCTTCAATCCAAGCACTTGGGAGGCAGAGGCAGGTGGGTCTACATGAGTTCAAGGCCAGCCTGATCTACAGAGTAAGTTCCAGGACAGCCAAGGCTACACAGAGAAACCCTGTATCAAAAAACCAGAAGAAAAAAAAAGATTTTGAGCCTTAAAGATTACATTATTGAACTGAAGCTCTTTTAGCATCAAAATAAACTTTAAGCCATAGACACAGACCATGGGGAAACTATTTTTGTTATGACTCATTTTCTCCCAACGGTTAAAGCTTAACAAAGTTAGCAAAGACATAAGTGATTAGACACACAGTTTAGTTAGCCATATATTTTTAAGTCACTTTTTGTTACCATGAATAGCTCATAATCTTAAGAATTTATAAATATTAATTATCAAGCATATATTACCCTGAAGTCCCATCCCCCACCAACCTTGTATAAAGTTCTCAGACCTATTGCACCTTGACTTTAAGCTTTTATGGTATTTTGTCCTCATCTCAAAGTGCTCTCTAACAGGCCGGAGCATGGTAAACATGGCGCTGGCAAGTTCTTCCTTTTCCCCAGCCCTGAGCATGCTAAACCGTTAGATCACTTTCCTAAAGCTAGCCCTCAAGGTCTATCCCCTCATTTGGCCACTGAATCACGCCTGAGACTAAACACCAAGGTCTGATGATCAAAATGCATTGTTTGCCTACACTGGCTAGCCTGTCCAATCAGGACTGACCAATCACCCTAGCGCAGACTTCCCCTTTCTCCTTAAAAACTCACTTAGGCAGAAGCACCTGCTGATTCAGAGGTAGCACCGCCCCCAGCCCCTGCTTGCCACTCCAGGTAATACATCTCCTTTGTGCTGAGAATTTGGTGTCTGGGTGTGTTCTGTACTGACTCTGAGGGCCTAACCCTTACCCATCTGTCATATTTTTCTCTTAGGACAAAAATCTTATTTTATCATACAAAATCCATCCTTATCCAAAATACTTGTAGTTATTTTTACCAAAAACATAGCTTCATATTTTATATCATTTTAAATATTTTATGCTTATTTATTGTTTTTTTTTTTTTAAAGAAGAGTTGAAACCAACATGACATATGGAAGCAAGCTAAGATTACTTGTACACATACTTTTTGCTATGAAGCTTTTGGTTTGTTTGTTGAAACCAGTTCTTACTAGGTAGCTCTGGTTGGCCTGTCACTTCAATAACACTTTATATGTGGCTTATCAGCAGCCCCAACATGACTCCTTGCAACCCAGGAAGGGGTATATTGTCTTGAACTTTGCTGTGAGGATAATCCTGGGGAATTACCTGTGGGGGAGTGTTTACCACTCCAGAGGCGGTGAGAGAATGGAGCTGATAAATGAGGCAGGCAATAGTCTCATGCAATAGCCAACTTTATTCAGAGCATCAGACAATTTATACTCTGAGGGTTAAGAGAGGTCACCTGAGTAACATTCTCATGAATTCAAGCTGTATACAATCACAAGGACAAACTGCATATACCAAAAACATGTTTTTCCATAAAGACACATAAAGGATATTTTAAACGTTTAATTGAATAACATCAGCAAGCAATAATGAGTGATCTGAAATAAACTCACTCCTATCTGCTGCACCTGGGAGGAACCGAAAAGCACATTCCAAGAACAATTCTGCGTTCTGAGGTAACAAGACTCTTGTCTTGTTTTCTTGGAGTTTGCTCACAAGCACTCAGAATTCTTCTAATACAACTCCATTCTTGGATGGTGTTCCAACAGAGGAGGAGTTGGGGAACTTACCAGCCTTGCCAAGGCAGAGTAGGGCAGTTGACCCTGTCACAGAGCCAGGTGGGCAGCCTGACCCAGGACAGAGGCTTAGGAAGACTTTTTTTTTTTTTAATGCTTGGGGCTGGAGTGGGCAGGCCAAATTCCATCTCCACCCCTGTTTTTTTTTTTTTTTTTTTAGTGGAGTAGATCATTGGGTGACAACCTTTTAATATTAATATTACCCAAACCCAAATGACATTTAAATCTCTATAATACTGATCCCAGTGGTGGTGGGTGGGGTGAGCAGAGAGCAAAGAAATTTCTTTTTTTTTTTTTTTTTTTTGGTTTTTTCGAGACAGGGTTTCTCTGTGTAGCTTTGCGCCTTTCCTGGAGCTCACTTGGTAGCCCAGGCTGGCCTCGAACTCACAAAGATCCGCCTGCCTCTGCCTCCCAAGTGCTGGGATTAAAGGCGTGCGCCACCACGCCCGGCTTGCAAAGAAATTTCTTAAAGATAAAAGATTTTCAAGAGTGGAGAGTGGAGAAAGCTCAGAGATGAGAGATTCTGGATCCTTGGCTTGTGCAGTGGCAGAAGTTGTTACAATCTGTGAGAATTTGGAAATCGAGTGTGCCTTCTTCGGCCATTGAGACTGTATCTAGTTTGAACTGAGGCTGTTTGCAGTAAAAACAGTGTGCCTAAATGGAATCTCTGAGTCCAAGGAGGGTAAGAGATTAGAGAAGGCAGGGAGAAGACAATGAGTCTAATTCCCAACGGGAGCCCATGGTTAGAGACAGAGCAAGTTCCCAGGAGTGAGTGAGAGATGGAGCAGGCAAGAAGGAGACATCCTTAAAGGGGCAGCAGTAAAAAACTTCCAGGAGCAGAGCAAAGCGGAAGTGAGAGAGACTTAAGGGCTGCTCTAGGAACGAGAAGCAGGAGGGAGAGTGGCGAGTGCTGGGGTGACATCCCTAAAGGGAAGAAGGTGCTCAGAGATGCCCTGAATCACAGTGGAGAGACATCCTTGGTGCGACTTTTGTTGAGTCGGTTCCAGGAGCCAAGAGAGACAAAGAGACCCGATGATACAGACAGAGCAGGTGAGAGACAGTGGTTAGAGTAGGTGGAGGACAGAAACAGCTGGAGAGATGGACGCTAAAATTTTGGAGTCAAATATAGTTTGCCGGGTCAATATGGGTTGTAGGAGCCCACGGAAGTAAATGATCCACACCCAGGAGGGTTAAAATGTTCAATGTGCTTCAGTTACGAGGGGCAGAGACCTTTAGAAGGGGCCCACTGTTCTTCTAGGCTTTGGCACCAGATGTCAGTGAGGGCTTACCACTGGACCAGACCACTCCGTGGGAGAGAGAAAGGCTTACTGGGGATCAAACTGCCACAGCTATCTTTCTGGGTGGGAGGGGGCAGAGAGAAGAGCAAAATGGCAGAAAAGGAGATTTTATGACAATCATGGGGGGGGTCTTTGAGCTGATACAGGCTGTTTGGACTAAGAACTAGATGCCCTTGCCCAAGGTCATTGACCTTTGAGGGTGGATTAAGGGAGATTCCTGGCAGATTAAAGGAGGTTCCTGGTGTTGGTGGCCACGTCAGAGGAGCAGCAAGTGGCAGTTGAAGTTCAAGGTGTCAGCCCACCAGGAGGAAACTCTCTGATGGGTCAGTCTCCTTTAGGCAAGGCCACGGGACTGCAGATCTCAAATGTCTTTTGCTTCTGCTGTACATTTTCATGTTTGCCGCTGCTATCTTTTCTCTGGTAGCTGGCATGGTGTGAATGGGTGTGGGGAGATCCCTACTGCTTGTGATGTAGTGTGTTTATCTCATGGAAACATCCCGTTCTGCTGGGCATTTTAACCTGTGGGTTATTATGAAGATGATTTCTTCATAAGCTGTACTGTCTAAGTGATAATAATAATAATGTTAGGGGGCTGAAGACATGGCTCAGTGGTTAAGAACACTGACTATTTTTCCAGAAGACCCAGGGTCAATTCCCAGCACCCACATGGTGGCTCACAACTGTCTGTAACTACAGTTCCAAGGGACTGACACCCTGACACAGGCAAAGCACATCATGCACATAAAAATAAATAAAAACTAAAAAATAATGTTAGTTTAAATAGAGTTTTGAGCCGGGCGGTGGTGGCGCATGCCTTTAATCCCAGCACTCGGGAGGCAGAGCCAGGCGGATCTCTGTGAGTTCGAGGCCAGCCTGGGCTACAGAGCGAGATCCAGGAAAGGTGCAAGGCTACACAGAGAAACCCTGTCTCGAAAAACAAAAAAAAAAAAAAAAAAATAAATAAATAAATAAATAAATAAATAAATAAATAGAGTTTTGATGATTAAAAATATAAACAAGGAAGTGTCACATTGCTACAATACATGAGTTTCTATTGAGGAGCCATATAGACTGTGGCTTAGGTTAATGATTAAGGAAAACAACTGAGTCCCAGTTAGCCCAGCTAGCATAAATTCTTTTAACCTTAATGTCAGGAGATGTGTTCACAGGTCTTGAAGTGCATCACCGCTGAAACAAAGTTTTGAAAATAACTTAGTTATTTTAGAGTTAAGAGTTAGACTAAGATGTTTTTGTCAAATAGCTTTAAGGTGAAAAACCCAAGAAGATAATCTAAAGTTTTAGAAAGGCACATAGTTGAATGAGGAACTCATTAAGGTCAGGGAACAAGAACAAAGCAGCCCAATTATTACTGGCTGATGCACCTTTCTTGCTAGGATTGATTGATGACCAAAGGTGATGATTAATTCCCTTTACCCATTTCTGCCCTCAATCTCCTGATGTAAGAAACTATTGATGAGTGGGTATGCACCCCAAAGATGTAAAGTAGAGCTGCCTGATTCTTTTTCATATATAAAAGTTTAGGTTTATGATTTAAGATTTCTTATAAGATTACCTTTCGAGATAAGTAATAAAATAATTGGCCCTTTCTTTGTAACTGCAAAATGCTGCCTGCCAGTAAAAGACCTGACTGAGAAGAGCACCTTGCTTGTCCACACGGTTAATCTATAAGGAGTTGCTTGAATATGAATGTATGTGGGTCTTGGGATAATTTGTTCTTCACCTGTAATACCTAAAATGTTTAATCACTTGAAAAATAGACTGTAACCATGTTGTAATTCCTATATTGCCTGAAAAACTTTGTTGGGGTCTATAAGCTGTAGAAAAACAGTATGAAGTAGAAAGAGCACAGAAAGAAATGAGAAGAACAGAGGACAATAAAGAAGGAAACCATCAAGAGAGTGTCTTTTTCCCTAACCCCCTCAGATAGAAAAGTCCAGTACATGCAGACGCAATGATTTCCCTTTGAGCCCTGAGCTGCCTGGAGGCTGGCCCCTCAGGCAGTGATACCCTGGCAAACAGAAACCTGCTCTTAGGCCTCGGTTTACCCAATAACATTCCTTTGTTTGGCTAGCCACAGTTCTTCCATCTAGGACATTGTCACCAGCACTGGCATTTGGGGGCCACCTTAGACCTAATATTCAGTGTTCTCTGTCCACCCTGTGGCTATCAGGGATCAAACGGATCTTGTCAGGCTTTGTAGCAGGTTCCCTTATATATTAAGTCATCTTCACAGCCCTAATTTTTATTTATTTCATATGTGTGCCTGTTAGTGTACATGTGGGGGTATACACATGTCATAGCAAGTTTGTGGAGATCAGAGGATAGCTTACAGGAGTCAGTTCTCTCTTCCTATCACATGGGTCTCAGGGATGGAACCCAGGTCATCAGGCACAGGAGCTCCCTCCCTCACCTGCTCAGCCATCTCACCAGCCTCCACAGTTTTCTCTTTAGTTCTGTATTAATGGTTTCCAACTCAGGTACCTTTGGAGGGTCTGAAGGAAGCCCCCAGACTCAAATAGTATGCAAGAACAGAGAGCATTTATTATATCAACATGCATATGGGGTCGTTCACCTGTACAAAATGGCGATGACCCGGAAAGGGATGTGCAGGCTCCTTTTAAGCACAGCTGAGCGGAGTTTTAAGGTCAATTATATAAGTGGTTAAGCAAGCAGCAGTTACACTGGTATATTTGTAATTGGCTGAGGTTTAGTCTTACAGATTTTGGACACATCTGCTTAAGCTTGGCCGTGACTCAGAAGGGGCTGCTGGGTTTGTCCTTGAAACACTGTGAGGCTGACTTAGACTTCTGTGTTTGTTCTCTCCCCCACCCTGAACGTGAGGGTCTTGTGGATAAGTGGCCCTTTGAGGGAAAAGACACCTGTTTGTCCTTCTCAGAGAGCTGGAACCTGAATTCAGCTGTGAAAGTGGGAGCGTTTAACCCCTTCACCTTCAGAAGGACAATCTTTTTTTCTAAAGAGCCAGGATTGGTGTTCTGAACCAGACCATTCTGATTTACACTTTATGTTGTAAATCACTGGGTGTGATGACACATAGCTTTAATTCAGCATTTGGAAGGCAGAGGCAAGCAGGTCTCTGAGTTCTAGGCCAGTCTGTTCTACATAGTGAGTTCCAAGTCAACCATTCCTACATAGTAAGACCCTGCCTCAAAAAAAAAAAGTCTCAGATCACTTAAATATTCATCTTCTAATTAGAGTATCTCCCTTTGTTTTATAAGAATTTCTAACTGGTAGGAAGAAACTATGGCCTTCTTTCTTCAATTATGTATTTCCTATTCATTCACTTACCCCTAAATTCCTATTTACTTGTTACATGGTAGGTATTATACAAGTAAATGATGACGTTGGGTAGTGGTGGTGAGCACCTTTCATCCCAGCACTCAGGAGGCAGAGGCAGGCAGATCCCTATGAGTTCAAGGCCAGCCTGGTCTACAGATCGAGTTCTAGGACAGCCAGGGCTACACGGAGAAACCCTGGGGGTGGGGGTAAATAATGACAGAACATGAGTTATCATTTTAAAGGCTAGGAATAAGCACCAAGAATCAGACTCTATCCCTTTCTTACCAGTAAATTTTAAAAAAGAGAGAAACAAACTCTAGGTTAGTTAAACTCTACGCTATAGGTCACCTTGACAATCTTGTCAATTTCATGGGAGCTATAATCACCTAGGAGACCAACTTCTAGGCTGTCTGGTCTGTGAGTCGTGTTTCTCGGGAGGTTTAACTGAGGCGTGAAGTCCCACCTTGACTGTGGGAGGCAGATCCCGTGGGCTGGGACCTAGGACTGAGTAAGAAGGACAAAGCAGGTGAAACTCACCTTCATCTCTCTCCGCCTCCTGATACTGATGCAACACTCCTGCTTCCCACCCTTCCTTGCCGTGACAGAGTCCCCTAAAGCTGGGAGATACAACAAAGCCTTCTGTAGATTGCTTCTGGCAGGCATTTTGTCATAGCAATGAAAAAGGAAAAGCAAATACCACACTATCCATTTTATGTTTTTAGACAGGGTCTCATGTAGTCTAGGCTGGTCTTGAACTCACCATGTAACTGAGAGTGACCTTGAACTTCTCATCTTTCTGTGTCTACCTCCCAGGTGCTGGAATTGTAGGCATGTGCCAGCATGGCCAGTTTATGCCAATGCTAGGGTTAAATCCAAGGTCCTATGTGTGCTCACTCTACTGAGCTATACCCCCAGTCCATTCATTTTCCGTTAAGAAAAAAACAGAACCTCAGAAATGATGCAGGTTTTTAAGAATGATGGGACCTTTCACTGACCAACTTCATGACCCAGTGACCTAAGATGTTGGGCACTTATGGTCACCAGCGATCAACCTGGGACGGCGCTCTAAGACTGTTGTCTAATGCAAATGGAGATTAATGTGTGGACTCACGTGGGAGTATACAAAGTAGAAGCAGGCTTAAATAAGAATTTTTGCATAAAAGTGGAAAAATGAGGAACTTAAAAAGTCAGAGAAAATCCCAAGGCTGAGAGGGGTTTCCAAGAGAGGGAGGAGCTGCCCAACTCCATTGTTTAGAGTCCCTCCCCACCTTAGGGAGATGGTAGAAACTGGACAAAAGCTGAGGAAATTTCTATCAAGATTAGTTAACTCTAACTGGACAGATGGCTCAGCAGTTAAGAACACTGGCTGCTCTTCTAGAGGTCCTGAGTTCAATTCCCAGCAACCATCTGTAATGGGATCCAATGCCCTCTGCTGGCAAGCAAAGGAACATTCAGACAGAACACTCATATAAACAAATAAATCTTTCAAAAAAAAATCTTTCAAAAAAAAAAAATAAAAGGAACCATTTGTTCTTGCAGAGGAACCAGGTTTGATTCTCATCACCCACATGGTGGCTCACAACCATCCATAACTCTGGTTCCAGGATCTGATGCCCTCTTCTGATCTCCTTGGGCACCAGGCAGGCACATAGTGCCTGGCGCACAGGCACGTATGCAAGCAGAACATTCATACATAAAATAAATCTTTAAAGAAAAGCACACACAACAAACTAAAAACCTTAGCTATTCTCTGGGCTGTAATGGGCCAAGTCAGTAGAGGGCCCACATACTCTATGCATGCCCCTCACCTGCCCAGACCCAACCAGAGAGATGATGCTATTCACTAGCTGCCCACAATTTTAGTCTATTTCTGACCTGTGCTATTAGCTGGTGGTGCCCAACCTTGCAGGTGTCTTGCTGGCTGCTAATTAGACTATGTTCTCCTTGTCCCCACATTTACACAACCAGTTCATAGCTTTTCCACGGCAGAGAGTTAGCTCCATCACAGCCCCGACGAAGTAGCTGTACTCTTTCTTGCTTACCTCATAATGAGTGCCTTGTCTATGGGATGGTCTGAGTAGTCTCCTAGGTAGACACTATTGTTAGCAGCCATCTTTACTTACATTTTAGTCTATTACAATTAGCAACATTAGCAGCAAGAGTATAGGAAAGGACACTTGTGTCTCACATCTGTTCCTCAAGGGCTTGGGGGGTGCGGGGAGAGACTAGCTGGCTTCTCTTCCCTGGCCCAGAGCCCTGTCCTTCCTGGTGTATGTTTAGCTTGGCTGCATCATCCCAGCTATAAGCTCTCTTCCTCATCTCCCCAGTACTCTGGACTCTGCTATCATAACTCTTAATCCTTTTAACTGCAGACTCTGTTTTCATTGCAATGTATGTGGGTGATTTGCAGTTTTTTCCAGGGGCCCTTTCCCTGTCCTACCTACAGAGAACAAGATCCTGCACTATACTGGAAGCCTTAGTAATTCAAATTATTATAAATGGTTAAGACCCAAAGAAACTCTCCACCCTGCTACCTCCATCCCTTTTGGGCCTCTCACATGCTAGCTACATCCCCAACTTTTGTGGTTATTGTCTTTGGGACAGAATTTCCCATACAGGCCAGGCTGCCCTTGAATTTGCTCTCTCCTGCTTTAGTCTCCCAAGTATGGATTGACATGTGTAATGCCCAGCTCTTAAAGAAATTCTTCTTGTATGTTTTTTTCTGCTTGTCAGGAAAGCATTTGCCTAGATGAAAGGAAAAGGTCAAAGTTTTCTACGGGAAATGTGGTGATATTGTGTCCCCCAATATGTTGTGCATCCTAATAAACTCATCTGGGGTCAGAGAACAGAACAGCCACTAGACAGACATAGAGGCCAGAAAATGGTGGCACACACACCTTTTGTTGGTTTTAATGTGGCCAGAAATTCCAACATCATTAACCCTATTAACCTTGGGAGGCAGAGATCCATCCAGATCTCTGTGAGTTCAAAGCCACACTGGAAACAGCCAGGCATGGTAACACACACCTTTGATCCCCGGAAGTGATGGCAGGAAGCAGAAAGTATATAAGGTGTGAGGACCAGGAACTAGAGGCTTTTAAGCTTTTAGGCTTTTAGTAGCAGTTCAGCTGAGATCCATTTGAATGAGGACTCAGAGGCCTCCAGTTTGAGGAAACCGGATCAGCTGAGGAGTTGGTGAGGTGAGGTTGGCTGTAGCTTGTTCTGTCTCTCTGGTCTTTCAGCATTCACCCCAACACCTGGCTCCAAGTTTGTTTTTATTAATAAGATCTTTAAAGATTCGTGTTTACAGGGAAATGCTTATCTGTAAAGGCAGAAACAGTCAGAGAAGGTCAGGAGAGCTAGGAAATACTTTTTTGTAATTTAAACATTTTATGTGTATAGATGTTTTGCCTGTAGGTATGTATTGCACCATGCATGTGCCTGGTGACCAAGGAGGTTAGAAGAGGGCACTGGTTCCTGTTCTAGCCACCTTAAATTCATCTCATCTAGTAGTTTGGGGTCCAGATTAGGTGGGGAGGCACTCCTGCCTGGGGACATAACAAACAGTTCAATGTCTAGGCTACAAAAAACAATCAAAATATGTCTATATTAATCATTTTAACAAATAAATCCAGAGTGCCCTCAATAGAATTTCTATCAGTTATGATGCACTCTATCCACCATACTTAAAGTTCGGGAACAATTTGGGATCAGGAAGATATGACATGACAGGAAGGAAACACTATGTAAAACTAAAATGCTGCCCACCTGACTACACTTTATTATCCTTAAGAACCAAATATTAGCTGGGCATGGTGGTGCACGCCTTTAGTTCCTGAACTCGGGAGGCAGAGGCAGGCGGATCTCTGTGAGTTCAAGGCCTGCCTGGTCTACAGGACAGCCAGGACTACACAGAGAAACCCTGTCTCAAAACCCAAACCAACAGAACCAAATGTTGTACAGAGAAAAACTGAATAATCCAACTGGTTATTCGTGTAAGCTAAACCAAGGAATATCTTTCCCTTCTCAGTCACAAGGCAAACTCAAAATCAACGAGAAGCAAAAATCCCTAACAACTTCAGCACTAATGAATGACATGGTGGTGAGTCAGGGCAGCAGGGATCACTACGGTGTCCTCTGAGAAGGTCCTTGTCAATTTCCCTCACCGTGTCTAGTTTCTGGCAGTCCAGTCAATCCACAAGTTCCTTCCCCTTGGCTTGGAGTGAAAGAAGTAACAGCCTCATGGTGACAGGTCCACTTAGGACTCGGAGGCTTGTGGTCCCCGGGCACTAAAGGTCCTCCCCACGATGACAGGCAGCCTGATGGATTATGCACAAGCGACCTGGAGAATTCTGCAGTTGCGTGGGCCCAGCTGAGTGTGAGGGGGACGCAGCCGACGCAGCCGCCTGCCGTGCCGCGTGGGGACCGCCAGCCTCGGAACCTTCGCCGCGGGCCCGCCCCACTCTGTCCACCCTTCCACTTTTTCTTCCCCGTTTTCCGAACCCCCGGGTCCCGCAGGGCCTCCCGGTCCGGAGCCGCCCTCTCGTGACGTAAGCTAGGCGAGGCCCGCCCCCCGCGACGTGACGTCATCACGCCGCGCGGCGGCCGAGCTGGAGTAGGACGGGGACTGCTCCGCAGCGGCTGGTCCGGGCGGGCGGCGGCGGCGGCGGCGCTCCGGCTGCTGAGCCGCCTGAGAGCCCCCGCGCCCAGCCCCTCCACTCGGGCGGCCACGGAGCCCAGGTGAGTGGGTGCGGGCGGCCGTGACACCCGACCTCCCCCCTCTGCCCTCAGCCCCGGGCGCGGCCTTCCCCCGCAGCCCCGGTGACCCCCGGGGTCGGGAGGAGACGCGGTGGGGCGCCGCAGGGTTAGCGCTGCCTTCTCGGCTTCCCCGGAGCAGCACCCTGCCTGCCCCGGGAGGAGGTTTCACCTGGAAGGAAAGAATTCAGCCGAGAAACAGTTCAAGGAGAAGTTTATTTAACAAAGCGAAGCTCCACACTCCGAAGATGGGAGTGGGCTTTCTCGGAAGGCAGGTGGGAGCAGCGTGCTGGGGGCTGTGTTGTGGGTTTTAAAGTTGTTGGTTTTTTTAAAAGAGAACTCAGCAGGTGCATGATATATTCATGCATAGAGGTAAGATGACACCCTTTCCCTCCCAAATTATAGTGGACCTCATGTCCCCTTGAAGGATATTCCCCCGCCCCCACCCCCGCCCCCAGTAATCTTGAAAAAAAAAAAAAATCAAGATGCTGGTGTCGAAACCGCAACACATTGTAATGAAGCCAGTCTTTTGAGGATGCAGACCCTTCTTTAACGTACCTGTTGGCAATTTGTTAAGTACTCCGGTGCCTTGGTTTCTCATACAGTGGGAATATCCCAAATACAGCTTCTCGGATGCTTCGCCACAGGGGTGCATGCTGACTATGGAAGGCTTAGTGCAGCTTAGTTGGTTTCCTTGGTTCTGGCGTTAACTTCCTACTAACCAGGAGACACGGTTACCAAGATACAGATGCAGCATTCCACGATTACCGCCTATCTCAACTCCTTGCCTACCTGCGTCGTTCTAATAGTTGACGATGGTAAGCTTGGCGTCAGCAGGGAAGAACTCCATTTATTTTTTTCCTCTTAATTTTAGTCTTCTAGAATTTGATGCCCCTCCCTCCATTCCAAATGGAACCCCTCTATTCAGATATTAGCAGAAGTTCTAGAATATGTCATTTCTGAAAGGAGACAATGTGCTCAGGCTTTGTGCTGGAAGAAAGGTTGTTAGCCTGAGGTTACTGTAAGTTTTGACACCAACCTTACGTTCTGATCACAGGCTGAATCCTGTAGTAAGACACCAGGAAAATTTCATAATCTTACTGAGAATTCAGCGAATCCCTAGAGTTTCTTGCAGCTCACAATTGAAACTATGTTGACTTAAGGAAAGCTTTTAAACAGAAACCATTTACTTTAGAGAATCATCCCCTTGTTTTGTAAAATAGATGTTGCAGAGTTGTTGGAGGGAGGGTTGAGAGTGCTTTTGATGTAACTACACGAAAGATGAGAACTTAGAACCTCAGTTTTACTTTTCAGAAACTGTGATTGTGAACTTGGGAAGAAGAGTTTCTTTTCTTGGTTCATTTCAGAAAGTTTTGCATCCCAAGTAAAAGATTGTTCTCATAACCACCTCCATCGCATGCCCATAGTATGACTAAAATCTGTCCAGTCAGGAAAGTATTCCTCACATTGCCTTTCAAATACATAATTATTCAGTGGATGAATACAAGTGAACTTTGCAATTCTGGCCGTTCTTGGATACCCATAGGGAATTGGCTTTGGGAATATCGAAATCCGAGTGTGCTGGTCTGTGGTTTGGTTTGGTTTTTTGAGGTGGAGTCCTGGCTGGCTTGGAACTCATTGTGTAGACTAGGGTGACCTCCAGCTTGCAGCAGTCCGTTTCTGTCTCCTGAGTGCTTGGATTAGGTATGCAGTGTACACCAAGGCAGGCGGTTCATACCTGAAACAGTAAAGTTGTTTTGTGCTGGTGAGTTTTGTGTCAGCGTGACACAAGTGTGGTCATCTGAGAGGAAGGCACCTCAATTGAGACAGTGCCTACAGAAGATCAGGCTGCAGTCAGGCTGGGAGGGCATTTTCCTAATGAGTGATTGACAGGGGGTGCTTAGCTCACTGGGCCACCCCTGGGCTGGCAGGTCCTGTGTTCTATAAGAAAGTAGGCTGAGCCAGCTAGCTGGGTGGTGGTAGTGGAGGTAGAGGCAGGCAGATCTCTGTGAGTTCAAAACCAGCCTGGTCTACAGAGAGAGAAAAACCCTGTCTTGAAAAACCAAAAAAGAAAAGAAAGTAAAATTGAGCAAGTCATGAGGAACAAGCCAGTAAGCCACCCCTCCACGGCTTCTGTATCAGCTCCTATCTCCTGGAGTATCAGTTCCCACCTGGTTTGAGTTCCTACCTCTTCTTCCCTCAATGGACTGTGACTCAGTATATGTAAGCCAAATAAACCCTTTCCTCCCCAAGTTGCTCTTTTTGTTTTTCGAGACAGAGTTTCTCTGTGTAACCCTGGCTGTTCTGGAACTCCCTCTGTAAACTAGGCTGGTCTTGAACTCAAGAGATCAGCCTACCTCCCAAGTGCGGGGATTTAAAGACATGCACCACCACACCCGACTCCCAAGTTGCACTTTTGATCATGGTATTTTAACACAGCACTAGTAACCCTGACCAAGATAGTATTGTTTAGGGGAAGTAATAAAAGTCTGTACATGTTTAAAATCAATATTTTACTTTTTGAATCTTTTGATCCTTGCTTGATTGAATCCAAACATGTAGAATTGAGAGGAAGAAGACATAACTTACTGAAGTTGATGTTAGCTGGATTGTGATAGTCCCGCCAGCGTCAGGAATGCTCTGTACTCTGGAAGTTTGTGTTTAAGGAAGCTTTTTTTTAGTTCCTTAATTTGTAATGCTAATTGTGTGTTCAGTTTCCCACTTCAAATACGATCTCTTTTCTCTTGTAGCTGCATTGCCCAAGGATTCCTTTGTTCTTTCTTCCTAGTGCTTGATGGGCGGCGTTATGGCCCCCAAGGACATAATGACAAGCACTCACGCCAAGTCCATCCTCAACTCAATGAACTCTCTCCGGAAGAGCAACACCCTCTGCGATGTGACATTGAGAGTGGAGCAGAAAGACTTCCCTGCCCACCGGATTGTGCTGGCTGCCTGCAGTGACTATTTCTGTGCCATGTTCACTAGTGAGGTGAGTGCAAGTCACCGCTGCAAAAGTGAAGTCACGTATGGAACCCTGTAGTTCTCTCATCTCAAGGAACAAAATAGCTTGTGTGGGTGACTTGGCTGGTCTGTCTGGCCAGCCAGGTGAGTGTCCCTTTCTTTCTTCACTGTTCGTTGTGAAGGGGCTGCTCAGTCGAAGAAAATGATGTTTCCCAACAGAAGACCATTTTTTGGTCAAGAGTGTAGGAGCCCTGCCCTGTTAGAACTTCCAAACAAGCTTTCATAATAAATAAATAAATAAACTTGAAACCAGATATAGTGGCCCACACTTATAATCCCGACACTTGGGAAGCAGAAGAATCACCAGAAATTTGAGGCCAGTGTGGGCTACACAATAACACCCATCTCAAAAACAAAAACACTTAGCAATAAAAAAAAAAAAAAGTTTGGTAAACCATTGAATTTGTATAATGTGTTAGTTAAATAGGTAAGCTCTGACTAAGCTGTGTCATGGCTTCCTCTTTTAAATTACCAATAATCGTAGGAAATGAGTATTCCTTCCACCAATGTAGATTTCAAGGTGATTTCAAATGAGGAGAAGAGGGGAATTTAATGAATGGCTATGCAGTATTAAGTTAGCCTGGCATGGTCGCACATGCCTGTAATGCCAGCATTGGGAGGTGGAAACAGGAGGATCAGGAATTCAAGGCTGGCCTCATGGTGAGACTCTGTCTCATAAAACTAAAATAAGGACAGGGGATTGAGTTTAATTGATCAAGTGCTTGCCCAGCATACACAAAGCTGCAAGTTCAAGACCATCCTTGCCTACATACAGAGTTTTAGGCCATTCTAGGCTATATGAGACATTTTCTCCAAAAACAAAATTAATTAAAACAAAACAGGGCTAGCAAGGTGGTTCAGCAAGTAAAGACACTTTCCACCAGACCTGATGACCCCCATTTCAATTCCTGGGACCCAGATGGTAGAAGGAGAAAACCAACTCTGGCGTGTGTGTGTGTGTGTGTGTGTGTGTGTGTGTGTGTGTGTGTGCGTGTGTGCCTGCCTGCTTGCATACATTCGAGATGGCTAGGCCTGTAAAGGAGCCTGATGTGACACGTGAGTTTGGTCCCCAGAACTCACATAAAGGTAGAAGGAAAGAACCGACTGGCCTCCACCCATGCAGGGCACGTTAGTCGTGAAAGACTATAAAGCTAATTGGTTTTCTAGTTTTAACTATGTCATGGATTTTTCTTTCTGTGTGGTGAAATAGTGAATCAAAATGTGTAAAGCCCTAAGGGAAGTGCCACACCTTCAGGTGGTCGTCCTAGCTGTCTGGAAGCTCACTGAGAAATATAGAATTGGGGAGCGGGCAGTGTTTGAGTGACTCATCTAGCTGTGTGATACTTTTGTTTGTGAGCTCATTATAATAAAGTGTTTTTAAGTTTCTAAAAAGTAAAAATAAAATATTTGAATAACTCTTTATAAATATTTTAAGTTTAAGATATATGAATAATTATTATGTATTTAAACTTAGACATAAATTATTTCATTTTGCTGACTTTTTAGTTTTTTGTTTGTTTTTCAGATTTAAAAAAAATTGGGGGCTGGAGAGATGGCTCAATGGTTAAGAGCACTGGCTGCTCTTCCAGAGGACCTGGGTTCAGTTCCCAGCACTCACATGGCAGCTCACAACAGTCTGTAACTCCAGTTCCAGGGAATCTGATACCCTCACACAGAATATATACGGGTAAAACACCACTGCACATTAAATAAATGAATAAATCATTTAAAAAAAGATTTAAAAAAAATTATGTATATATATGTGTTTGTGTGTGCCAGCATGAATTTTATGTGCATCATGTTCAAGCCAGTGTCCTTAGAATCCAGAGGATGTCAGGTCCCCTGGAACTAGAGCTACAGTGGTGTGAGCCATCTGATGGGTGCTTCAGGAACAGTAAGCACTTTTAACCATCTCCAGCCCTTTGGTTTGGTGTGTGTGTGCTTCTGTTTGAGACAGAATCTCAGTATGTAGCCCAAGTGGGTCTGAAATACTCCATCTTTCTGCCTCAGCCTCCTCAAGTACAGAGATTACAGGTGTGGGCCACCCATGCCTGGCTATGATAAGACTCTTTAAAAAGCATTTCTAACCACCAGTATTTTCTTTAGTTACTACCCGTCACTGTAGAGAAGAAGTAGTTGCTAGAACCAGATAGGAGCAGAAGTATGATAATAATAACTATATTTATGGGCCCAGGTACAGTGCCAAGTTTGTCATTCACCCTAGGAGTAAATATTACATTTCATTTTACAGATGAAGAAGGGTCTCAATAAATGTCTTGCCCAAGGTCACAGAGCTTTGGAATGCTGCATGCAGATGGGCTTTGCCTCTGCAGCTTGTGACTGTAAAGCCTAGTTCTTAACTCCTTTGCTCAGTCATAAGGCTAGTAAGAGAAATTGAAAGCTCTCAGGTCATTCTGGCTAATCCAGGCTAATTTAAAAACTGTCTTGAATAATACAACAGCACAGATCTCTAGCCTATACTGCTCTCCATGATGTCTGCCCCCAGAGCATTGGCATTCAGCTGGGTGGGTAAAGGGTGTTCACCACAAGTGCTGAGCGTGAAATTGGCTACGACTGCCAGCTGCTGATTGTGTATGTCCTGTTTGCTGTCAACTTGGAGAAAGTCTGTCTGCACTGTTTTTTCAACACCGTGAAATTTGTAGAGTCTTGGAAAAAAAACTCCTTTCTTCTCATACACAATTCTTTCTTTGTTTTAAACAAGGCTTCTCTGTGCCTGTCCTAGAACTCCTGTAGACCAGGCTGGCCTTGAACTTGGAGATGTGCCTCCCTTTACCTGGGATTAAAGACAACATGTATCACTAATGATTTTTTTTTTTTTCTTTATGTATGGGATTGGTTTTGTAAAGAATTTTTTTTGTTACTCTCTGGGATGATGGAGAATTCAAAGATGATAAAGCCATTTAATTACTAATGGAAGTACATAGAGTGTTGTAGTAGGAGTTGGTGGTGTGAGTGTGCTCACCCTGGTGAGGCCATTGCCACTTGTCCTCCTTAGTGACTCTCCACCTTACTTTTTGAGACAGGGTCTTTCACTGAGCTCTCTGCTTGCTGCTTGGTTGACAAGTGAGTTGTGGGATCTGCCTGTCTCTGCCCTAAGGCTCTGAGGTCACAGGTGTGCATTTTCAAAATTTTGAAAAACCACCAAACAGCTGAGTTGTGCTCTAATAGGCAGATTTTTTTTTCTTTCAGGTTTTTCAAGATAGGGTTTTTCTGTGTAACAGCCCTGGCTGCCCTGGAACTCACTCTACAGACCAGGCTGGCCTCAAACTCTTCCTGCCTCTGCCTCCCGAGTGCTGGGATTAAAGGCCTGTGCTGCCACCGCCCAGCTTGCATTTGCTTTTGATATAGGATGTCAGAACCAGCCTGGAGCATCTCTAGCTCACAGCAGTCCTGTTGCCCCTGTTAACAGAAGAGCCCCTTACAGTGGTCTGCATGCCCTTTTTCCATCCTGATGGTCTCTGAGGGCAGATGAGAGGAATGTGGTAATCTCGGAGGAGGTTGTAGCTATAAACCTCAGAGTCCTGTTTCTATTTTATCCACACATGGTGGCAAATGCTTGTAATCTCAGCCCTCAGAAGTCTGGGGCAAGGGGGTGGCTACAAGTTCAAGGGCAGCTTGGGCTACACACTGAAAACCAGGTCAGCCACAACTACCTAGCGTAGAGGTGGTAGGCAGGAGAAGAGAGAGAATGTTTTATCATAAAGGCACATGGACACTAGTGGTAGCTTTATGAAACTTTCGTATTCTGTTCTCTAAGACATCTGTGTTGGTTTAATATGGAATCAGGTTGTTAATTAGTCTCTAAAATATTTGATATTCTACTGTTCACTACTAGGGATACAGTCAACTGCCCACTCTATTTG
This sequence comes from Peromyscus leucopus, assembly GCF_004664715.2. Taxonomy (NCBI): domain Eukaryota; kingdom Metazoa; phylum Chordata; class Mammalia; order Rodentia; family Cricetidae; genus Peromyscus; species Peromyscus leucopus. Next base: position 54,537,720 of record NC_051076.1, on the reverse strand, counting down.
CAGATTTACAAATATATGCCATACTTGCTATATACAAATCAAATAAAATAGATGGTGATTTAAACATTTTTTAAAAAGATTTATTTATTATGTATACAACATTCTGCTTCCATGTATGCCTGCAGGCCATAAGAGGGCACCAGATCTTATTATAGATGGCTGTGAGCCACCATGTAGTTGCTGGGAATTGAACTCAGAACCTCTGGAAGAGCAACCAGTGCTCTTAACCTCCGAACCATCTTTCCAGCCCCCTGATTTAAACATTTTTATAAAATTATTTTATGAGCGTTTTGCCTGCATGTATGAATGTGCTTCATGTGTGTGTGCCTGTTGTCTATGGAGGTCAGAAAATGACACCAATCCACTGACACTGGTGTTATGGATGATTGTGAGACGCCATGTGTGCTGGGAATTGAACCCAGGTCCTCTGGAAGAGCAGCCACTAGTACCTTTAACCACTAAGCTAGTTCTCCAAGCCCCAGACTATTGTTTTTAAAAGATGTGTATTTAATTAATACCAGCATCCCTTTAAGCTCTTAGGCTTAGATTGTGGAATTAAAAGTACCATTCTTGTCTACCTCATGACTTTTCAGCTTTCAGAGAAGGGGAAGCCATATGTTGACATTCAAGGTTTAACTGCTTCTACTATGGAAATTCTGTTGGACTTTGTATACACAGAAACAGTACACGTGACAGTGGAGAATGTTCAAGAACTGCTCCCTGCAGCCTGTCTACTTCAGCTGAAAGGTACAGTTGACAAAAGGTGTCCTTGTTCATGACTCATTAGCCCTGGAAGTGTTTTTCATTGATGTAAAATTAATCAAGAGACTTTCAGAGACCTGTCTAGAAGCATGACTTTTGAATCTTTGAGCATGAAAGATCAGATATATTTAAGAGCAGTGCAGAAGAATCTCTCCAGATATGAGTATTTGGCTCTTGTAAAAGAAAACGTTTAAACTCTTTCTGTTTTTGACAATATGGAAGAGCCAGGTATGGTAGCTAACAGTAGTAATCCCAGCACTTAAGGAAGCTGAGACAGGAGGATTGTGTGAGTTTTAAGCCAATTTAGTCTATAAAATGAGACTATGTCTCAAAACCAAACCAAAGGACTGAAGAGATGCCTCAATGGTTAAGAGAGTGGGCTGCTCTTCAGGACAACCTGTGTTTGAGTCCCAGCATCCAGTTGGTGATGTACAACTATTTGTAACTCCATTTCCAGGGAATCCGGTGCCCTCTTCTGGGCATCAGGCATGAAAACGGTACACAGATACACATGCAGGCAAAGCACCCATACACATAGGATAATTAAACCAAAGAAACAAAACAGAAGAATGGAAAATACAGGAATTTCCTTAATACATGCATACCTACATAGTACTCATGTAAGAATTGCCCAGAAACTCATAGCATTCTTTGCCTGGAGAGATACTGTTTACCTTGTCATTAGATGGCTGTGGGCATGGAGGGGCTAAGAGGACTTGTCATTATAAACCTTATATATTTAAGTCTTGGAGTCATGTAAAATATCTTTAAAAATTTTATTTAGGTTTATTTTTATTAATTTTTTTATGTGAATAATTGTTATGCTTGAAAATATGACCTTTGGTGGCCACAGAGATCAGAAGAGGGGGTCAGATCCCCTGGAACTGGAGTCACAAGCAATTGTAAGCTGTGTTCTGGATGCTGGGAACTGAACATAGATTTCTTTTAAGAGTAACAAGGGCAATGGTGGCACACCCCTTTAATCCCAGCACTCAGGAGGCAGAGCCAGGCAGATCTTTAAGAATTAAGTTTATGCAAGATGCTGTGGCATACACATTTAATCCCAGCACTCAGGAGAGAGATACAGACAGATATTTGTGGGTTTGAGTCCAGTCTGGTCTATATCATGTGCTCCAGGCCAGCAAGGACTACATAGTAAGACCCTGCCTCAAAACACAAAACAAAAAAGCATTGAGCTCATGCACCGCACATTCTTTTTTCCAGTGCCGGGGATTGAACCCAGGGCCTTGTGCATGCTGAGATGCTCCACTAGCAGAGCTGCTTTTCTGTTACGCTACATCCCAAGCTTCTATTCTGAATTCTCCAGTTAGAGAATTGTGGATGGCTTTCCTTCACTGGAGGGCTTGTTTGTCTGTTTGCTTATTGAGACAGTTTCTCTCTATGTAACACCCCTGGCTATCTTGGAACTTGGTTTGTAGACCAGGCTGCCCTCGAACTCACAGAGATCCATATGCCTCTGCCTCCCATGTGCAGGGATTAAAGTGTGTGCCACCACACCCAGCCTCACTGGAGTTTTAAAGTAAGTTTGATATAGAGATTAGAAAGATGGCTCAGTGGTTAAGAGTTCTTGTCTTCTAGAGAACCTGGATTCGATTCCCAGCATTCACATGGTGACTCGCAACTGCCTTTAGCTCCAGTTCTAAGGGATCTGTCTGACAAGTATCTCCTTGGGCACTGCATGCCATGGTTCATTTATATGCATGTAGACCTAATACTTATACACATAAAATAAAAGTGAGTAAATCTTACAACAACAACAAAAAGCTATATAGAGGAGAAAATAAAAAAATTGTAAATTAGTTACTGTTTTTAGATTGGTTCCAGTAGCTAAGAATTTACAGCTTCTGATGGTGTGAGCGTCCTTGAAACTAGGTCAGACTTGCTACACTCATTTTAAAAATGAAGCAGAAGCAGAGATAAAGGACTTTTAGAAGTGACATAGTACATAAGACAGCGATAAATTGAATGCCTGGAGCATGAATTTTCTAATTTGTGTGTGAAGGTGTGGAGCCAGTGTTCTTCTCATAGATAACATGTAGAGAAGATGTTAAAATCCAATACTGTAAGACCACTTCACACTTGGTAAAGTGTGCTGAAGTCTGTTCACTGCCTGTGTTTGTCCTAGGTGTGAAACAAGCCTGCTGTGAGTTCTTAGAGAGTCAGCTGGACCCTTCTAATTGCCTGGGTATCAGGGATTTTGCTGAAACTCACAACTGTGTTGACCTGATGCAAGCAGCTGAGGTTTTTAGCCAGAAGCATTTTCCCGAAGTGGTGCAGCATGAAGAGTTCATTCTCCTGAGTCAAGGAGAGGTGGAGAAACTAATCAAGTGCGATGAAATCCAGGTACAGCCTTGGCTTGCTGTCATGGTGTCTTTAAAACTGGGCTGTTACCCATTGCAGAGCAGGGGGAGGGACCATACCAAGTCCATGTGATTATTACTCCACATTGTGGAGCGTCCATACCGTGTCCATGTGATTATTATCCCACATTGTGGAGTGTCCATACCGTGTCCATATGATTATTATCCCACATTGTGGAGGGTCCATACCGTGTCTATATGATGATTACTCCACATTATGGAGGGTCCATACCGTGTCCATGTGATTATTACTCCACATTGTGGAGTGTCCATACCGTGTCTATATGATTATTACTCCACATTGTGGAGTGACCATACTGTGTCTATATGATTATTACTCCACATTGTGGAGTGACCATACTGTGTCTATATGATTATTACTCCACATTGTGGAGTGTCCATACCATGTCTATTACTCCACACTGTGGAGTGTCCATACCATGTCTATATTATTACTACTCCACATTGTGGAGTGACCATACCGTGTCCATGTGATTATTACTCCACATTGTGGAGTGACCATGTTATGTCCATATTATTATTATTATTACTCTATATTGTGAAGTGTCCATATTATGTCCATATTGTTATTACTCCATATTATGGAGTGTCCGTATTATGGCTTCATAATCAAATATCCAGATTGGTGCCAAAGGTTTTAATTTATTTGCATATTTATGGAGGAAAAAATCTGCCCCTTTAATCAAATCTATTCATTTCAATGGTAAACAAATAAGCAGAAATTGGAAATTAGGTAAATTTCTATGCAATACTATTACCCACTGACTGTGTAGTAGTGTGTGTTTGTTGTATATAGGTGTAGTTAGGCTGAAAATGGAGTGAGGAATCCAGTAGAGGGCTGATCTGTCTTTGAAGCCTGTAGCTTAAATCTCCAGTGGACTAGATCTTTAGTTAGCAGCTTCTAGAAAGATACTCAGAGTCAGGTCCTGTGTCATATGTACCTGTTGAGTTCATTTCTCCACCGAAATATATTACCAAGCTTCTGTTCCTGGGTTTAGATGAGATGCATTAGAAAGTATCAGGATTGGTTTAATACTTTTATATGCTGTAGGAGAGTCTACTACTTAAAGAAATTCCATGGCCAATCCAGCCAGGCATGCTTTTTCATACCTGTAATCCCAGTACTCAAGAGGCTGCTGAGGCAGGAGGATCATGAGCTTGCCTTGGCAACATAGTGAGACCTTGTCTCCAAAAGAAAAAAAAAAAGAAAAGAAAAGAAAAAGCACCATAGAAGAAAAATTCTGTGATATACTTTGTGAATCAAATGGTCACTGTCCTGATTGGCTAGAAAATGGATTTTTATGTTATAAAATAAGGTTTTAAGTACACTGTTATTGAATTTTAGCCAACCTTTCTTTAACAACTGTTGTAAGGCAAAACTGGTGAGAACATGTGGTAAATTGTTTGCACCTAGAAGGAGTTTATTCCCCAGCTTGACTTTCCCGTCAGTCTAGAGAGACACTGTTAGAGATGCTGCTGAGTCAAAAATGTGCAGTTCTTGTTCTCCTGATGGTGCTGCACTTGTATCCTTGTTCAGATGGTGAGAGGCATGGCCACAAAATGTATTCTTCACATTTAGGAGCCAGTAGTTAGCTAGAAGATTTTGACTCTCCTTTTTAAAATGTTAATATTTGTTTTTTGAGATAAGGTTTCTCTCTGTAGCCCTGGCTGGTCTGGAATTGACCAAGCTGGCTTTGAACCTAGAGATCCACCTCTGCCTCCCCAGTGCTGGGATTAAAGGCGTGCACTACCAAGCCTGGCATGACTCTTTGATTTGTCTGTGTATTAGAAATACAACGAAGGTAACAAACACTGCTGTTTATTATAAGGTCGTCACACTTAGCGTTTACTGTTGGTGCTTTGTCAAAGGTTTATGGAGTACTTACAGTGGGAGCCCCCATTCCTCTTCCTCTTTCCACCTGTACCAAGCTTTCTTTTGGGGGCCACCAACCAGTCCCAGATCATGACTGTGACGCAGAGGTGAACGTCATACCATAGTAAGTTATAGAGCCAGGATTCAAGTCCAGGCAGTCAGCCAGATGTGGTGCCACACATCTATAACTCTGGTGTTTAGGAGGCAGAGCTGGGAAGTTCAAAGCTATCCTGGAATGCAGAAGAAACTCTGTCTCAAGAAACCAACAAAAGAAAATAAAAGGAAAAAATTTTAAAGGAAAAAATTTAAAAGCTGGGTGTGGTATATGGACCTTTATTTCCAGCACTTAGGAGTAGAGGAAGAGAATCAGTTAAAAACCTTCCTTTGCCAATAGTGAGTATCAGGCTAGCCTGGGCTACATGAGACCCTTTCCTAACAACACCCAAAATAGGCCATGTGTTCTCAAGGCCTTTCTTTCCCCCCACTGAGGTGCGAGCTCACCACCAGGTGCCCAGTTTGCTTCCAGCTGTCCTCATCAGGAGATTAGCACAAACATCACCAGTCATTTGGGACCTCTTGTAGAATCTGGATGAAATAAGATGGAACAGAAGAGACCATAATCAGGCCAGTATGAAAAACAACTTAAGCATTCTTTTATGCAGCTTTCCTTCCACATATATTTGGACTGGCCTTTGCTTTTTCTGGAATGACAACAAAAGATTTTTTTTTTTTTCTGTTCTATAAACCAGCCCCCAAATTGGAACCAGATGTCTTGACTTCCACTTGCTAAAAAGTACTTCCTCTTATTAAATAAAACAGTAGCACCAGGCATGGTGCTGCTAGTCTGTAATTCCGTAACTGACAGTGGAAAGAAGGGTGGTATCACGAGGTTCAGGGATTCAAGGTTGTTCTTGGACTTCTCAAAGAAAAAAAAAAAGAATATACAGCAAACCAACAGTGCTTAAAACAGTGGGAAACAGTATATCATAGTGCCTAAAACAGCATGGGCTTTACAGTCAGACTTAGAACATTTGTGATGTGTTACCTGCTGGTTAGCCTTTCTTTTCCTCTTCTATAAAATGTAGATAATGTTAGCACTTCCTACACTGGACTGTCTGTCTCAAGCACTAAATGACGGTGCCTTGTCTGACACATTAGAAAAATCTTTGTGAAGAATACTTATTTTTCCCCGTTATGAATCATTAACTTCTCTGCACATTGAGTAGTTTCTCTGCAATTTTAGTTTACTTATTTTTAAACAAAAGACAATTTTTCTTAATGATGGCTATCCTGCATCCTCCCAGCTTCCGTCAGTAAGATGGATTGCCTGATCTTCCACGTGCTTTTCCAGAACCGCCACAGCCGGAGTCTGGCCTATTGTGCCAGAGAAGACTTGAACCTATCTTCTGCCTCCTAGCCCTCTGAGTGTTCTCCCCAGGGTCATCACAGCAGACATCTGTTTGTTACTGTCCTGCTTGACACAGGACAGCAGTGTCAAATGATGTCCAGCATTCTGGGGCTTACCTCCACCTGTCACCACCCTTCTTCCCTTCATCAGATGAGACGGCTAAAATGTCCCCGAGTGCCAGTTCTTTATGCTCTGTTCAGTGCTGTCCGTTAGAAAATTCTTTCAAGAGGATTCAGTTCCCTTGTCTAGTCTGATAGCCACTGGACATGGTTGTTGGGCTTCAGGACGTAGCTAGTACAGCTAAGATGCTGGACTCCGTTTATTTTAGTTAAATGCCACTCCTGTGTCAGACAGGACAGCTGGTCCAGAGCTGCTGGGTGCACTCTTTTTAGAGTGCTCTTGGGGATTTTGAGATAAGATCTTAGTCTACATCTCTAGCTGGGCTTGAACTCACTACGTAGCAACCCTCCTGCCTCAGCCTTCTAAGTGCTGGGATTATCAGTGTGTGCTGCCGCTTCTGGCCCTTTGAGTACTCTCTTTTTTATTCTTCCTGGCTATTTGCTACTTGTTTACCAGATTTCAGCTTACTACTTCAGGGAGATTTTCCTGACTTATCAGCCTGTTTAATTAAAAAAAAAAAATAGCCTTTTACTCAGCCTATTTAACTTTGGCACAGTTGGCTGCACCTTAATCTGATGCTATTTCAGCCAGCAATTGCAATTCCTGGCAGTTGCTTCCCTGGCAGTGCCTGGCTACTGAGGCCCCAGCCTGGTGGGAATTCTGTTCCTGCAGGCACCACCTCTGTTGCTACCGCTAAAGGGAGCTTTACCTGAATCTCTATCATTCTATTTATAAATAAGACTAGAGATTTAAAGGCTGGGATCAAAACCTGCTAGCTCAGAGAGGCTGAGTAGCAACAGCTAACCTTCTCTCCTTGCTGGAGTCTTCCCAAAAGAGAGTGTCCTTCTGCTCTGCCAAAACAAAAAAGAAATCATGCCACTCCAGATCCCTCCCTGCTACTTCCGGTGTGTGTCTCTGTCTCTTCCAGATGCCCTCTGATTACTTTCTGTCGTTGCTAACTCAGCCTCCTGACCCAAGGTTGATTTTATTTAACACAAATGCAAACTCTGGGTTCACCGTGTAATTAAATAGACCCCAGCATTTCCCCCTTTTTCTAAATGGAAAGGAAAGGTTTTAATTCTGACACAGTAAAACTATGTGCAGTAAGAACAATTATCAAATAAGGATTACATTCACAATGTCCAGTCCATTTGTGTGTGGTAAGTTTAGAGAAACCAATCTATCTTAGTCCAGAGTTTGGTGCCTAATTCACTTTCTATCCTAATTTGTATTACCAACCCCAGACTATCTTTTTAGACCTTAAACCATTTCCTGAGATAGACAGTTTAAGCCTTCATGTCTCCCAGCCTTATACACTTCACACCTCTTTTGTGAACTTCTTTTCTGAACTTGGTAACAAGGAAAGCTGTAACCATAGCCATCTAGTCTTCAGCCCCCTCAGAGACCTGGGAAGGATCTAATATCACCTGAGTAAACAGGAAGTGCAGAGCAGACAGCTTCAAAACTATAGAAAGGACAGAAGCAGCTGGCTGCCTGGACAGTCACCCAAGGTTCCTCTGCAACACTGGGGCATCCATCTTCAGCCTATTGGCCTAGAATGTCTGATAGACTTTTCTGTGAAGCAGAATTTTGAAGAACTGTCTGTCTTACCTTGTCTTGGCAAAGTTCAGCAGTCACCTTCTTTTGTGTCCTGCTTGTCCAATTTAGACAGCATAATGTCAGCAGTCAAGGCAAGGGCAATTTCTTGCCCAATGCTAACTTTGCCACAATAAAAGCGAACTCCATATGGAGGTTCTTCAATGCCCATCATCCTTTTTTGAAGTAAATTGGTGCTGCCAGAAGCAGACATGTCTCACTGTCATGAAAAGCCTTAGGTTATTAAAACATCTTAAATGTCATATATTCTGTAGGTCTCTGGAGTGTTTGAAGACCACCTCTCTATCTAAAATATATCTGTTTAACCTTGAAAAAATACCTAACATAACTACAAGTTTGATCATTATAGATGACTAACTACTAAACTGTATTTCTTTTTTCTTTTCTTTTCTTTTCTTTTTTTTTTTTTTTAAAGTTTTGATTTTGGTTTTGGTGTCTATTTATTTATTTATTTATTTATTTATTTATTTATTTATTTATTATGTATACAGAGGAGGGTGCCAGATCTCATTACAAATGGTTGTGAGCCACCATGTGGTTGCTGGGAATTGAACTCAGGACCTCTGGAAGAGCAGTCAGTGCTCTTAACCTCTGAGCCATCTCTCCAGCCCTAAAACTGTATTTCTTAATTATACATTTTTTTTTTTTTTTTTGGTTTTTCGAGACAGGGTTTCTCTGTGTAGCTTTGCGCCTTTCCTGAGACTCACTTGGTAGCCCAGGCTGGCCTCGAACTCACAGAGATCCGCCTGGCTCTGCCTCCCGAGTGCTGGGATTAAAGGCGTGCGCCCGGCAAATTATACATTTTTTTTTTTTTTTTTGGGTTTTTTTTTTTTTTTTTTTGGTTTTTTTTTGAGACAGGGTTTCTCTGTGTAGCTTTGCGCCTTTCCTGGAGCTCACTTGGTAGCCCAGGCTAGCCTCGAACTCACAGAGATCCACCTGGCTCTGCCTCCCGAGTGCTGGGATTAAAGGCGTGCGCCACCAACGCCCGGCAAATTATACATTTTTTAAATGAGCTGTATAGGTAAAATACCTTAACAAGAGTCAAAACATATATACAGTATAACAGAAATAACCTTCAGTTTGTATCAATATACAAAAATACCTTAAATAAGAGTAGGAACATGTATAGAGTGTCTTCTGACAAAAATAACCTTAAATTTGTATCATTACACAAAATTCATACCAATGTAAAATACTTGAGATTAATAGTTGCTCTTTAGTTTAAAGTAGATTCAATAATCTACCCTTTTATCCTGTCCTTGTTATTTTTGTCTCAGCTCTGCTACTTTCCTATATAATTTTAATTACAGCAAGAGTATAGTAATTAGTAGTTGGTGGTCCTCACCTATAATCCCAGCACTTGAAAGGACAAGACGGGTGGAGAAGATGAGGGCCAAGTCTGGCCTACAAGGACTGTGCTTGATTCGTCCCTATTATATAATCAACCTCAGTGAAGTCAGTGTTTGGCACTTAGTAGTTCATAAATGCATCAAATGAAGGAGCATGCCAGAACATGTCTGCTTTCCAGAGCACCACAGTTCTTGGGAAATGGTGTGCAAGGTGGTGTTTTTGTTTGCTCTCACCGAGTCACAGTCAGCGCTTTGAAAGGTGCCTCAGATCACACCTGCCCAGAAACTGCTGAGAGAGCACAGGGCTGACACGGGTGACTGCCTTGGAAAATCCCGGCTGTTCTTACACCGGTTGCCTTTCTAGTGGCATAATACAGACTTGAGAGCGTGTGTCTTTATCTATTTGCCATGTGTAATCTAAGTTCCTCCCCGTCCCCCAAAATGTATATGTGTACACACACACACACACACACACCCCTACACCTACCTACATATCTGAAAGTATATATCACAAACAGCACAGATTTTAATACATAATAGTTGTTTAAATGCTGACTGACCATACTTTGAAAGCCGCAGCATTATGTTTGATGATAAAGTGAAATTCCTGTTTCAGAGGTAACTATGAATATAAATTATTTCAATTTTAATTAAGATAACAGATTTCCTCTCCCATGTTAACTGAAGTTGCAGAAATGACTAAAAAAATTCAAGAATGGATACAGTTCTGAAAGGAAGGCCAACATGTGACTGATGGTTTTTTAAATACTATCTGTCTTAGTTCTTTTTAAGTTGCATATAATTCTCTTCCTGTATCTGAAAAGACTTTTCCCAGAACCTCCACACTTCTGGAAGATGGGAAATAACAGTAATGGAGGACAGGGAGCAGAAAGGAGCAAGTAAGAATGGTTGTTTTTAGTGTGTGGGAAACTTCCTAACTGGAAAGGCAGAAATCCATGACGTGCAATTACTCATTGCAGGTGGATTCTGAGGAGCCAGTCTTTGAGGCTGTCATCAACTGGGTGAAGCATTCCAAGAAGGAGCGAGAAGAATCCTTGCCTGACCTCTTACAGTATGTTCGGATGCCGCTGCTGACCCCCAGGTACATTACAGATGTGATAGATGCTGAGGTAAGTCATGTGAGGCTCTTGGCATCCAGAACCTCCACTAACTCCACAGCCTAGTGTGCCTAACCAAAAACCAGTAGTGTCCCTGCAGCCGGCCTGCTGGAGAGGCAAAGCTGGGAACTTCCTAGGCAGAAGAAATGTTACTTAGCAAGTCAGGCTTCTGTCACAAATGAAAATCCACAATTTAATTTTGCACTTTGCTGCCTTTTTGTTTTATAATGAACTGTGTTTCCTCCTCTGTTAAACATAAATTGCTATAAATTGCTCTGGAGAAAAAAAAAGACAAGAGTTGCTTTGCTTAGCAAATCATGTTTTTACTTCTAGTAAATCTGATTTACTTAGTTTGATGCAATTGAGCTTTCTGTTGTTTTATATAAGTATTTCTCTAACTTAAGTTCTCTGTGATGATGTTTTTATAATTTATATGTACTACTGCCATAAGAAACAGCCTCCAGCAGCTCAGATATTGAGGGGGAACCACAGAGTCGGCCAACTATAAAACTATAATCACTCAATTTGACTTTTCTATCTGAGAGGGTAAAACTTAACTCTCTGGGACTGGCAAAAAAGGGAAATACACACACACACACACACACACACACACACACGCACACACGCACACACGCACACGCGCGCGCGCACATCTCCAACATGTCAGGATCTCACCTAGGGTGCCGATGAATGGCAGACCTTTAGCAGGTCAGAGAAACTGAAGAGATGCAGAGCAGGTGGACAGACAAACAGACACACGAGGACTTGTCTGAGGGCCAAAGCTTAGTTCTTCATTTTATTATTCTCACTGTTGTTTGTTCTGCTCTGTTCCTTTTCTGTTCTGTTTTTCCACCCTGAAGTTTTCCTTTTGTCTCTCGATGTCTTCCTTCTAACTTTCCTTCTACATCTTACCTGGTGTTTTCCTTCTCTGTGTCTTTATTTTTCCCTTACAGCTTATATACCCCAGTAGAATCTTTCAAGCAATATAAAAATTACAACATGGCTACATACTATTTTTCAAGTGAATGATTACAATGAATACAAGTAAAAAGCAACATGTTTTCCATATCCCTTACATGGTTAAACGTTTTAGGTATTATAGGTGAAAAATAAATTGTTCCCAAGAACCCATAAGCAACTTCTTATAGATTAACAGAATGTTAGCAAACAAGGTATTTTTCTCAGCCAGTTCTTTTATTGGCAGGCTGCATTTTAAAGTTACAAAGAAAGGATACTTTATTACTTATTGCAAAAGATCTTATAAGGAATCTTAAGAGACTCACAAATCTAAACTTTTATATATAAAAAAGAATCAGTCAACTCTATTTAAATCCTTAGGGTGCATACCCACTCATCAACAGTTTATTTTATATCAGGAAGCTGAGGGCAGTAATGGGTACAAGGAATTAATCATCACCCTTGATCACCAACCCATCCTAGCAAGAAAGGTACGTCAGCCAGCAATAGCCAGGCTGCCATTGTTCTTGTCTCTTGACCTCAGTGAGTCCCTTACTCAGCTATTAAAAGTGTGCTTTCTAAACTTTACATTGTTTTCCAAGATTTTCTACCTCAAAGCCATTACCAAAGTCATCTTAACCTAAAGTCACTATTTAAGGCTTTGTTTCAGCTCTGATGCACACACAAACCTGTAAACACATCTCCCAACATTAAGATTTATAGAACTTGAGTTAGCTGGGCTTCTGGGACTCAATTGTTTTCTTAATTATTAACCTAAGCCATGGTCCTTAAGAGAAACTAGCTGTGTGACATTTCCTCGTTCTGTTTGTCTATCTTGTGCAGCCCTTGTTTTATCAGGGTCAGGGGCTGGGGGCAACACTTTAAACAGTACAGCTTAAGAGGAAATCATCTCCATGATAATCCACAGGTAATTTGCCCAGTAGAATGGGATATGTCCATGAGATAATCACACTACATTAAGGGCAGTGGGGATCTCCCACGCCCATTCACACACCAGGCCAGGTACCAGAGAAAATGGCAGCGGCAGACATGCAAAGAAAGACACAGCAGTAGCAAGAGACCATCTGCCTTGGTTTTTGAGATACGGTCTCTCACTGGTTGACCTGGAGTTTCTGATTGGGCTGGCATCAAGCCCAGGGATCTGCTTGTCACTCTGCTAGTGTGGGTGTCACTCGTGTGGGGTACCATGTCTGGCTTTTTACGTGGGGTCTGGTGATGGAACTCGGGTCATCGTGCTTCTGTGGCAGGGAATTTACCAAAGTGAGCCGTCTCTCCAACCCCCATAGAGCACTGTGGGATGTAGATATGGGAGCTGGGCTATGATGAATGCATGCCTATAGTCCCAGCACTCCGGAGGTGAAGGCAGGAGCATCGATGTTTAAAGTTATCCTAGGCTGTGTTGTAAGTTTGAGACCAACCTGGCCTACAGAGACCCTGGCAGAAAGAAAGGATGAAAAGGGGAAGAAGGGGAGGAGAAGAAAGTAGCGAAGGAGAGAGGGCTTCGGGGAAATTATTCCAGAAAAGACATATTTTTCCAAAAGAGAGAGAGAGAGCATGTGTCTTGTCTTTTTTTAACAGTGTCTTACTCTACATCATGCTGGCCTAGAACTCAGTATGTAGCCCTAAATTGGCCTTGAAATCTCAGAAATCCTTTTGTCTCAGCTTGCCAAGTGCTGGAATTACAGATGTGAATTACAGATGTGCTGGGATTACAGAAAGGAAGCATGCTCAGCTCATTATGTACTTGTGTCTACTTAAGTAAATCTTCTTTATATATGTCATTTTGTCCTTACAGTATTATAAATGTCCTGTGTGTTCACTCCTGTCTTCTGTATTTTAGCCTTTCATCCGATGTAGTTTACAGTGCAGGGATCTAGTTGATGAAGCAAAGAAATTTCACCTGAGGCCTGAACTTCGGAGTCAGATGCAAGGACCCAGGACAAGAGCCCGTCTAGGTAAGTTGGTGTTCCTAGCAGAAGGAGGGGACATTTTCAACTACGTTTTTCATATGGTTTGATATAGCTGGAAATAACATCTGTAATGCATACAAGGGACTTGTCTGTGTTTTTTTTTTGTTTTGTTTTGTTTTGTTTTTTTCTGGAGCTGAGGACCGAACCCAGGGCCTTGCGCTTCCTAGGCAAGCGCTGTACGACTGAGCTACATCCCCAGCCCCAGGACTTGTTTCAGACCTGCTTTTAATCTTTTTAAACAAGTCACTGCCATTTTAAGCTTTTATTTCCTATAATCTGAGAGTATCTTTATGTCACATAATTGTTGGAGATTAAATTAGAGAGAAAGACATTTTGTATATTATTATATATTATGTAACATTAAATTTTTGTTTGAGCATTTAAACAAAGGACGTAGAGCTGGGGTTGTAGTTCAGTTGGTAGAGTGGTTTAATATAAACTGGGTGTGGTGGTAAATGTCTGTAATTGGGAAGTAGAGGCAGGCAGAAGATTAAGGTCATTCTTGGGTATGTAGAAAGTTAAAAACCAGCATGAGAGACTGTCTCAAACAAACAAAAGATCCTAAAAATACAGGGTTTCTGGCAGTCACATATGATAGGTAAAATCCTGACCTTGGAGGCCAGATTGGTGATACAGATTTCCTGTTGTTTTTTTTTTTTTTTTAACTGTTTGAAGGCCTGCCACCCAGTTCCCAAGTAGACACATGGAGACTTATTCTTTTTTTTTTTCTCTAGTAGTTTTATTAATTTAATATTTTACACAGTCTTGTCTTGAGCTTTAAGGTTATATTTATCAAGATTTAAAAAAAAATTATTAAATTTTTTTTCATTTATTTTACATACTGACCACAGTTCCCTCCTTAAACCTCCCGTCTATCCCCTCCTCCATCCACTCCTCTGTCTCCATTCAGAAAGGGGCGGGCCTCCATGGGAGTCAACAAAACATGGCACATCCAGTTAAGGCAGGACGAAGTTCCTCCCCCCTGCATCAAGGTTGGGTGAAGCAAACCAGTTGGGGATTGGGTTCCCAAAAGCCAGCTCAAGTGCCAAGGACAGGTTCTGGTCCCACTGCTAGGGGCCTCACAAACAGACCACAGACCAAGCTACACAACTGTCACACGCATGCACAGGGCCTAGGTCAGTCCTGTGCATGTTCCCTAGCTGTCAGTCCAGAGTTGCTGAGCTCCCATGAGCTCAGGTCAGCTGATAGAGACTTATTTTTACTTAGGAATGCCCAGCCTGAGCTTGGCTTGTTTATAGCCAGCTTTTCTAACTTAAATTATCCAGTTTCTCTTTAGCTATGTTTTGCCTCTGGGCTTTTTTTTTTTTTAAGGTTTATTTGTTTGTTTGTTTATTTATTTATTTGTTATGAGTACAGTATCCTGCCAGTGTGTATTCCTGCAGGCCAGAAAAGGGCACCAGATCTCATTATAGATGGTTGTGAGCCGCCATGTGGTTGCTGGGAATTGAACTCAGGACCTCTGGAAGAGCAGCCAGTGCTCTTAACCTCTGAACCATCTCTCCAGCCCGCCTCTGGGCTTTTTTCCTTTCTTTATTCTATCTATCTATCTTTCTTTCCTTCTTAATCCATGGCTGGCTGTGTGTCTGGGTGACTGGCCCCTGACATTCTCCTCTCCTTTTCGCGCTCCTCCCTTTCTTGAGTCCTCTTCTCTTCCTATTTATTCTCTCTGCCTGGCAGCCCCACCTGTCCCTCTCTCCTGCCTTGCTATTGGCCATTCAGCTCTTTATTAGACCAATCAGGTGTTTTGACAGGCAAAGTAACACAGCTTTACAGAGTTAAACAAATGCAACATACAAGAATTGCATCATTAAACAAATATTCCACAGCATAAACAAATGTAACACATCTTCAACTAATATTCTACAACAGTTTCCAGTTTGCTGCTTACCTTAGACAGGAAGTTCAGTCTGCCTGTGCTTCCGTTGCCTTAGCTGTGAGCTGGGAATCAACATAGCTCCAAGAGAGTTACGGTGATTAAATGAAGAAATCTAGGTAAAGGCTAGGATAGCTATTGTCACATAAGTGCTACCTATGTTAGCTGTAGTGTTAGCAAACAGATGTGCTAATTGGTGATAGCAGTTTATCTGACCTTAAATGGGTATCGTGGTACATATCATTAATCCCAGCATTCAGGAGGCTGAGTCTCGTTGATCTCCAAGTTCAAAGCCTGTCCTCACAGTGAGTTCCAGGGCATCCAGGACTACATAATAGACCTTGTCTCAAAAAAAAACAAAACAAAGGGCTGGAGAGATGACTCAGAGGTTAAGAGTACTGGACTGCTCTTTCAGAAGTCCTGAGTTCAATTCCCAGCACCCACATGGTAGCTCACAAACATCTATAATGAGATCTGGTGCCCTCTTCTGGCCTGCAGGTGTATATGCAGACAGAACACTGTATACATAATAAATAAATGTTAAAAAAAAAAAAAAAAAAAAAAGAAAGAAACAAAGCTTACTTGATCCTGTGCTTTTACCTCTAAAATGAGGGTTCATTCTTCTCACTAGGTTGTTGGGAGGATTGAATGAGAACATTGATAAGATACCTAGTATTGTGGTTGGTGCACGGTACTCAGCTATTATTTTCTTGTCCCCTGTTCTCCTCATGTCTCTGTCAAAGAGTCTTGCTGCCACTATCTAAAAGTATTTTATAAAAGATTATCAGTTATTCTGTATATACGAGATGGTGTTTTATTTATTTTAGTTTACTTATTTGGTTTTTCAAGACAAGGTTTCTCTGTGTAACAGCTCTAGCTGTCCCAGAACTCACTCTGTAGACCAGGCTGGCCTCAGACTCACAGAGATCTACCTGCCTCCCAAGTGCTGGGATTTAAAGTGTGCACCATGATACCCAGTATTACTTTTATTTCTTAAGGATTTTTTTTCTTTTCTTTTCTTTTCTTTTTTTTTTTTTTTTGAGCTGAGGATGGAATCTAGGGCCTTGCGCTTGCTAGGCAAGCACTCTACAACTGAGCTAAATCTCCAACCCTAAGGATTTTTTTTTAATTTTATATATTTGAGTGTTTGCCTATATGCATGTGAATGTACCACATATGTCCAGTGCCCACAGAGGCCAGAAGATGGCATCAGATCCCCTGGAACTAGAGTAATAGACTGTTGTGAGCCACCATGTGGGTGCTGGGAACAGAACTGGTCCTTTATAAGAGGAGTAAGTACTCTTAACCACTGAGCCATCTTCTCAGCATCTAATGTTTTATTTTTTTTTTTTTTAACTTTTGATTTTTAGAATTAATGTGTATTAGGTAGGATATTGATAATCAAGCTGTCTATTGATTTATTTTATTTCTAATGATTTTTCTTTGTTTTTAAGATTTATTTTATTCATATGTATTTGTATTGTCTATATGAACATCTGCCACATGTTTTCTAGTTTCTAAGGGGACTAGAAGACAGAATCAGACCTCCTGGAGCTGGAGTTACAGGCAGTTATGAGCCTCCTGTTGTGGGTGCTAGGAACCAAACTCCCCTGAAAGAACAGCCTGAGCTTTTAACCACTGAACCATCTCTGTAACCCCTCTGTGTTGTTTTTAATGAAATTCTTCCCATTTCAAATTTTTTTGTTTTATTTTATTTTATGTATGTGTGTGTGTGTTGCCTGAATAGAGAATGTCTATGTTTCATGAAGGCTAGAAGAAGGTGTCAGATCCTCCTAGAACTGGAGTTCCAGACAATTGTGAGCCACCATGTGGCTTCTGAGAATCAAACTTCTGTCCTGGAAGAGCAGCCAAAGCTCTGAATCACTGAGACATCTCTCCTGCCTCCAGTGTTTTTTAATGTCACAAATACTGTTTGTCTGATATTAAAATACATTAAAAACAACAAAAAAAAAAACACCCCAAATTCCACCACACAGAGATACCTATTTAAAGAGAAAGGAGGAGTGAGGGAGAAAAAGAACTGGGTTGGAGAGGTCACCCAGGGTGAAGATCACTTCTGCCCTTGCAGAAGACCCACATCAGGCGGCTCACCACCACCTATAACTCTAGCTCAGAGATCTGAGACCCTGGTCTGCTCTCACAGACACCTGCACACTTGTGCTACACATAAGCTCATGCAGGAACACACACCTGCATAAATAAAAACACACGGGGCTGGAGAGATGGCTCAGCGGTTGAGAACACTGGCTGCTCTTCCAGAGGACTGGGGTTCAATTCCTAGCACCCACGTGGCAGCTGACAACTGTCTCATTACAAGGGACCTGACACCCTCATACATGCAAGCAAAACACCAATGCACATAAAATAAAAATAAACCATTAATAATAAATACAATTTTAAAAATATAATAATATTTTTTTAAAAAATATGTGCGGTGGTGGCACATGCCTTTAATCCCAGTACTCAGGGAGGCAGAGGCAGGTGGATCTCTGTGAGTTCAAGGCCAGCCTGGTCTGGAGTTCCAGGACAGCCAGAGCTAAACAGAGAAACCCTGTCTCAAGAAAAAGCCACAAAAAAAGAACTGTTAGGAAAGGTATTAATTCCTTCAGGGTGACAAAATGCGATCTGTATATCATGAACTATATACAAAAATATAGACAGTGGCATATGGATTAAGGAATAGAGAAAAGTATGAAAACAGGTTACAGGAAAATATTGGTTTAAGTTCTATTCCTTTTTTGTTTGATTTGTTTTGTTGTTTTTAGATGGGCTCTCACACTTGTAGCCCTGACTAGCGTAGAACTCGCTGTGTTGACCTGCTGACCTTGAACTCAAGCAGTCCTGCCTCAGCCTTCTAAGTTCCAGGATTACAGGCATGACTCACCACACCCATTTTCTTTTTCTAATTATACGATATAGTAACTTTTCTAATCATACAAATAGTATTAAATATGTTCATATTACTGAGCCAAGGGGAAAATTATATGAACCATATACTGCCTTTATCCTAAGTGTTCTTGGTGCAACAGGGGCAAGGGGATAATTACGAGTGATTCCATTATGTAAGGACGAGTATGTTTATCAGAAATTGTTGATATTTAAAAAAAAAAAAAAGACATACAACCCAAGTTCCATCTGTAGAGGAATGAATGGTTAACTGGATTAGACTCCAGCCATGCAGTGGGGGGTTTTGGAGCTGTAAAACACTGAGTCATGGATGCCTAGCTGGGACTTTGTCATTTCTTTATTATCTGTTGTGCACACACCTTGGCAGTCCACCATGTGTGGAGGTAGAGGACAGCTTGCAAGAGTCAGTTCTCTTGTCTCCAAATGGGTCCTGGGAATCAGAGGTCAGGTTCTCAGGCTTGGTGGTAAACGCCTTTTCCTGCTGGAAAAAGCTGCTCATTGGCCCCAGCTTTTTCTTTTCTTTTTTGAAATAGAATCTTGTTCTGTAGCCCCATCTGACCTAAAGTTCTTAGTTCTCTTCCTTCCACCTCTTAAGTAGTGGACCACAGCCTGGGCCACCAAGCACCAAGCTGTGCTGACTGCACATCTAAGGGAGAAACAACAACACCGTCATTTTAAAAACAGGCTGGTGCTGGGCGTATAGCTCAGTGATGGAGTGCTTGCCTCGAATGCCTTAGGTTTGATCCCCAGCACTTAAAAGACAGATGCTCTTAAATACTTGTTTATAGAAGCAGAGACCTAGCCTTTAGCAGGATTACACCATAGATGGAATGCAAGGGCAGTTAGCAATTTACCTTTAATTTACATACCTCAGCATTATTCCAGTAAACATGTGACTACTTTTGCTATTTTAAATATAATATGTCTAGAGTCTATAGCTCAAAATAATAATGAAGATTTATGTATTTTATATGTATGAATGTTCTATCTGCATATATGCCTGCAGGCCAGAAGAGGGCACCAGATCTCATTACAGATGGTTGGTTGCTGGGAATTGAACTCAGGACCTCTGGAAGAGCAGCAGTGCTCTTAACCTTTGAGCCATCTCTCCAGCCCAAAAATAGTAATAGTATTTCTAGAATAGTACATGAGCAGTGGTTGAGCAGGAAGAACTGGCACGAGAAGGCGTTCTGTGTCATCTGACCTCTGTTCCTAATTTCTATTATATTTGTATTGTGTTTATTTTCATTCTTCTCTTCTGTGGGGATAGGGATCAAACCCAGGGCCTTGGGCATGCTGGCCAAGTCTGTTCCACTCAGCTGTACCCCTCACCTCTCTTCCTAATTTTGTAAATTCTCTAGAAACCTGCTCTGTGGGTAGTGTTCTTTCTCTAAGCCACCAGTTTTTTATCCACATAAAGGAAGTTAAGTTCACTCACTGGGGTGCTTTTGAATATAGATGGTATTTTTTTATGTAATAACATTCATTAATTGCTTGTTAAATTGAACTAAAGTCAATGAAGATTTTCATGAGCCAGGAAACACAGAAGATTCTCTAGAGGTTCATTTTCTTCATTTCTTTAAATATTTTGCAGATCAGAACTGTCAGAAAACTGCCTATTGCTCTGACCTTGAGGAATTAGATTTAGTTTTATGTGATTCTTAGCTTTGAGGAAGTTGCTGAAGGTATTTTTTGATTAGATTGCTTTTGATTTTTTAAAGGCATGCACCAGATTACACATAAATCTTGCCAGGTGACCTAGACATGCTCTTCCATCAAGAAAGTAGAAAACTGGCCTGGCCTGGTGGTGTCGGCCTATAATCATAGCTATTCAAGAGGCTGGGGCAGAAAGGACTCTTTAAATTCAAGACCACACTGGTCTGCCGAATAAATTCAGACACTCTGTGTCGAAAGATACAAGTTCAAAAATAACTGGAGATGACTGCGGGCACTGGTGGCACACACCTTTAACCCCAGCACTCAGGCATAGGGAAGGGAATCTCTGAGTTCAAGGCCAGCTTGGTCTGTTGAGAGAGTTCCAGGATGGCCAGGGCTACAGAAACCCTGTCTCAAAAAACCAAAACAAACAACAGCAACAAGAAACCAACTGGAGCCGGGCAGTGGTGGTGCACACCTTTAATCCAGCACTCGGGAGGCAGGGCCAGGTGGATCTCTGTGAGTTCGAGGCAGCCTGGGCTACAAGTGAGTTCAGAGAGCACAAAGTACACAAGAAACCTGTCTCGAAAAAAAAAAAAAAAAAAAAAGAAAAAAAAAAAAGAAAAAGAAACCAACTGGAGATGTAG
Source organism: Peromyscus leucopus (assembly GCF_004664715.2). NCBI lineage: Eukaryota > Metazoa > Chordata > Mammalia > Rodentia > Cricetidae > Peromyscus > Peromyscus leucopus. The sequence goes on along the minus strand of NC_051076.1, from coordinate 54,516,998 downwards.
CTCAGTGAGAGAGCACCTGCCCAGAATATGTGAGGGCCCTGGGTTCAATCCCAAGTACCAAAAAATAAAAGATGAAAATCATCGGACACTGAGTGTGGTGGCAGGGGATCTCTCTGAGTTTGTGACCAACCTGGTCAACATAGTGAGTTCCAGGCCACCTAGAACTACACCAAGAGACCTGTTCTCAATAACAACAACAACAAAACCACCGGCATAGTAGTATACACCTGTGTTTCCAGTGCTTGAGATGTTGAAGCAGGGAAAATCGCAAGATTGGGGCCATCCTGAGCTACATACCTAGACCCTGTCCATCTCCTTCCTTCCTACCTCTCCCCTAGAAAAAGGTTTTTCTGGCTGGCTGTTACTGGAATTTAACAGAGCTTACCTTGTTAGCTGTCTTATCTTTTTGGATGTGAGCCTAGCCTAGCCTTTAACAGTTAAGCCATCTCTGAAGCCTGAGTGACAGTCCCTTAAAACAGGCTCTGTCTGTGGAAAATAGTGACATCCTTTATAGCAGAGTGACACATGCTTATAGTCTCGACCTTGAGAGGTAGAAGCAGGGGGGTGGGTTTGAGACTAGCCTGGACTACGTGACAAAGCTGTCTCAACCAAAAACTAAAGTGACTCATCCTGACGTCTGTGCCCAAATTCTACTGCGAACTTGACTATTTATGGAGCAGTTTTAGGTTGACAGACCCTGCTCCCATTTTCCAGGGTTTACAACAACATCTGTTTCCTGTCTGCTTTTGGTTTTCTATACTTTACAAGCTGCCTGAATGAAGGCACATCAAAAGAATGTCGTGGCATTTTGTTGTTTTGGTTTTCTTTATTTTTGAGACAGACCAGGCTAGCCTCAAACTCACAGAGGTCTGCCTGCTTCTGATATGGTTTGCTTGTTTGTTTTTAAATGTGGGAATTACATAGTGTAACATAAGTAATGGCTGAAAAATCAGTGGAAAACTTACTGAATTTTTCTGATCATATCCTTATAGTGTCATTTAACATGTTTTAGCCAGATGTGAGGTGAGGTGTACATGCTGAGGTGGGAGAATCACTTGAGTTCAGGAGTTGGAGACCAGCCTGTGGAACACACTGAAACTTGGTCTTTCTTTCTTTGGGAATTGAAAGAGGTGGGGGTGGAGAGGAACAGAACAAAACAGGTTAACTGTCAGGCCTGATACTTGCCATCCCTGGTCACCTGTAACACTGACATGTTTGTTGTTCATTTTTTTCTGAGACAGGGTTTCTCTGTGTAGCCTTGCCTGTCCTGTACACTAGGCTGGCCTTGAGCTCACAGAGGTTCACCTACCTCTGCCTCCCAAGTCCTGGGATTAAAGGTGTGCGCCGCCGCCACCTAGCCTAACATCATGTTTACAAGCCCACTTAATCACTGAATTGTCCAGTGCGACAAATTGTTCTCCTTGTGAGTTTATTGAGTAGATGCCCAGGAGAACTCTGCCAAGACTGCCCTTTAAAGCAAGCCATGGCCAGGAGTAAGACTGTAGGGGAAGGAACGTTTGATATCTAGGCTGTTACTTTCCATAAGAAAAGAAAGCGCCTTTCTTCCTTTGTTCTTTTTAACATTTTGTGTGTTGGGGTTGCACATGTGGACAACTTGTGGGAGTCGGTTATCTTTTTACCAACTAGTTTCTGGGGGTTGAACTCAAGTCATCAGGGCTAGTAGCAAATGTCCCTACTCATGGAGCCATCTTGGGGGCCCAGGATTTTATTTTGTGCTGGATAAGTGCATTTCAAAGATTCAGACTCTGCAGAGTTAGAGCCTCAGAAAGAAACACTTTGCTGAGGTAGCAGCCGGGGTGGCTCAGCTGCTAAAGTGCTGCACAGGCCGAGAACCGAGTGTGGTTCCCAGCACTCTGGGAAACACGGCAGGCACGGAAGCCTGTGAGCCGGGTGCTGCAGTGGGCAGAGGGAGGCCCTGGGATGCCGGTGAGCCTGTTCAGTCTAATTGCGGCACTAAGACTGTCCCAAAGAATAAGACAGAAGCCGGGTGTGGTGGCACATGACATTAGTCCCAGAGGCAGGTGGATCTCTGTGAGTTTGAGGCCAGCCTGGGCTACAGAGTGAGTTCCCAGACAGGCTCCAATGCTACACAGAGAAACCCTGTCTCGAGAAACACACACACACACACACACACACACACACCCTCAAATACATGGATACACAGAATAAAAATAGATACCTTCCTATTACACAGCCCTATTTTAGATTATTTTTCAAGCAAATACTAAGGCATCCTAGCTCGGCCAGGTGACACAGGTTTGTAAGGTAACTGGGAACCTGAGACGAGGCTGGAAAGGTCAAGACCTGCCTGATTATGCATGGAGTGAGTCCAAGGTCAGCCCGAGCAACTTAGTGAGACCCTGTCTTAAAATAAAAAGTGTTAGTTGTGGGGTAGGAATGGTTACAGGTTAATGGTAGAACGCTGAGGCCCTAGGTACATACCTAGTACCACCAAACAACTTCGTAACCTATTGACCCTTTCTACTTACATTTCCCTGTAAGTAGTTACCCAGCCAGGGTAAAGTAACCTGCCTTTTCCTGCCTTTGTCCTTAGGAGCCAATGAAGTGCTTCTGGTGGTTGGGGGCTTCGGAAGCCAGCAGTCTCCTATTGATGTGGTAGAGAAATATGACCCCAAGACACAGGAGTGGAGCTTTCTGCCAGTAAGTCGTGGTGGAACCATTTTCAGCAGAGTTTAAATGTCATTGGTTCCTGACACTAGACACTAGATCATAAATGATCAGCTTTCAGAGTAGAAAAGCTTCGGACAGCCTAATGCCCCTTATGGCCATGTTGTCTGTATAGTTAGGTATCCAGTAAATGGTTGGCTTGCTTTTCTTTGAGTGGTAGTGGTTTCTTGGTTTTTTACTATTTCTTACTACTTTTTTTTTTAAATGTGTGTCCACACATGTGAGCATGCCTGTGCCACAGCATGTGTGTGGAGGTCAGAGATCTTTCAGGGATCAAACTTAGGTCATCAGCCTTGGCAGCAAGTACCTTTACTCACCAAACCGTCTTGCTGGGCTTTTTTCTTTTTTTAAAGATTTATTTATTATGTACTCAGGGTTCTGTCTGCATGTATACCCACTTGCCAGAACAGAGCATCAGATGAGTACACCAGATCTCATTAGAGATGGTTGTAAGTCACTATGTGGTTGCTGGGAATTGAACTCAGGACCTCTGGAAGAGCAGCCAGCAGCCAGTGCTCGTAACCTCTGAGCCATCTTTCCAGCACTGCCACCCCCTTTTTGAGACAAAGTCTCACTATGTAGCCTGGCTAGCCTCAGACGTACAGGCTTTCTTCCTTCCTCAGCCTCCTTAGTGCCAGGGTTACACATGTGAGCCTCCACAACTGGCCTGTTTTTGAGCTGGGGTCTTGCTGGCTGATAAATGCTGGCATTCTAGGCTTGTGTACACCACCACACCAGCTCAGTGTAGACTGAACAGCTTGTGCTCTGGTTCCTGCTGTACTAGCCTGAACTCAGGGCTTAAGTCTAACTGAAATGGTAATTTGTGTCTCCCTTCAGTACTGCATAAACAAGAACCATCTCCGAGGAGACTACTCTTCAGTGTATTTCAGTCCTGGCTCTCAGACTAGCCATCTGCCAGTACTTTTCCTATGGACGGCTATTCAGTCTTTTAGCCCAGTGCCTAAAGAGAGAAGACAGCAGGAAGCCATGAAGTCTTCTGTAAACCTTGGAGTGAGGCAGAAGGATTTCACTCTGTAGGCAGTCGCCTTCCAGCCCCTTGGGGATGAACCTTAGCCGAAAGGAGGTTTCTGGTGGCAAGGAAGAAGCAAAGAAGATTAAAAATCAGGCGGGGTGCTGAAAGAAAAGGCAGGGGCTGGAGCTTGCCCAGCTGAAACGCTCTTTCTCCTCTCTCCCAAATCCGTAGAGTATCACCCGGAAAAGACGGTATGTAGCCTCGGTTTCCTTACATGACCGGATCTATGTGATCGGCGGGTATGACGGCCGTTCCCGCCTCAGTTCAGTGGAATGTCTAGACTACACAGCGGATGAGGACGGAGTCTGGTACTCCGTGGCCCCTATGAATGTGCGGCGAGGCCTTGCTGGAGCCACCACGCTGGGAGGTAGGTCTGATGGCAAATGGTGTTTTCGTCTTCTTTCAGCTGGATTGTGTTCTTAGCTCTTGTGCTGTCTGGCAGGAGCGTGGCATGTGAGGAGAAGTATCTGAGTTCAAATGCTCATTCTTGCTTTAGATATGTCAGGGTAACTGACATACGCACTGTTTGTGGACATGTCAACACTGGCTAAAGTTGACTGTTCAAGTTCTAGTGTGCCATAGGTAGTAGACACTGGTTATAGTTTTATAAACTCCATTTGGTAGTCTTCAAATGCTTTTAAGTATTTTTAAGTATGTCATCATACGCCATTTTTCTTTTTTGGTTATTTTTGCATTTTGTTTCTGTTTTTCTTTTTTTCCTCTTGAAACGGTTTCACTATATGATAAGATTGACTTTAAACTCATAATCCACCCACCTCTGCCTCAGCCCTATTTAGTGCTGGGATTTCAGCACTCTGTGTCACCACACCCTAGCCTTCTGGCTTTACACTAGGTTTTTTTTTTTTTTTTTTTAATTGAGGCAGGATTCACTAAATACCACTGTGTAGCCCACCCTGGTCTCAAACCTGTGGTCTTCATGCCTGAGCCACTGTACCAGGCTTTTATTTTATGTGTGTGAGTGTCGTAGCTCCATTTTGTGTATGCATCACATGACAGCAGTACCCCAGAAGCCAGGACAGGTGTCAGATCCCCTGCAACCGGAGTTACAGACACTTGTGACCCACCATGTAGGTGCAAGGACTCAAACCTGGGTCCCCTGGAAGGGTAACCACTGAGCCATCTCTCCAGCCTCCATTCCAGGCTTCAAATACCTTGGTTGTACTATGTTTCTTGCTTCTGAGACTTAACTGACTTACCACATAAGAGGAAAATGTTCAGAGTACAAAATATACTTTTACAATAATGTCCTTATGTAGTATCATACAGTACCATATACAATTTATATACGTAATGGGAAATTTAAGAAATAATAATAAAAGTCAATTTGAAGAAATACCAAGAAATTTATTTGTTTGGGATAAGATCTCATGTAGCTCATGCTGACCTTAAACTTAGTCTGTAGTCAAAAATGGACTTGACCGCACCCCACACACCCCCAAAAAAGAAAAGAAACCGTCTAGACAGGAAGCCACTGAAGGAGTCCTTAAAATTTGTGATAAAAGGGCTGGAGAGATGGCTCAGTGGTTAAGAGCACTGGCTGTTCTTCTAGAGGACCAGAGTTCAATTCCCAGCATCCACATGGCAGCTCACCACTGTCTTCTGTAACTTCAGGATGCAACACCCTCACACAAACATACATACAGGCAAAACACAAATGCACATAAAGTAAAAATAAATAAATTTGGTTGGGCGGTGGTGGTGCACACCTTTAATCCTAGCATTTGGGAGGCAGAGGCAGGTGGATCTCTTGTGAGTTTGATGCCAGCCTGGTCTACAGAGTGAGTTCCAGAACAGCCAGGGCTACACAGAGAAACCCTGTCTTGAAAAATGAATGAATAAATAAATTTTTGAAAAATTCATTATAAAGATGCTGAAATGTAGCTCTTCACAGTTGATGGCTTCTATCAGAGAGCTGGGAAAGGACTCAGTTTTCTTTAAGGAGTGGCCACTGGGAATTTCACCATTTGCCAATGAGTATATGGCCAACACAAATTGTACCTGGTGTATTTTTTTTTTCTTAAATGTTTTTTCAGGGGGCACAAGGGTGGAAGGATGGCCCTGGGAGGAATGGGAATTGACATGATCAGGTACATTATAAGAATGGCTTTGTACTCCTGGTCCTCCTGCCTGAACCTCCCCAGGGCTGTGATTACATCCATGTGTGGGCCCCCCACCGCATCTTAACAATGGGTAATGGGTAATTTGTAGAGACAATGGTTCTTAGAGATTTCTCATTCTTAATAGTCTAATTTGTTCATTCTGAGCAGATATGATTTACGTCTCTGGAGGCTTTGATGGAAGCAGGCGTCATACAAGTATGGAGCGGTATGACCCAAACATTGATCAGTGGAGCATGCTGGGAGATATGCAGACAGCTCGAGAGGGTGCAGGACTAGTAGTGGCCAGCGGAATAATCTACTGTCTAGGTATGAGTCTGGGATGTGGGATGGAGAGAGGCATCGTTTTACCAGAATTAAGTGCATACACTTGCGTCTGCAAGAACTCTGGTCTATCCCAATATGTTGTCCATGAACAGGATTATATTTTTCTTGTAAGCAAGATGTAGGATGTTCGGTATTCTTTGAGCTGGACCTCTGGAAGAACTACACTGACTCAGTTGAATCACTCACAGAAGGCCAGTTAAAACATGCCTGAGCATCTACCTTTCTTCCCGGAATGTTCATTCTTTGCTCTGTCTTTCAGGAGGATATGATGGCTTGAATATATTAAATTCAGTTGAGAAATATGATCCCCACACAGGACACTGGACTAACGTTACACCCATGGCCACCAAACGTTCTGGTAAGACCGAGGCTCAGAGGGACAAAGTGCCAACAGTCCTGACGTGTGCAGTGTTGGTTTGGGTAGAGGCTGTGTGTCGGCAGGGTAGAACCGTAGTTCTCCCTTCACCAGACTCGCTGTAAATAGGAGGCCCATTCCTGACTCTTTCACCTCTTTTTTCTAAATATTAGGACAAAGTTTAAACCTTGAACTAGATTATAAATTTGAGGACAGGACAGAAATTTCTTACTCATTCTTTAGTACTTTTTTCTATTCTTGCATTCTTGTCTATCTAGCATAATTTTGTATGTGTAGTACATGTTTAAATAAATGTTTCTGTTGTGTTGAGTTTTGTGTCTTTGCTTTTTTAACTCTTTGGAATTGTTTTTTGTTTTGTTTTGTTTTGTTTTTCCCTGAGACAGGGTTTGTCTGTGTAACCCTGGCTGTCCTGGAACTCGATCTGTAGACCAGGCTGGCGTTGAACTCAGAGATCCGCCTGTCTCTGCCCCCGAGTGCTGGGATTAAAGGTGTGCGCCACCACCTTGCCTTCCTGGATTTAGTTTTGAGGGTCTTACTGTGTAGTCCTGGATGGTATACAACTTGCTGTGAGGTGGTCTTCCTGCCCTGGCTTCCAGCTACACCACCACATCGATGTTTTATTTTGCGCTAAGATCTCACTGTATGTGGTATGTAGTGCACACTGACTGGGGTTGCAGATGTGTGCCATACACCTGATAAATAAACGGCAATAAATCACCTAAGATCTCTTTTTTTAAAAAGATGTGTTTGTTTATTATGCATACAGTGCTCTGCCTGCACGTATCCCTGCAGGCCAGAAGAGGGCACCAGATCTCATTACAGATGGTTGTGAGCCACCATGTGGTTGCTGAGAATTGAACTCAGGACCTTTGGAAGAGCAGCCAGTGCTCTTAACCTCTGAGCTATCTTTCCTGCCCCTAAGATCTCTTAATACCTAAGAATGAAATCTTTTTTTTTTTTTTTAATTCTGAGTACTGCACACAGGACCTTGCATGTACCAGGCAAGTGTGCCACCGTAGAGGTACATCCCTGAGCACCTGAGAGCTCCTGATAGGGAACAGGCTGTGATGTAACAGAGCAAACACTGTGCAGAGCCATGGCCGTGACCTCTGCTGCTTTCGCCATTACTGACACCTTTTCCCCACTGCTCTGTTCAGCCGACCGAAGAGAGATGGACTGTGAGTTAGTGAAAGCAAACAGAGAACCGAGTCTGTCTTGGGTTATAATTTCCAGTCCCAGCCAAAGGGTTTACCAAGGCGTGCAGTGACATTCGCTGTATTACACTCTTCTAGGCCTGGTTTGCTTACATCTGCGTCCCTCATCTTGCCCACAGTTCAGCTGTTGGCGATGTGTTTCGTTACAGGGTTATGATGCTAGGCTTAGGCCACTCATTTGCTACTCCTCTCTCTTTTCCCCAGGTGCTGGAGTAGCCCTACTGAATGACCATATTTATGTGGTGGGGGGTTTCGATGGCACAGCCCACCTCTCTTCTGTTGAAGCTTACAACATTCGCACTGATTCCTGGACAACCGTCACGAGTATGACGACTCCACGGTGCTACGTCGGGGCCACAGTGCTTCGGGGGAGGCTCTATGCAATTGCAGGGTGAGAATGTGGAAAGTGGGGTGGAATCATGTAGCCAAGGGGAGAATCCGTTTGACCCCATCTCCGTTGGGAAGGAGGCATAGTGTGTCGTGGGGAACAACTGCTGGGGCCGTCTCCACTCCCACCCCGGGTGCTGGGACTTGAACCTGGCCTATGGTAGCAGGTGCCCCCATGCTGAGCTGTACTACCAGCTCAGGACAGGACTACTTTAAATGCAGGACTGGTGTGTAAAGGAATGACGACCTCTTTCTTTTGTTTCTTTTTTTCCCCACTTAGATACGATGGGAATTCTCTGCTGAGTAGCATTGAGTGTTACGACCCTATCATCGACAGCTGGGAAGTAGTGGCCTCCATGGGAACCCAGCGTTGCGATGCTGGGGTGTGTGTGCTTCGAGAAAAGTAACTTACTGAACACCAGCTGGAGCCAATGAGTACTCCAAGGAACAGTTTGTGGGAGAATCAAGGATCCTTTCCGGAATGTTTCTATCTCACTGTGTGCACGGGGATTACAGGCACCAGTGCTGTGACGATTGTACTTGTTTGAACACACTCTCCTTCGCAGTGGTAATGTTGCTCCGAAGGGTGGGTAACAGCAGGTACTCAAGGGAAGAGTGCACCTTTGGATGTGCGAAACCTGAGGAGCATTTTCTTCCTGTTCCTAACTTATCAAGTGCTTGGGAGGATGAATGAATGTGTGTGTGTGTGTGTGTGTGTGTGTGTGTGTGTGTGTGTGTGTGTGCGGCGCGCGCGCGCGTGCGCGCGCTTCATATATTGCAGAGAATTAAGGTGAGTATAGCCTGCTAGGTGTGGGCATTGTCCATCCTAGGTGATTGGAAGGATATCAACTGCATAAGTTTGGTAAAATGAAAGTCACCCCCCCCCCCAGAAGCAAAAATATCTTTTCTAAATAGAAAGGTAGCTCCAGCCACCACAGTTCCCTTTCTGGAGGAAACCAAGAGATCACTGTTAAAATTTGAAAGGCCAAGAGGAAAGATTGATGCTAGTCTCACTTAGGGGGACTTGGTTGGTGTAGAGATTTGAAAAGTGGCATGAACTGAATGGAATGTGAGTGAACCCAGAAGATCACTGAAGTGTAAGCTGGAAGGCTGGAGAGGACATACTTGACCCCAGGGTCTTTCTAATGTACCATCTTGGCACTGGAGACTGAGAGATTAACAGTGTGTGTGGGGGGGGAGTTAGAATAAGAGATGCTGTAAATGTACAGAGTTCAATCTTCCTGTGGCAAACAGAAGTACCTGCGACTTGACAACCGGCTGGTGTAGCCGTGGCAGTGTTGGTCTCTGACTGGGTGAAGGAGCAGCGTGGTGGTGACTCAAGTGCTACCACATGACGACATGTCCACACTATTTATTCGGGGCTGGGGTGGGTGGCTGCAGCCTGGTAGCTGAGGTTCCCGTCACTGCCCTGTTGTCTGAAGGGCACACTTCTGCTAAGGAGTGCTTACTGCTGCTGTGTGTGCTACATTCAGCTCTCTGCCGCTACATTTCCCAACCTGTCTGGAGAGGAGTTGTATTCATCCTGGGACAGAATAATCAAGGACAACTGAGACTCTGGTTCGTTCCTGTGCCTCTGCCAGCATTTCTGAGCCGCCCTTCAAGGCTCCTCTCTGTCATGGGTGAAGTCCTTGCATTATTGTTGCAGCGAGTATGGAAATGCGATAGCCTAAGTTGGGTTGCATTTTATTTTCCCTTTGCTCTGGAATTCCACTTTTCCCTCATTCCCCTAATTGTGTTGGCCTACAGAGTTAATTTCCTTTGTATTTTTTTAATAAAATATTAAAAATGGACGGTCTCAAATGGCTTCAAGAGAATGTGTGGCTGGTGCTGTCTTCAGCACACATGTTGGGGGACAGGAGAAAGAGCAGCTCCTGGTCTCACCTTCCAGCCTCTTTACCTTGTGCTTGCTAATGAACTCTGCTGCTGCTTTGGTAGATTTGAAACGTCGGTGAAGTGCTTGCCTGAATTTGCCTGCTTTATTGGCCTCTTTCACACTTGGAATCTACTTGAAAACAAAAGATAAAGAGCCAGGAGGTTGTCACACACACCTTGCACACCTTTAGTCCCAGCACTCAGGAGACACAAGTGGGTGATCTCTGAGTTTGAGACCAGCTTGGTCTACAGAGCAAGTTCCGGGACAGCCAGGACTACACAAGAAACCCTGTCTCAAAAACCCAAAAGACAAACAAAAGGAATACAGAAGCAACAGCCTTGAGCACATTAGCACCCATGTGAACTGTAGGTTTTCCGTCACCCTAGGAGTTGTCTTTGATTCATTGAATGCCCTGTGATCATACAACACCTGTGCGAGGGCCTGCCACACAACTGCAAGACGACTTCTTGACACAGCATCTCACTGTGTAGCTCTGGCTGTCTTGGAACCTCCTGTGTAGACCAGGCTGGCCTGGAACTGGAAGAAACACACTTGCCTCTGCCTCCCCAGTGCTGGGATTAAAGGCATACTCTACCATATTAGCTAAAACCACAATACTGTTGGTCCCAAAGGAAAGCAGGACAAGAGGATAAAGTCCTTCGGCCTGTCTGGCAGATGGATTGTACCTGCTAATCGAACCACAGCCTTTCTGTCATCAGCTGTTCTGAAATTCAGATGTGACCATGGCAGTACTTAATATACAGCCAATTATTGGTCAATATTGAAGTTGTTTGTGTCCTGAAGTTCCATAGAGTCACATTTCCTGTACTAGAAAGTTCAAATTCCTTAACGTGCATCGGATCCATGGTGTTGAGGGGCGTATTCTACCTTGTTGCTCTTCTGCAGTCTTACTTCAGTCACTGGAGAATGTGATCTCATTCTGAAGTCTTGCTCTCCTGACAATCCTAATTCCTAATCAAAATGCCACCTGGTGGGGGCTGGAGAGATGGGCCAGTGGTTAAGAGTGCTGGTTGTTCTCTGAAGATGTAAACTGGGTTCCCAGCACCCACATAGCGGCTTACAACACTTAACTCCAGTTCCAGACATCTAGTGCCCTCTTCAGGCCTTCACGGGCATCAGCACTCACACGCTATACTTAACATTCATGCAGGCAAAACACAAAAATGTTTTAAAAAAAAAAAAAAAGTCACAGATAAAAACCTAACTCCCTAAACAGAGCAACAGAGCTACTCCCTAATCCATGACTCACTGGTAGTACTTTGTTGTTGTCCTATGAGATTAGAGTCTGCAACCCTCTGAGGCCATATTCTCACAATACACAATTCCCATCGTGTAATGTGGAACTAAGGAAGCAAGCCAAGGCTGCACATTTTAAACAATAAGGTGGATTAATTGCTTTTTCATTTTGATGTCCTTCTGGTGGTCTTGGGAAACCTATAACTAGAATAGGATACAAAGATCAGTTAGAAAGTTAAAAGCCGTGGCTTTGGAACGCCCTGTTAGTTTGTAGACTTTTGTAGACACTGAAAACTAACTTTATCTTTGCTTTCGTGCACTGTGCCTGCAGGGCAAACCCTCTAAGATGACTACGTTTTTGTTTTAAAGACTTATTATGTATACAGTGTTCTGTCTGCAAGCCAGAAGAGGGCGCCAGATCTCATTACAGATGGTTGTGAGCCACCATGTGGTTGCAGGTAATTGAACTCAGGACCTCTGGAAGAGCAGCCAGAGCTCTTAACCTCTGAGCCATGTCTCCAGCCCCATGACTATGGGTTCAAAAGCACTGTAAAAACGCTTTGGTGCCTAATAAATGTCCACTGTTCGACACCAGGCTTAAGATTTCTACGCAACTTTTCCAACACGAAATATACTCAGCATTCTACGCGGCTTCCTACATAGGAAGTGAGTGTCTTGTAGCTAAATGTTGTTGAGGTGTGGTCTGAGCCGGATTGTCGAGGCAATGAAAATGTCCGAGAACTAAGTGGTAAGGCAGCCATAGTGACTTGCCTAGGCCACTATTCAGGGAGGCGCGGTCACCAGGTGGATACACAGAAAAAGGATTTGTCACAAAGTCACGCTGACACTTCGGTCGGGCAAAGAAATAAAGGCGCCTGCGCAATAGAGTCCAGACGCCTGCGCAGAGGTCCAGCGAGGGGCGCCGGGCGCCCCGCCCCTGCGGAGCCGCGCCAGCGTAGTTCCGGGTGAGCGCACCGAGACCGCGCGTGCGCCGTGGTGGCCCATGCTGGGGCGGCGCGGCGATGGAACCGGCTGAGCTGCAGAACGAGCTAGTGTCAGCCGAGGGCCGGAACCGGAAGGCGGTGCTGTGCCAGCGTTGCGGCTCTCGGGTGCTGCAGCCAGGGACTGCTCTTTTCTCTCGCCGACAGGTAGGGAAATACGTAGAGCTGACTAGGTTTACCGTCCGGAGCGACCGGCGGCTCGAGACTAGTCCGGGCTCCCAGGTTTCCGGAGACCGCGCCCTTCTTCGCGCGTCTTAACCCCGCCCACCTCCGCGAGGCCCCGCCCCGCGGGCGCGGCTGGCTTCTCGGACCCCAGTGGCCGGGCACGGGCTGCCTGACCGCCTTGCACCTCTCTCTCCAGCAAAGCCCTGGCTCAGCGGGTGCACCTGTCTCGGGCGGCCCGCTTTCCCCCAGGCCTCGGGTACCCTGCGCGAGCTGAGGGAGGGAGGAACCCCAGCCCCCCAGCTTCCTGGAGCTCTGGCCAACCTGCTGCGCCTCGCAGGTGTATCTCCGGCCGCCGCTCGGTGTCGCCCCAGGGCACCTGAGAATGACTAGATTCCTGTCCCACCGCAGCCCTCACCCATCTTTTGTCCCTACTTTCTGTCTTCTTTGCTGCTCCTCAAAGGAACTCCACAATCAAGTAGGACACACACTCTGTGTGTGTGTGTGTGTGTGTGTGTGTGTGTGTGTGTGTGTTGTTGTTGTAGCCTTGGCTGGCCTGGAACTTGCTGTGTAGACCAGGCTGGCCTCGTACTCAGATTCACCCACCTTGTTCTGCCTCCCCAGTGCTGGGATTAAGGGCGCGTGCACCATTTACACCCCGCCTTAAAGTAAGGTTTTTTAATAACTTTTTTTTTTTTTTTTGGTTTTTCGAGACAGGGTTTCTCTGTGTAGCATTGCGCCTTTCCCGGAACTCACTTGGTAGACCAGGCTGGCCTCGAACTCACAGAGATCCGCCTGGCTCTGCCTCCCGAGTGCTGGGATTAAAGGCGTGCGCCACTACCACCGGCCTTAATAACCTTCTTAACATCACCCCAGTGAGGAAATTTTTTCTAAGCTTTTGTGTGTGTGTGTGTGTGTGTGTGTGTGTGTGTGTAGCATACCTACTTATAGGATAGTGCAAACTGTAATTTTACTCAGACCCTTACTATATAAATGGTCCGTGAGAAGACGGGGCCAGTGTTATTCCATGTGGTTGAAGGATTGGTAGTGAAGTGCTGTGCACTGTAGCATCTGCTACAAAAGCAGAATCCTTTTTCTAAAGAAGGAAAGGAGGGGTAGTGTCTCCCTGGTCCTGTGTGTCTTAATGATTTTCTGTAGATCTATTTTAATAGGAGTTCTGAGGGCAGGAATTAGAGTTCTCCGTTTGTTTTATAAAGTTAGGGGCCTCGTGGAGGGATGGAACTGACCGTGGCCTTGAATCCTAACCTGACCACTCATTACCACTGGAAGAGATGCTGAACCTCCATGAGCTTCCACTTGCTCATTCTGAAAAAGTGAGGATGGTGAGCAGGCAGGCGTCTGTGTGGAAACTGATCGCTGTGCCTCTGGTGTGGTACAACCGAGGCTGGGTTTTAGGTCAGTTCTTGTGTCCTTTTATAGCAGCTTGACCGCTTTTGTAAACTGACAGAAACTTAAAGGTTGGGGAGTAGTGTGTGGTGGTGAACGCCTATGATCCCAGCGCCCAGGGCTACACAATGAGTTCAAAGCCAACAGGGATACATGATGAGAGCCTGTCTATTCATTAAATAAAACTTTTTTAAAAAAAAAAAAAAAATCAAGAAGTTCCTTAAAGGAATTTTATAGTTTATATATAACGTTTTTGTTCCATACGTTTTGTTTTTTTTTTTTTTTTTTTTTTTTTTGTTTTTTTTTGTTTTTTCGAGACAGGTTTCTCTGTGTAGCTTTGCGCTTTCTGGACTCACTTGTAGTCCAGGTGGCTCGAACTCACAGAGATCCGCTGGCTCTGCTCCTGATGCTGGATTAAGGCGTGCGCCACCAACGCCCGGCTTTGTTTTGTTTTTTTAAGATGTATTTATTTATTAAGCATACAGTATCCTGCCAGCATGTATCCCTGCAGGCCAGAAGAGGGCACCAGATCTCATTACAGATGGTTGTGAGTTACCATGTGGTTGCTGGGAATTTAACTCAGGACCTCTGGAAGAACAGCCAGTGCTCTTAACCACTGAGCCATCTCTCCAGCCCGTTTTATACATTTTAAATTGGTGTTTTATAGGAGGGAAACTAGAAGCAAATTGAATTATATGTTACAGTTTCTCAACAGAGTACCTTTAGGGAGAACAAACCGTTTGTAACACACTCTTCAACTGAATCTCCAGGGTAGCTCTTTGATTATTGTTCTGAATTGTTGAGAAGCCGCTCTCAAGTCAGTGTAGATATCTCAAGGCTGCTATGGTCTCTCTTAGGGATGTCCTTCCTGGAGGAGAATATCTGAGCAGTCTGATTCTCACTGCAGACTGATAAGTTCCAAGTCTGACCTCAACATAGAAAACAATAAAAAATAAAGAAGCAAACAAATAGAGATACCCTTCTAGGGCTGGACAGATGGCTCAGTGGTTAAGAGCACTGGCTGGACTTGAAGTGAATGTCAGGTGGCTCACAACTCTTTGTAGTTCCAATTAGTTCCAGGGGATCCAGCGCCTTTTTCTGCCCTCTGTGGGTACCAGACATGCATGTGATACACATGCATACATGCAGGCAAAACACTCCTAAAGTAAAAATAAACAAATCTTGAAAATTAAAAATAAGGTCCTTTTGGCCTGGCCGTGGTGGTGCATTTCTTTAATCCCAGCACTGAGGAGGCAGAGGCAAGTGGATCTCTGTGAGTTCCAGACCAGCCTGGGCTACCAAGTGAGCTCCAGAACAGCCAAAGCTACAGAGAGACCCTGTCTCGGGGAAACAAAATCAGGATCTTTCATCCCTTAAGTGAACCTGGAGAGAGGCAGGACATAGGAGGTATGCGTAGAGGTGGCCCACAGCATTCTCACTCCACCCTGCAGGGTATACTAGTACAGTCTCTGGACGGGAAAGCTTTGAAAGCCAAACTGTGTACCCCACCTTTGATGTGATGTGGAGCCCAGTGTGACCCTGCCTTCTATTTCATAATCTAAGGCAGTGTGTTCTTCAACTGGGAGTGAGTTTGTCTCCAAAGCAAAAAGTCTGGAGACATACATAGATATTTTTGGTGGTAAAAACTGGGAAGGGATGATACTGACATACAGTAGGTGGGAGTTAGGGTTGCTGCTTAGAATCCTGGGGTGCCCAGGCCAGCCCTCACAGCAAAGGATTCTTTGGCCCAAATTTTTCAGAAGTTCCAAGGTCCAGAAACCCTGAGCCCTACATTGCAAAGTTCTGACACCTCTAGCACCTGTCTCAGTTGACCACCTCTTGGTCCTGTGGCTACTTACACCACTGGACTCAGGCCCTGTGTCCTGTCCACATGTGTATCTCCTATACCTAGACTGTGCACATAAGGAAATATCTAGACTGAATGAATAAAAGCTGTTAGTCTAGTGTAAATAGTAGGTTATTATTGATATACTGGATCAATATTTTATGGTTTTATTAGTCTTTTTTTTTTTAAGACAGTCTCATGTAGCCCTTGTGAACTCCCTATGTGACTGAGGATGACCTTGAACTTACAGTCCTTCTGGATTACAGGCATGTACCATCACCCCAGTTTATGCTTTCCTGGGAGTAGGACATATGATAGACTCCATGCCTGTTTGGCAAGAACCCTACCAGTTGAGCCACATCCTGCTCAGTATTCTGATTGGCGCCCTTATTCCACTGTTTTCAGCATGTGATGTGTGTTCTTTTTAGTTAAAGAATAGGTTTCATATATGGATTATACTTACCTTTGAAGCTGGTGTGGGATGACTAGTCCTTACTCTCAGTACCAATTGCTGTCCTGCTTTATTTTTTTATGATATGATAAAGGCCAGACCAAAAGGCACTCGGAGAGGAGAGGGCTTATCTGGGTTACACGTCCTGATCACAGTCCATTATTGAGGGAAGCCGAGATCGTGAGGGAGCTCACCAGCTTGCTTTCAGCATTCTTCCGCTCCCACAGCATGGCCCATTTAAGGTCCGAGCACTCAATGGCTTTTCCAACCCAAGCTTCCAAACACTTCCACAGTCCTCCCCAAAACAACATGTTTATCACAGCAATAGCCCGGGTTCTGGTACCGACGTCTGTCCTAGTGTGACTGCTGTAATAAATACAACCAAAAGCAACGTGAGAGGGAAAAGTTTATTCCATCGTAATAGTTTACAGTTTCATCATGGAGGGAAGTCATGGCAGGAACCTAGAGGCAAGAACCTGGAGGCAGGAAGTGATGCAGAGGCCTCGGAGGAGCGCTGCCTCTGCCTTGTTCCCCCATGCTTTGCTCGGCCTGCTTTTTTATACAACCCAGGCCTAGGGGTGATACCTACAATGTGTAGATGTAACCAACCGTCTTATTAAAATAAGAAACACAGAACCAATGTAAAAGAGAAAGCCGAGAGGTCAGAGCTCAGAGCTAAAATCTTTACCTCCTGCGGTGCTCCTACCTCCCCAAAAGAGAGCTACTTCCTGTGTGTCTGTCTTTAAATAGTCTTTCTGTTCTGCCTTCTCATTGGTTGTAAACCCAAACACATGACTGCCTCGTCACTGCCTGTAAGTACAGCCCTCCAGGTCTTAAAGGCGTATGTCTCCAATGCTGGCTGTATCCCTGAACACACAGAGATCTACCTAGCTCTTCTACCAAGTGCTGGGATTAAAGGAGGCCGCCGCCGCCACGCTCTTGCTATGGCTCTAATAGCTCTGAACCCAGGCAACTTTATTTATTAACATACACATTTCACATTTCAGTACCAATAAAATACCACCATATTTCCCTTTTTCTGTTTTAATAAAAAAAAAGGCAAAAGGTTATAACTAGGGCTGGAGAAGTGGCTCAGAGGTTAACAGCACTGATTGCTCTTCCAGAGGACCCAAGTTCAATTCCCAGCACCCACATGACAGTTCACAACTGTCTGTAACTCCAGTTCCAGGGGATCGACCATCCTCACACAGACATACATGCAGGCAAAAGACCAATGCACACAAAATAAATAAATACTTAAAAAAAAAAAAAGGTTATAACTAACAAAAGAAAAACTATATACAAAAGTACAATAACTATATACAATATATACAAGTAACAAATACCTAAACGATGTCTAGTCCATTTGTATTTGACAAATCAGAGAAAATAATTCCCTTATCTATCCTATTTTGGTAAGTCCAAAATGTATCTCAATGGGCTAGACCCTCCCACATAAATCACCAAGAAAATGCCCCACAGACTTGACTGCAGGCCCATGTGGGGGAGACATTTTCTCAGTTGAAGTTCCCTCTTTCCAGATGTCTCTAGTTTATGTCAAGTTGACAAAAAACTATCCAGCACACTTCAGATCAGAACTGTTTCAGATTTCAGAGGTGTGATTTTGGTGGTGGGGGGGGGGGGTTGAAGGAAATCTTTTCAATTACACAATGAAGTATTTTAGGTTTGGGAGACAAATCTAAACATGGAATTTTTTTGCATCATAAAAATCCTCCAGTCCACAACAAGCTGAAGATAATTTGATGTATTTTTGGTGAGCCTGCATTTTGCTCACAGCCCATCATAGGACATTAGGTGTGGAATTTTCCACTCACGTCGTCCTGACAGTGCTCTAAAAGTTTCAAACACTGGAGCATTTCAGGTTGGATTTGGGGATTGAGAAACTTATATGTGTGCACCTGGAGCTGGAGTTACGGGAGGTTATGAACCACTATGTGGCTTCTGGGAGCCAAACCTGGATCTTCTGGAAGAGCAGTAAGCGATACAGCCACTGAGACATGTCTCCAACCCAGATTTCTGAACATCTTAACCGAAGTTGTTGGTTAAGCTTACGTTCATGTCAGACCTGTAATGAATGTATATGGCAGCTGCATTATACTGTAGCACCAAACTGTAGGCAGCACAGACATCTTTCAGGAGGGGAATGGAGTACTGTTCAGCAGTAGACACAGATGAACCAGGCTGTGCTTTTGGGTTTGTCTTGAGATAGCATCTCATGTCACCCGGATCGGCCTCACCTTGACTCTGTAGTGGAGGATGACCTTCAACTCCTGATTCTCCTGCCTCTACCTCCCAAGTGTGGGGATCACACTGCCACAGTCAGCTTGATCCAGACAACTTGAATGAATCTGCAGAGAATTCTGCTGGCGAGAAAGCCAAAAGAGATGATCAGCTTGATGAATCGATTTGTGTAGCTTTCTCTTGCTCCTCCTGTCTCTGTTTACTTGACATAGTCTCACTGTGTAGAAGCTTGGCCAGCAGTTCTGTTACCCAGACTGGTCTTGAAGACCTCCCTGCCTTGACCATTCCAGGGCTGGAATGCACCATCCCAGGCCCCCTTTTTTGGGGGTGGGATGGGGGATGGGGCACAGAGTTCCTCTATGTAGCCCTGGAACTCACTTAGTAGACCCAGGCTGACCTCAAACTCACAGAGATCCGTCTGCCTAAGCCTCCCAAGTGCTGGGATTAAAGTCAAGGGCCACACTGCTAGGCCCTTTTTCCCTTTTTTTTTTTTTCTCTCTCTCTCTCATGTGAGTGAGACAGGGCTCATGTAAACTCTATTGGCTTTGACCCCTTGTGTAGCTGAAGGGATGACCTTGAATTCTCAGTCCACTTGCCTTCACCTAAGTGCTGGGGTTACAGGCATGGACCACTAAGCTCAGTTGCTATGGTGATTTTGTGCATGCCAGACAAGCAACTCTGTAAACTGAGAGTTTGCCCAGGCCAGCCTGGAACTCATGATTCTCCCACCTCAGCATCCCAGTAACTCGAACTATAGGTGAGCACCACTGTGCCCAGATCTGTACAACTTATTTTATTTTTTAGATGGGTGGGTGGATGGGTGGGTGGGTGGATGGATGGATGGATGGATGGATGGATGGATGGATGGATGGATGGATAGATAGATAGATAGATAGATAGATAGATAGATAGATAGATAGATAGATAGATAGATAGATTTTTTTGGTAGGTTTCTCTGTGTAGCCCTGACTATCCTGGAACTCTATGTAGACCAGGCTGGCCTCAAACTCACAGAGACCCATCTGCCTCTGCCTCCCGGGTGCTGGGATTAAAGGCGTGCGACACTACACTGGACCTTGTGTCACATTTTTGAAATGAGAGAATTTCAGAAATGAAGAAGGGCTCAGTGGTTGCCCTCAGATGGGATTGAGGGGCAAGGTGTTGATGAATGTGGTTAGGAGAGGGCAGCAGAGCTCTTGTGACGGGGCTTCACTATCCTGACTGTAAAGGTGAACAAATAGTATAGAACTGAATACGCAGCAAGTGAGCACAACAAACAGGGAACCCAGGAGGCAGAGGCAAGAGGATCAGAGTTCAAGGCCACCCTGGGCAACAGGCCCTTAAATGAAAAGCAACAGCGATACTCAGGAAGCTGGGGAGATCTGGGTAAGATCTCCAGATTGAATCAGTTCTTGTACTCTGGCTATGAGAACTACCCCAGCTGTTCAAGATGTTATATCTTCAGGGAGACAGTAAAGGCTCCAGGGATTTGTGTTACTTCTTTTTGCTCTTGTTTTGTCTTTTGCGACAGGGTCTCACTATGTAGTCATGACTATCCTGGAACTGTCTGCCTAGATCAGGCTGCCTCAACTCACAGAGAACTGCCTGCTTCTGCTTCCCAGATGCTGAGATGAAAGGGCTCTGTTATTTCTTAAAAGTGTGTGTGTGTGTGTGTGTGTGTGTCTGTCTGTCTGTCTGTATGTATGTATGTATGTATGTATGTATGTATGTACACGTGGTGTGCACATGTATATAAGTTCTAGCAGACTGCAGGAGCAAGCACCAGGTCACTTGGAGCTGGAGTGACAGGGAGTTCTGAGTCACCTGAAGTGGGTCCCACTTAGCTGCTGCCAAGCTCTCTCTCCAGTCCTTTTGTGGGTTTTGTTTTGTGTGTGTGTTGGGGGGGGTGGTTGCTGTTGTTGTTGCTGCTGCTGCTGCTGCTGCTGCTGCTGCTGCTGCTGCTGTTGGCTTTTGAAACAAGGACTAACTGTGGAGGCATCACTGTGTAACCCTGGCTGACCTTGAACTCGAAGTGATCCACCTGCCTCTGCTGAGACTAAAGGTGTATGCCACTATGCCAAGCTCCTTTGTGTTATTTCTTAAAACTAAATGTGAACTTGTCAGGACAGTAAATGAAGCAAGCCAACCGTAAAAGGATATATGCAGTATGATTCCACCTACATGAAATACCTCGAGTGGCTTCTTTAGAAGAAGGCCAGCGAAGGGAGGGTAAGGAGGGCGGGTGAATGGGAGACACTTCTTCAGTGGGACCAGAGTCTCAGTTCGGGAAGACGGGAAGGCTCTGTGATATGTAGAGAGTGGCAGCACAATCATGTGAACATTCTTACGTACTAGACTATACACAGAAAAGTGGTTAAGGGGGCGGGGCCGGAGAGATGGCTCAGCAGCTCAGAGCACTTACTGTCCTTCCGGAGGACCTGAGTCTGGTTTCAGCACCCACACTGGGCAGTTCACACCCCCTCTAACCGAAGCTCCAAAGGATCCAAGGGCTTCTTCTGACCTCCACAGGCATGTACACAAGTGGCATTCATCGACACACATACACATATGTACACATAAGTAAAAATACGTTTTTTAAGTGGTTAAGTGGTAACTTGTCTGTAATTTTACCACACACACACACACACACACACACACACACAATCAAATGGACCATGAATCTCAGTTATGTAAACTAGTGTTTCAATATTAACAATGTGATTATTAATCTTTCTCCCCCTACACAAGGTCTCAAAGAGATTGGGTTGGCTGGTTTCTTGTGCTCTTTGAGGTTAAGGAAAAATCTGCTTTTCTAACTGTGGATTTTACCATGAGGTGTTTGGTTTATGAGCTGGGCCCTGTTTACCTGCAGCCATTTCAGGTAATGGGCAGTTTTTGTTTTTTCTTTTTTAGATTTTAGCTTCTTGGCAACCTTTAGGTTTTTTGTTTGTTTGTTTGTTTGTTGAGACAAAGTCTCACTGTGTAGCTTGGCTGTCCTGAAACTAGCTCTTTAGCCCAGGCTGGCCTTGAACTTACAGACATCCACCCACCTCTGCCTTGCAAGCACTAGAATTAAAGGCAAGCCCCACAACATCTAGATATGATTGATGACTAATCTTGTCAATTTGACTGAATTAAGAGACTCCTAGGAGCAGGCCTTTCAATCCCAGAGTGAGAGCGAGTTCCAGGACGACAGCCAGGACTACACAGAGAAATCCCATCTCAAAAAACCAAAAAAGAGACAGACCTAGGAGATCAATAAGGAGTCTCTCAGGCTCTGTTCTGTGAGGGCTAGCCAAGGAGGGCTCTGATGATGGTTTAAGCCATTGATGGATTTGGATCTGCGCAGACTGTGAGGAGGTGTTGGAATGGTGGATGAGGGGGAGGGAGTTGGGCTTGGTTGTCTTGTCCTGCCTCTTGTGATTACCTCCTCTGCTTCCTCTCCCCTCTGATGTGCCTTGCTCTGCCACTCTGTCCACATGACGATGAACTGAAACCGTGACCAGTCATTGATCGATTGATTGCTCCTGCAGAGGACTCAGGATTGGTTCTCAGCACCCATCTTAGCTCACAGTCACCTGGAACTCCAGTTTCAGGTGATCCATTGCCCTTTTCTGACCTCAGCAGGCACTAGGCACACACATGGTGCACATACATACATGCAGTCAGAACATTCATCCACGTAAATAAATGGAGGAGGAAGAAGAAGGAAAAACTGAGCATGGTGCAAACCATTAATCCCAGCATTCATGATGCATAAGCAGGCAGACCTCTGAGTTTGAGGTTAGCCTAATTTACGTGGTGAGTTCCAGGTCAGTCAGATCTACATAGTAAGACCCTCCTATCGAGAGAGTGGGGGAGAATATATATATGTTTTGCCTATTAAACAAAGTACTCATGGAGCTGTGAGGCAGGAGGATCATGACTTGAACAGCTAGGGCTGTAGCAAGACGCAGTCTCAAAATAAAAGTGTTGTGGGTGGGAAGCAAGTGAGAGGGCAGCAGCCTGCGGCGCAGAGAGGTTAGAGAGCTTTGCTGGCGTTGCGTTTTGCGGTAGAAAAGATGCATGCTACCCACACAGGAAATGAAAGCAACTGTGTGCATGTCCACACGTGCACCGAAAGCCTGCTCTCTCCTAGGAGCTGAGAAGATAGGTAGGTTGACGTTTGCAGGATCTTGGGGATAGGAGCCAGAGAGATGGCTCAGTTCTTATGAGAGCACTTGCTGCTCTTCTAGGAAACCCAAGTCCTCAGCACCTGTGTCCAGTGGCTCACAATCACCTGTAACTAGTTCCAGGTGATCCAATGCCCTCTTCTGGCCTCCACAGGCTCCCCAAACCTAACATGGCATGCACTTAAACACATGCATACACAAATAAAAGTTTAAAACAATCTTGAGGCTAGCACTTCAAATTCTAAAATTAGATTTCCTTTTTTAAAAAATAAGATAAATCCAATCCAGGAACAAATAGCTATTCTCATGGCAAAAGACAAACAAGAAATTAATAAGACACTTGTAGGGGCTGGAGAGAGAGCCCAGTGGGTAAGAGCACTGGCTGCACTTACAGAGGACCTGGTTCGATTCCCAGCATAGATGCTCTAAACCAACTATCGCTCCAGTTCCAGGGGATGCAGCAGGCATACATGTGATGCACACATATACATGCATGTGGACAAACATTCATACACGTAAAACCTAGTAAGACATTTTTCAGAAAATGTGATCATAGTATGAGGAAACTGTCAGGTGTGATGAATACATTGATATCGTAAGCATGCTGTTTTCATCAGCACATGCATGTGCCCAGATATGGCAGACTGTGCACTTTAATATGTGCTGGTTATGCAACAGTGATGTTTCTTTAAAAGCTGTCTTTTAAAAATAAAATAAGTCAGGTGGTAGTGGTGCACACTTTTAATCCCAGCACTCGGGAGGCAGAGGCAGAGGCAGAAGGATCTATGAGTTCAAGGCCAGCCTGGTCTACAAAGCAAGTTCCAGGACAGCCAGGGATACACAGAGAAACCCTGTCTTGAAAAACAAAACAAAAAAAATTATTTAAAAAAACAAAACAAAACAAACAAGAAAAACACTGACTGTGGGTCAGAGACTTCCTGAGACTGTTGTTCCTGAATACCAACAAGGGGCCAGGCACGCCAAGTCTGCAGGCAGAACCATCTTATTGCTTGTTGAGGAAGCAGGGCGGCCCGCCGGTGTGGCTGATGCACCGTGAAGCTAAGGGGAAGCCAGCTCATGCCGTGCCTTGGACTCCATGGACAGTGAAGCAGAGAAGCCAGCTGCCCAAGTGCCTCTCCCGTAACTCTTAAGACTCAGAGCAAATCCCCGGGTTCCCTCTCCCGTCAGAACCTGATGCTGAGCGTGGTGGTCATAAAGAAGGAAGAGGGCACTGATTGACCTCACAGTGACATCATCGCAGGGCCGGATTCAGACAAGCCCAAGCACTGGATACGATGGGGCAGTCTGAGAATTAAAGATGAATGGGAGGTTCTGGGCAGTGGTAGCCCTTCTGTTTCCTCTGTGTATGTTGGGGATGGGTGGTTAGAGTTGTGCAGCCGTGAAGAGGCCCTCGTGTCTGGTTTGGCCTGCGATTGGCAAAGCATCACGGGAAGGGAAGAAAGGAGGGAAGGGGCAGGCAGAGGACAGCTCTGAGAGCAGAAGCTGTTGGCGAGTGCTATCTATGTGATCTATGCCCATGTAACTGAGTCAGTAAAGACTAGAAAGTGGAAATTTAACAAAGAACCAGGGCAAGCCAGGTGGGGTGGCAGCAGGCCTTTAACCCCAGCACCCAGGAGGCAGAGGCAGGCGGGTATCTATGAATTAAAGACCAACAAAGGTATGGAAGAACAGGTCTCAAAATAATACTAATAGTGATAATCAAGGCAGGCACCAGAAGAGCATCTGAGTGTGTGACCTAATGTGATGGCTGCTGTCTTTTTTTTTCTTTTCTCCCAGTTCAGAAAGCTGCTAGGCATCCAGGTCGCGTGTAAGTAGAATGGGAGTGAAGAGGTGACCGGACTCAGTCCAGCTTTTACAGTCCTTATGTTTTCTCCCCCTGCAGCTGTTCCTCCCCTCCATGAGAAAGAAGCCAGCTCTGGCTGACGGCAGCAACCCGGACGGCGATCTCCTCCAGGAACACTGGCTGGTGAACGACATGTTCATCTTTGAGAATGTGGGCTTCACCAAGGACGTGGGCAACATCAAGTTTCTGGTCTGTGCGGACTGTGAGATCGGACCCATTGGCTGGCACTGCCTGGACGACAAGAACAGCTTCTATGTGGCCTTGGAGCGAGTTTCCCACGAGTGACCGAGGGGACTCCACGCCAGCTGTACAGCTCTGCCCACCTGAGCCGACGCTGAACCTGTGGTACTAATACAAACGATAAGCACCGGTGTTTGCCCTTGAACTTGCAGAGGGCTGTCCTGCTTCGTTCCAGCCTCAGTGCATGCCACCCCCTTAGTCCTCTGTGCATCACAGCTATCCTAACCCCACCCCACCCCCCGCTTTGGAACATGGAAGAACTCTACACGTGTCGTCTGGTCCTTGGCACTCCTGGACACCGTCCAGGGCTCCCTTCCTGCTCAGCAGGAGCAGCAAGCAACTTTTTAGCCATGGTAACAGGAGAAAATGCTCACTTGCTAATAGTTGAAACTCCACCTTTTTCTCATTCAGGAAGCCCTGTGTAATGGGCGCACACCTGCAGTCCTGCCTCTTGGGAGGTGGAAGCAGGAAGATCAGGAGTTCAAGGCCAGCCTCAGCTACATAGTGAATTCCAAGCCAGCCTGGGCTATGTGAGACGTCTCAAAAAACATAAAGCATACAAGTATTTGAGAGTGACTTCTTTGTATGTGACCTACTTGTCTATAGCAATTTATTCTTTTTAAAAGTAAAACACGTTACTTTAGACATGTTTTCAGTGCTGTGTTTGAGACCCTTTGTTCCAGGTTGATAGTGACATTTGTAGGGAAGGTGAATGTGGCCCTTCTTCCCGCTGATCTTGACTAGGTTTCTCTTTTCATTAGGGGTCTCCCTGCTGCAGCCTCCATTGTTAACCCTAAGGGAACTCAGCCCTGTTTACCAGGCTCCCTCGGAATCAAGCGTGGAGGATGTACAAAGGATTGCTTAGCCGAAATCACCCCTGGGTTTGTTAGGGAAGATTTCTTTACTGGCTGCTGCCATCATTCATCAATGTAGGTTGTAAGGTCCTCGGGATTTTGGTTCACTTGGACTGTCTGTACCCAGGATGCAAACCCTTTCTACGGAGATTTCCATTGTTACGGGGTTGGTACCACCTTTCCTCAATAAAATAGCCAGGACGTGATTTCCGGCTATTTTATCATTTCTCCTCTGGAGTGACCCGGTAGTTTAAAAGGACTCTGTATAAACGGTTCAAATACTTTGCCGTCATCCCTTCCTCTGGGGACCTAACATAAGAGTGTGCAGTAAGTAGAGACCCTGTTATTCTTACAATACCGGCAACCTGGGGGTCAAGGCAGATCAAGGTCAGCCTCAGTTACAAATCAAATTCAAGGCCATCCTGTACTGCTGGAGAGCTTGTCTCAGACAAACAAAAAACAACACATAGAAGTTGGAGAGATGGCTCAGCGGTTAAGAGTGTTCGCTGCTCTTTCAGAGGACCTGAGTTCAATTCCCAGCACCCACATCAGGGGGTTCACAGCTGCCTGTAGGGCCTGTTCAAGGGGAGCTGCACTCTGGTCTCTACGGTTGCCTGCACACGGGTGAGGTGCATACAGAAAAGCAGACACACACAGATAAGTAAATAAAAATTTTACAAATTAAAAAAACCAAAGTTCCAGCGAGGTGTTGGTGGCGCATGCCTTTAACCAGCAGCATTGGGGAGGCAGAGGCAGGTGGATATCTGTGAGTTCAAGGCCAGTCTGGTCTACACAAAAGCAGGTTCCAGGACAGCCTGAGCTGTTACACAGAGAAACTCCCTCTGCATCTGTTTCCTGGCTGTTCCTTCCTCACTGAAGTTTGTTAAAGTACAGGCCCTGGGCAGTTTTGCCAGCACCCTGCACACTTAGTGGCTTTCACTCAGTCTGAAGGGGCTCTGGCGGCAAAGGAGAGACCATGTTTTCCAGACATAGGTGAGCACACCTTAGAACGGTGTTTGCAGGAAAACAGCTAAGACTGACCCACTGGGGTCCAGAGGAACAAAGCAAGCAGATGCCTCTAAGGACACATGGCCCTTCTCTTCACAAGCCAGAGACCCAAACTAAACCAGGCTTTTAACTCCCGCCCCCTTTTTAAACCACAGAAATAATACATGTTAATTGTATATCAAAGTAAGAATCAGTAGCCAGGTGGTGGTGGCTCACGCCTTTAGTCCCATCGCTCAGATGGCAGAGGCAGGAGGATCTCTGTGAGTTTGAGGCCAGCCTGGGATACAGAGTGAGTTCCAGAAAAGGCTTCAAAGCGACACAGAGAAACCTTGTCTCAAGAAGAAAAAAAAAAGAATCAGTATAGAGTTCTCATTAACTCACACTTCCACTGGGCAGGTCTTGCCAGTGGTAACGTGTATAACCTCAATGTTTTTCTGTGTGCAAATGTATGCATGAGAGCATACTGTACTCTTTTATTTTATATCTTGTTATTTTTCATTTAACGAAAGGGGAACGTCTTCCTTATCAGTAGACACCCAGCCCTGAACACTGTTGCCAATGCTCGCGTTGCTGGGCTGTAGTTCCGGTGACCCACGTTGCGTTGCCTCCAGCTGCTCCTAACCGTGGACACGGCATGCAGGGTGTTAACTGTGTTTCCGGTCCTTGGCGTGCATTGTAAGGAGTGCAGTTGCAGGGTGGGCATACTGTCAGAGCCCTGCAGTGTGGACACATTCTCCACAGCAGCCTTGTGAGTCCACTCCTTCAGCAGTGGGAAAGAGCACTCAGTTTCCCGCCCCTTACTAACGCTGGGTATTCTTTATCATTAAGAAACACTTGCAGCTTCTGTAAGTATCTTATTGTTTTATTTGTACTTATTTCTGGTTAAAAATTTTCTGGCCACATTCTTGTTTTAGTTTGTTTGTTTTGAACTGTATAGACCAAGCTGGCCTCAAACTCAACTTGTTTTTTTCAAGAACTGCCAAATGTTGTTGACCCAGTGACTAAAAAACCCTGAACTACTGTCCTGCCTTTTTATCTAATAAAGTCATTGAAACAGTGAAATTAGGCTCCTGTCTGTCTTTGGCAGAACATGTAACTTGTGCAGAGCAGAGGAAAGCCAAGTCCTGAGCAGCGGTGGTTAGCTTCGGCTCTGTGGACCGGCTGACCCGTCACTTAATATGGTCTGTCTGTCTTCCTCATCAGCCTCCCACCCCTTGACGGATTCATGACATCAAGCATGAATAAGACATCTTGCTGAATCTCTTTGGAATGGATCTTTTCTCCATTAGAGTCCGTTTTAAAATCCCATGTCTTACAAGTCTGGCATGTGAGATTTTAATTGCTCTGTCACAGCTTTCTCATGAATCCTAGAGATGCCTGCTCCTGCCTCCTGAGTACTGGGAGTAAAGACTGCCACACGGGGCGCTGTTTCTCTCTCCCTCTCTCTCCCTCTCTCTCTCTGAGACAAGGCCTTATGTATCCCAGGCTGGCTTCAGAATTGGTGTTGCCAAGAATAATCTTTTACTTTGCTACTTCGAGAGTGCTAACTAGAGCCTGAGCATGCTAGGCTAGCACTGTACCAGCTACATCTCCAACCCTGTAATTTCTTTTTTGAAAATGTACATTATAGACGATAGCAAATTTTTAGTTGTGTGTCTATGATGTCCAGTATTTCTCTAACTAATATAATTCATAGACTGTTTTGTGAAAACTCTCCTTTTGTTTTTTCCCTTCTCATTATTTGCTAATAATGAGCTTGTTTAAAAAAAAAAAAAAAGAAAGAAAGAAAAAAAGAAAGAAAAAAAGAAAGAAAGAAAAAAAAAAAAAAAGAAAGAAAGAAAGAAAGAAAGAAAGAAAAGATGGTCTGTAAACAGTGTCACCTCTCTGTTCCTCTCCTGTTACAGGGCCTCTGGTAGTACTTGCAATTCCACCACTGCTGCTTGCCTTAGGTGGTAACCAGTGGTTGCTGCTGGGAATATAGCCTCTGTTGTGGCTGTTCACTAGAGAAGACTGCTCAGACATGGCTTTAAGCCAAAGAAAGTCATTATTAGCTGGCCAACGGGTGTTCAGGGTCCCAGTGTAGCACAGCCTTCTTCAGGGTGAGCTTTTAAGCACAAAAACCATATCCTGAGTTGTAGCTAGAGTTTTCCTGCCTTGCCCACAGTGAGGACAAATCTTTGTCACCCGCCAGTCCCACAGCCACTCAGACTCAACCAAGTAAACACAGAGACTTATATTGCTTACAAACTGTATGGCCGTGGCAGGCTTCTTGCTAACTGTTCTTATAGCTTAAATTAATCCATTTTTATAAATCTATACCTTGCCACGTGGCTGGTGGCTTACTGGCGTCTTCACACGCTGCTGGTCATGGCGGCGGCTGGCGGTGTCTCTCCGCCTCAGCCTTCTGCTTCCCACAATTCTCCTCTCTCCTTGTCCCACCTACTTCCTGCCTGGCCACTGGCCAATCAGTGTTTTATTTATTGACCAATCAGAGCAACAGATTTGACATACAGACCGTCCCACAGCACTTCCCCTTTCTTTTTTTTAAAAGGAAGGTTTTAACTTTTACACATCTCCAAAGTCAGCTTGGTATATTTGGGAATTTGGGCGTAGCTTCTCTTACTACTTCCTGCTGGAGGGGGGTGCTGTATCTTATGGGGACACAAAGAAAATTTTAGGATCATGGAGTAGTCCGTGAGACTGTATTGTCTGAGCCAGTTGCCTTGAAACAATTCTGGATGTTGGATCATCTGGGCCATGGTGTCATTGGAGACCTTTCAGGGGGTCTTGGCTGGTCAAACCTGATGTATCTTAATCTGGAACAAATCCATAGCCTCTGGCTTTCTGTAGAAACAAAAGCAGAGCCTCTTTTCCAAAGCAACATATCCTTATAGCCAAATTTTGAAGTCAAGGTACCTTTAAAATATACATTTTGGCATAACTCAACAGCTTTTGTAATCAAATGTTTTTCTTCAGTTACAAATATCAAAGAGAACATAATCCAGATTCTCTGTGTGGTAGCCATCTTTATGTGGCTTATGTTTTATATTACCTTGAGCCTATTGCTTTAAACTGCAGCCTTCTTAGCACTGTGGCTGCTGGCTCCACCCACTTCAGCTTCCGAACATGGCGGTGGTACATTTTCCGCCAGCTCTGGGAGCCATCAACTCTCAGAAATAGTGGTCTATGCTTCTTATCAAAGCAGCGTGTAGCCAGAAACCTCTTTTCGTTTTGTACTAGCAAAGGCTAAATCCACCACGCAGCTTAATGTGCCACTTGCAGAGCCCTCATTCCCGCCATACTGCAGGTCAAGCACACACGCCAGGAACCCGCCAGGAACTCAAACCGGCAGCTGCTGCTCATTTGAGAGAGACAATTAGGAAGCTGTTTTTAGCTCCGTTTTAGAATCTTTTCTCAGGTTTTAGGTGGAAACTCTTGCCCTCTCGTTGGGCGCCATTTGTAGATGTAACCAACCGTCTTATTAAATAAGAAACACAGAAACAATGTAAAAGAGAAAGCCGAGAGGTCAGAGCTCAGAGCTAAATCTCACCCTTCCTTCTGCTGTCCCAGCTTCGCGAAAAGAGACCTACTTCCTGTCGGCTCGTTTTTTTTATAGT
The DNA here is from genome assembly GCF_004664715.2 of Peromyscus leucopus. Lineage (NCBI taxonomy): Eukaryota > Metazoa > Chordata > Mammalia > Rodentia > Cricetidae > Peromyscus > Peromyscus leucopus. The sequence continues at coordinate 54,486,779 of NC_051076.1, read as the reverse complement.
ATGTTGTTCTGCCTTCTCATTGGTTGTAAACCCAAACACATGACTGCCTCGTCACTGTCTGAATGTACAGCCCCCTAGGCCTTAAAGGCATATGTCTCCAATGCTGGCTATGGCCCTGAACACACAGATATCTATGGGATTATTTGGAGATATTTCTCATCTACGAACTATTGTTGGGGTAAAAAATGATGAACTGACTAATTTGTTCAGAACCTTAGAAGGTGACAAGGACTTAAATAGTCCAAGAGAATTATCACCTGAAGCTGAGAAAGAATTGGCTTTGATAGAAAAGAAAGTGCATGAAGGACACGTGGATCGTATTGATCCAAAGCTGGATTGCATTTTGGTTATTTTACCTTCTAGGCGTTCTCCTACTGGAATATTAATGCAGAGGGAAGATATTATATTGGAATGGATATTTTTACCAAATAAACCAAATAAAAAATTAAAAACTTATGTGGAAAAAATCTCTGACTTGATTTACAAAGGAAAACTGAGACTTCGTCAATTAGCAGGCATAGACCCAGCAGAAATTGTCGTACCATTAACTAAGGAGGACATTGAAAAATTATGGACAGAAAGTGAACCTTGGCAAAGAGCTTGCAGTAATTTTTTGGGAGAAATTAACAGCAAATATCCCAAAAGCAATAGAGTTGATCTTATAAAGAGAGCTGATTGGATCTTGCCTCGAATTGTACGGCAAAAACCCATATCTGGAGTTCGTACATTTTATACAGATGCCAACAAAGAAGGAAAGGCAGGTTACAAATCAGAAAATTTAAGTAAAGTGGTTCAAAGTCCGTATAATTCAGTTCAAAAATCAGAATTGTATGCTATTCTGTTGGTATTAATGGATTTTTCAGAACCTCTCAACATAGTAACTGACTCTCAGTATGCTGAAAGAGTGGTGTTACATATTGAGACTGCAGAATTTATCCCTGATGCTTCAGAATTAACTTCACTATTTATTCAATTATAAGATACAATCAGGAAAAGGAATCATCCTTTATATATAACTCACATTCGATCCCATACTGGTCTGCCAGGCCTCTAGCACAAGGCAATGATGAGATTGATAAATTATTGATAGGAAATGTGCTGGAGGCCTCAGAATTTCATAAAAAACATCACGTTAATAGTAAAGGTTTAAAAAAGGATTTTTCCATAACCTGGCAACAAGCCAAAGAAATAGTAAAGAAATGTCCTACTTGTTCCTTCTACAATCAAACGCCATTACCAGCAGGATGTAACCCAAAGGGTACTCAGAGAAATGAAATCTGGCAGATGGACGTGTTTCACTTTGCAGAATTTGGAAAACTGAAATATGTACACCACACTATCGATACTTATTCAGGATTTCAATGGGCAACTGCTTTGAGTTCTGAAAAAGCTGATTCTGCAATCACTCATTTGCTAGAAGTTATGGCCATCATGGGTATACCTGCACAAATCAAAACTGACAATGCTCCATCATATGTCTCTGTTAAAATGAAACAGTTTTTTGCTTATTACAATATAAAGCATATTACAGGCATACCACATAATCCTACAGGTCAAGCAGTTATAGAAAGATCAAACAGAACTCTAAAGGATATGCTAAATAAACAGAAATGGGTAACAAAAACCCCCAGAAATAGACTGCATAATGCTCTTCTAACTTTGAATTTTCTGAATGCCAATGAGAAAGGAACAACAGCTGCAGAGAGACATTGGATAATAGAAAAAACTACAGAATTAAATCAGCCTATATACTTTAAGGATGTGCTGACCTCAGAATGGAAACCAGGGTATGTATTACATTGGGGACGTGGTTTTGCTTTTGTTTCTACAGGAGAAGATAAGCTGTGGGTACCATCAAAATTGATAAAGGTTCGATTTGAACAAGAGAGACCTCTTAATTAGATGAGGTGATAGTTCATCAACCAGCATGAACATTCAATTTAAACTAACTTGTATCAATAAAACATGCCTTTTCATTTAATCAGATAATAACTTGCCAAAAAGGAACATCCCCAAAATTAGTCTTGGGGAAAGGTTTTTGTTTTTGTCTTTTAGGAAAATGAAGGTTAAGGAATCTGAAGAACACTGGACAAATGAGACAACTGAAGAAAAGTGACAAATCATCTATCCCAAGAAACAGAATGAAACGGTGTATGGGTATATATTATCTAAAAAATTTTATGTCTTCCTAAATGTTTGTTTCTGCTTTTCTCTAAAGATTTAACACTATTGGTCTTCTAACAGTGAGTTGATATACTTCCTTTAAGAACAGTTAACCAAGGCCAGGCGGTGGTGGCACACCACCTTTAATCCCAGCGCTCAGGAGGCAGAGGCAGGTGGATCTCTGTGAGTTCGAGGCCAGCCTGGTCTACAGAGTGAGTTCCAGGACAGGCGCCAAAACTACACAGAGAAACCCTGTCTCGAAACCCCCCCTCAAAAAAAAAAAAAAAAACAGCCAGGGGGCTGGAGAGATGGCTCAGTGGTTGGGAGCACTGGCTGTTCTTCCAGAGGACATGGGTTCAATTCCCAGCACCCACATGGCAGTTTACAACTGTCTGTATCTCCAGTTCCAGGTAATCTGACACCCTCAAACATGTACATACTGGCAAAACACCAATGCACATAAAGTAGAATTAAAACAACAACAAAACAGACAGAGGTGAACCCATGGAAGCCAAAAAGCAAGGGTAGTACATTTAGAGACTTTCCCAGAATTATTGACTTTGATGGATTAGGTCTTTGTCTTTTTTTTTTTTTTTTTTTTTGGTTTTTCGAGACAGGGTTTCTCTGTGTTGCTTTCCTGGAACTCGCTTTGGAGACCAGGCTGGTCTTGAACTCACAGAGATCCGCCTGCCTCTGCCTCCCGAGTGCTGGGATTAAAGGCATGCGCCACCACCGCCCGGCTTTTTTTTTTTTTTTTTTTTTTTTTTTTTAAGTGTTATTCTACAAAGCTTATCCTGTAAAAAAGGTCTTCTCAAAAGACTGGAAAATCAGGTCTTTCTCATCCAATCTCGATAAGACGATAAGTAAAGGAAAGTGGGCTGTAGGTACCATCTTCAACTGTGCTGACGTGTTTGCATTGGTAAAAGCGTGTGCAGCCTGGGCCCTGGTCCAGAATGGGAAGTAAGGCACACCCAGGGGCTCACTATTTACTTTGGCCCCCTCCCACACCCCCACTCCTGAGGACTGATCCACACAGGACAACTTGTAGGGGTTAGTTATCACTTTCCAGGCTTGGTGGCAAATGCCTTTATCCTGAGCCATCTTGATGGCCATATGTTGACACTTTACTACTCACTGGACAAGATATTCTCGTTCCTACAAATTCTGTCCATCTTCTTTTGCCCCTCCGTTGATCAAACTAACAGTGGCTATCGTTTTAGTTCATATTATCCTATGTCTGTATGGTAGAGGAGGAGGGAAGGATGCATGCAGCTAAGGGGTATGTACAGGCAGGTCAGGATGCCCTTCATGTCTTGCATTCCAGCTGACCTTCGGATTCTGGTGAGGTGGAAATATTTTGGAATATCTTAAGTTCCTGAAGAGTTGTGTGGAAGTAGTGTGTTTGCTGTGGCCCAGGAGCTTCGATCAGTGAGGTGAGATAGAGGAGACAGAGCTGAAAACATGGCTCAGAGGGTAAAAGCGCTCCCCTCAAAAGCCTGACAGTTTGAGCTCGATCCTGAGAACCTACAGGGGAACCAATTCCTGAAAGTTGTCTTCTGGCTTCACGTGCACTCTCCCTAATGGACACACGCACACGTGCACACACATAATAAAATTAGATTTATTTAAGAAGTAAGAAGCTGGGTATAGTAGCACATAAATTAATCACAGCGCTCTGGAGGCCGAAGCAGGCAGATCTCTGTGAATTAGAGGCCAGCCTGGTCTCCATGGTGAGTTACAGGCCAGCCAAAGCTACCTAGCAAAGCCTTGTCTCAGTAATAATAATACAAAAGAGAAAGAGATGAGATATAAAACTTAAGCTTGGAGGCAGTTCAGACGACATAACTAAATCCGTAGACCCTTAAGAGGCTTAGTTCCCACTGGTTGGATGTAAAGAAGTGTGTCACATGAGAGGGTGGTGTAATTTCCACAAGTGACACTGTGGATGCCCATCTCCAATAGTCCGGGCTACAGCTGACTGTTCAGCAGGAAGGGAAGGATGTCCTTAATTGGCTGACTCCACTGGCAGGCGCAGCCAGTTTGAGGGAGAGATGACAGGATTGAGTGGATTGTTATGAATATGTAAGAGTGGGGAACCCCCAAGCTGGCCAGGCCAGGGTATCCCACGTGTGAGGGAAACATGCTGGGCAGATGTGGGGATGGGGGTGGAAAGTCCTTCACACCCAGGCCCTGCATCCACGTGGAGAGTTTATTAGAATAGATGAAGAGAAAAATAGGAAAGAGAGGGACAAGGAAAAAAGAGAAGGGAGAGGAAGCGGAGGTGTGCATGCCTCCTGGTGGGAAGAGAGAGGAAGGAGAGGGACTTTTCCTTAAAAATGAGGCCAAGGGGCGGGATTTCAAAGGGCGGGTCAGAATATTAACATGGGTGACTTCAGTTTGTTTTTTATAAAAGTTTATGACTTTTTTTTTGTTTGTTTTTTTTTGAGACAGGGTTTCTCTCTGTAGCTTTGGAGCCTGACCTGGATCTCGCTCTGTAGCCCAGGCTGGCCACGAACTCATAGAGATCCGCCTGCCTCTGCCTCCCGAGTGTACACCACCACTGCCCGGCAAAAGTTTTTGACTTTAAGCTTTTTTTCCCCCCAAGACAGGATCCCACATACCCCAGGCTGGCCTCAAATTCACTTTGCAGCTAAGGATGACCTTGAATTTCCAATCCTCTGCCTTCACCTCCTAAATCTTGGTGCTGAGCTACATCCCCAGCCAAAAGCTCCCTTCTCTTTCTTTCTTTCTTTCTTTCTTTCTTTCTTTCTTTCTTTCTTTCTTTCTTTCTTTCTTTCTTTCTTTCTTTCTTTCTTTCTTTCTTTCTTTCTTTCTCTCTCTCTCTCTTCCCTTCTTTCTTTCTTCTTTCTTTCTTTTATTCATTCATTCCGTTCATTCATTCATTCATACATACATTTGTATATTTAGAGACAGGGTTTTCCTGTGTTACCCTGGCTGTCCTGGAACTCACTCTGTAGACCAGGCTGGCCTCGAACTCACAGAGATCCACCTGCCTCCGCCTCCTGAGTTGGGATTAAAGGCGTGTACTACCCCCTACCTGGCTATTATCATTTTGAGACAAGACCTCACCATGTAGCCCAGGCTGACCTCAATCTCCCCTTCCTCCTGTTTCAGTCTCAAGGGCTGTGATGACATGCGTGTACCACATGCCCAGCTTTCTCTTTACTGTTAGCATTCCTGTCTTCAGCAGAACACAGAACACAGCATGTGTGACTTTTTTGTTAGGGGCAATGACAGGCGCGGAGGAAGCACTTACCTGAATGTTCCTTCATCCGTGAGTCCCTAGCCTTATGTCCTTAGCCATATGCCTCCACTTCAGAACTGGCAGCCCCATCCAGCCCAATTCTTTGAAGTCAAAGATTTTCTTTTTGGAGGGGTCCGGGTGGTGCAGAATTTGAAATTAACCTATACATCCTGGATTTTAACCTTCTTGAATTACGTGGACTAACATAGATGTTTAAATATTTCTGGACAATTTTTAATAGCTTGGTTAGTCTTGTGGGAAGATGGATGCAGGAATCTAAGCAGCAACTGGTCTAATGTCACAGTGACTTTGGATCTTCCCGTGTGTTCGTTGGAAGATAGCCTTGGCCTCCTCCCCCGCCCCCATTCCAAACCCCGCCCTTCTCAGAAAGCCGGCCTGGCAGCGGCTCCTTCCCTGAACTGCTCAAGACCACACCTACATGGAATTTAAGCTCGGGTCCCTAGACTTTGCCATATGATTTCTCCTCCTCCCTCCCTCCCCCACCTCACTTCTGAGGGGCTTGAGAGTCGCCCGGGGACGCTTTGCTCATTAAACTTGGACTTTTAATTTGTCTTGATCTGGCTTATTGCACCGGCGGAGAAACCTGCTACCAGGGATCCAAAAATACAGCAATGAGAAAGTCATTACAACTGCAGATTGTCCTCTAGCGATTCAAGTGTCCAAGCCTGACTGCATAATTTCAGTGACAGATGCCTTGGGCTCCTCTTGAATGTGCTCCGCAGACGTCCAGAGTACTGTGGCAGTGAGATGTGCAATCATTTGATAAAAACAAGTACCTACCAATTAACCCTCCCAAGGTAGTAAAGGGTCTAGTTTATAATGCGTAGGTATTCTCAGCTACCTGGAGAAGGGCCCCGAGCTAGAACAGTTAAGGACTCACCCCTGGCGGGGACATACAAATAACATCTGGTCTGAGTCACCGGGACGGAGCAGCTGCCTCAGTCCAAGGGAAGGTTAAAATCTCATCACGGACACCTGCAGTGTTATTTCCCACACCTGTCTGCTCACCCCCACACCCTGCCCTTCTCCATCTGGTCCCACCCTGCTAGCTCGCCAGGACCGCGTTTCTTTAGTACCTCGTTCTCTTCTCTAGTGCTCGCCAAAGAGTCTCAACCAACCTCCTAGGTTTGTTCACGTTCCGAATGAGCTCCGCGGGGTTACTGGGGTAAAACCCCAAGCAAAGGACAGAACGAAGGTGTGCCCCCAAAGATTGGATCATCTGGGCACATTCCCACGGAAGGTGTGGTTGGAAAGGCAGGCAGTCGCAGGCCTTTCTTTACAGACTGCCCAATAACCGGCTTTGGCGACGCAGTATGCGGCCACACAATAGCAGATGGAAGGACCGGCCTGGTTGCAGACGGCCCAGCGCCAAGCGCAGGGCGGCCACCGTGTGCCCAGTGGTGGCGCAGCGCGTCCGTGGGCTGCCGCGGTCCCCCGCGGTCCTCGCCTAGCAGGAGCCGTGATTGTGCTGCACGGGAAGGATGACTTCAGGGCTCGAACCCAGGATCTCGCACTGCTCCGCCTGGGGGGAGGGGTTGCGGGGGACCTTGAAACCGCCTTTGCTCGGCTCTCCACGCCTGGGGACCTGGGGGCACACGCTGAGGGCTCTGAGACTGGTTTCCCCAGTTCCAGACCCCCTGCGCCATGGAGCCTTTGTCTAGCCAGAGCCTCCGCGGCAGGTTCACGCCCTGGGATCCCGGAACTGCCCAGAACTTCCAAAAGTTCCGGTGCCTGGAGAATAGTGCTCTTTGCTCTCTACTCTTTGGTGCTGAAGGACTTGGGTCCCTCTGCTAAAACTCTACGGCAGGTCCCCGTCGCCCATTGGAATTTCCCGATCCCCAAGTATATTCCAATTCCCCTCTTAAAGGCTCTGAGGCTGTCCTAAAGGATAGTTCCTAAGACCTTGAAACTGCTGCTTCCGGCTGGAGAGATGGCTCGGGGCTTAAGAGCGCTGACTCTTCTTCCAGAGGACCTGAGTTCAATTCCCAGCACCCACATGGCAGTTCACATCTGTCTATAACTCCAGTTTCAGGGGATCCCCACACCCATGGCAAAAACACAAATGCACATTAAAATAAAATAAAATATATTGAAAGAAAGAAAGAAACTGCTGTCTCTGCCCTTGTAAAGGGCTCTTCTGTGTGTGGAAGATCCTCAGCCTGGTCAGATTCTGTGCGCCAAATAGCTGGTTAGTGAATTTCCTCCTTTCATGTGAACCAAACTTTAGGATAGCTTTGTGGGACTTGGGAACAGTCCAATTTGCCATTAAAGACTTTTCAAAAAGCACCAACATTACATCAAATTGATACAATGTTACAAATGATCCGAGCTTTTAAAAATAGATTCTTTCAAACCATGTAACACATGCCAAGTATTACATGCAATCTAAATATGTACAAATAATTAAAACACAGCCACTCTGTCTCAAATGCTTGCCAGTGAAAAATTATACTATGCAATTTTGTGACACTTTGCGGGGCTGACCTGGCTGCTGTGATCCACTTCATTCCAGCCCAGTATTGGAAACCTATGACCTCCTAGACAGACTAGGGAAACAGTAACTAACACCTGGGTGAATGCTTGGTCTGAATTTCTTTTCTGACAAAATAGTAAATATAAAAGGACACCAGTGACCTGAAGTTCTCTATAAGGAACGAGTTGACAGACCCTGGAGACTTTCCTAATGATCCCTCATTTCTGCTTGACACTTTTTGTCCAAGACAGCATGGTCACAAATATTAAATGACAGTTAAAACAAGACTTTTGACAAGGTGTGATGACAGGCAGAGGCAGGATTATGGGAGCAAGTCTGAGGCCAGCCAGAGCTAGGCCTTTAGATCCTGTCTAAAGCCAAACTAAACCCCTGGTCCTCTGGAATGGGTGTTAGGGTGAAGAATGAGAGGGAGGTCTAGAGAGGTGGCACAGAGCGGCGCTATGCAAGCCTGAGGACCTGAGTTCAGATCCCCATCATGTGTCAGTAACCTCTGCAATGTGGGGACTGTCCTACCTATTTTTATGTCAACTTGACACAAGCTGGAGTCATCTGAAAGGAGGGAACCTCACCTGAAAAAATACTCCATAAGATTCAGATGTAGATGCTGGGCAGTGGTGGTGCACGCCTTTAATCCTGGCACTCAATGTAGAGGCAGGGGAATCTACAAGCCCTGTCTCAGCGGAGCGGGGGGGAATTCAGATGTAAGACATTCCACCCCCTCCCACCCCCTACCCCCGCAGAGTTTCTCTGTATAACAGCTCTGGCTGTCCTGGAACTCACTTTGTAGACCAGGCTGGCCTCGAACTCACAAAGATCCACCTGATTCTGGTAAGGCATTTTCTTAATTATGACTGATGAAGGAGGCCCCAGCCCATCATCAGTGGTGCTATCTCTGAGATGATGGTCCTGGGTTCTGTAATAAAGTAGGCTGAGCAAACCATGGGAAACAAGCCAGTAAACAGCACTCCTCCACGGCCTTTGCATCAGCTCCTGCCTCCAGGTTCCTGCCCTGTATGAGTTCCTGTCCTGACTTCCTTCAGTGATAAGACTACAATGTGGCAGTGTGAGCCAAATAAACCCTTTCCTCCCCAACTTGCTCTTTGGTCATGGTGTTTCACTGCAGCAGTAGAAACCCCAACTAAGACAGGGACTGAGACAACGATTCCTGGAGCTGGGTGGCTTCCAGCTTAGCTTCTGGCTCAGGAAGTGACAGTCTCAAAGGAATGGGGCGGAGAGCGGTGGAACAGGACACCCTGTGTCCTCTGGCTTCCTTGTGGCCACAGGTACAAGCATACAGCCATACACATGTGGGCATACACCATACAACATACAGCATACCATGTGCATACACCACACAACATACAGCATACTCACATACATACACCACAAACATACAGCATACACACATACATACACCACACAACATACAGCATACACATGCATACACCACACAACATACAGCATACTCACATACATACACCACACAACATACAGCATACTCACATACATACATCACACAACATACAGCATACACACATACATACACCACACAACATACAGCATACTCACATACATACACCTACTCACATACATACATCACACACACATGTTTTTAAAAATGAGGTGGGCAGTGGTGGCACACCCTTTAATCCCAGCACTAGGGAGTCAGAGGCAGGCAGATCTCTGTGAGTTCGAGGCCAGTCTGGTCTACAGAGTGAGATCCAGAACAGGAGCCAAAACTACACAGAGAAACCTTGTCAGAGAGAGAGAGAGAGAGAGAGAGAGAGAGAGAGAGAGAGAGAGAGAGAGAGAGAGAGAGAGAGAGAGAGAGAGAATGAGTCCAGGCATTATAAAATTTACCTCAGTGGTCTACGGCCATACCACCCTGAACGTGCCCGATCTCGTTTGTTCTCGGAAGCTAAGCAGGGTCGGGCCTGGTTAGTACTTGGATGGGAGACCGCCTGGGAATACCGGGTGCTGTAGGCTTAAGAAAAAATAATAAAAAAAAAAATTACCGCTGGAAGATGCTCAGAGGGAGTACTGATGCTCTTCAGAGTCTGAGTAATTCAGAAACATGGGTAAACCATCTGTAACGAATCTGGTGCCTCTTGGTTCAGATACATAAACAGAACATTATATAAAAAAAAATTTAAAAAAAATTTACCTCAGTGAGGAGAGCTGAAAGGTGTGATGGGCGTTCTGGCCTCTCGTGTGACTCTGGACTGTGAAACCAGCCTGTGTGGAGCTCTCTCTTCTGTAGGAGGCAGTGACAGGGGCCTGTGGGCAGATCTGAAGACTGGCTGGAACTTCCTCAGTCCTCACTTGATCTCTCCCCTTTGGAATGTGGAGGAGACCTCTCCTGGGCCCAGTGCTGGAAGCTGGAGGCTCCAGGTAGACCTGTCTTGGCATACAGGACTCTGCACTTGCCAGTGACCACCGAGGCAACACAATGCAGTAGTATTTGGTTGGTTGGATTTAATTTTCTCTGGTTCCTATCTTGCAAGACCCAGGCATACTAACTCTTTTGTTGATTGTTGTTGTTTTGGCTTTTGGTTTTCGAGACAAGATTTCTCTGTGCAACAGCCCTTGCTGTCCTGGAATTAGGTCTGTAGACCAGGCTGGCCTCCAATCCACTGAGATCCTCTGCCTCTGCCTCCAGAGTGCTGGGACTAAAGGTGTGTGCCACCACCAGCAGCCTCACTGTCTTCTGAAGTGAGAGAAACTGAGCTCCTGGAGGTTGTTTGTCTCTGAGGATAGGAATGCTTTAAAAAGAGAACCCTGCCTTTGAGATTTCAGACCAAACAATACAAGGCTTCAGCCTTCAGGGAAGAAAAAGAAGGGTTCTTCTTAGGAACGGCTTTTCGGGTTCCTTCCTGCTCCCTACATGCTCACAGCATGTGCCCACGGCCTTGTACCATGGAGGAAGAGATTATCAGTCTGGCCATGGAATGAGTCTGAAAACCAGTGCACAGAACCAAGTGACCCTGGCACCTGCAGGAGGTCACTACATCGGCAGCCCTCCCTCCCTGGTTTAGGAGATTACTATGTACAGGAAAAAGGGAAACCACACAGCCTGGGGCTGATGCCGCAGACGTCATTCCTCTGTCCTTTCTGTCCGCCCAGCTTCCCCTAGGGGGAGCTATGTGCTCTGCTTGGTGTGGATTTGGGCTTGGAAGCTTGAAGAACCTGCTCCGCCCCGAGTTCCCCGGCTCTCGCTTCTCTTCTGCTGCTTGCCTGTCTATCTGGTCCAAACCTTCTCTGAACCTTGATCCATTTCTAACAGCCTGCTTGTTGTTCTTGGACTCCGTGGATCCGTCCAGCTGGAAGAGCCGCCCTTAGCTCTTAAGTACTTTTCCAGTTTACTCCTCACAGTCTGAGAGTGAGGCCAGCTGGGAGCCAGAGCTTTGGCTCTGCTGTTCACAGGGATGGTGTAGACACGCTCGGCTGCTTCAGTAGAAACTAGGGCCTCCGGGACCTGTGTGCCCCTCCTTAGAAAGAAGGGAAACAAAACACCTTTCTTATGCTGACATTAGGCATGTCTGTGCCATTAGGCATGAGATAGACGCTTGTCTGGCCCAAGGAACAACATCAGAATTACTAAGGTACTTGGTAAACCTGCAGGTTCTGAGGTTCCAGGGAGGTGTGGGGCCTGGGGCTTTGTATAGATTCAACCATCCTCATCATGCCTATCTAGGTCACCTGTCTGTCAAGAACTCCAAGCCTCTTGTGAGTAATCTTTCCTCACCTGTACAGAGGTAAAACACAGGACATGAGCCATTTGGGTGGTGATGGAATTTCTATATCTTGATTGGTTTGATTATATAATTTCTATATCTATATAGGCTTGTCAAACCATTCTACATATAAGATATAGGAGTATAAACTGGACTTCAAAATCTTTACTACGTGAAAGGGAATGCAGTTGTACATAGGTAATAATCACTATATGGACAGTCAAGAGTTCTCCAAGAGAGAGTGGTGGGGGAAAAGGGACATAATACCTGTATCCTTTTTTTTTTACTTTATTTATTATTTATTTATTTATTTATTTATTTATTTATTTATTTACTTATTTATTTATTTAATGTGTTGGTGTTTTGCCTGCATGTATGTCTGTGTGAGGGTTTTGGATCTCCTGGAACTGGAGTTACAGACAGTTGTGAGCTGCCATGTGGGTGCTGGGAATTGAACCCGAGTCCTTTGGAAAAGCAGTCGGCGCTCTTAACCTCTGAGCCATCTCTCCAGCCCAATACCTGTATCCTTAACAGTGTTGTCTCTTCTCTAGACATACCGTACACTGTGCCCAGAGCTTGCTGTCCTTCGGGAGCTGTGAGGCATCAGACTTAGGCTTTAACTCCCTGCTAAGAAGTCCAAGTAGGAGTTGGCTGTCTCTCCACCCCGCATGTCCACAGCACTTCTAGAGCCCTACAGCTCCAGCCTTAACCCCCAGACCACCCTGAAGTTCTCAGACTGGACCTTCATGAAACAACAAGACCATCTATGGCACCTGTCCCTGCAGCTTGGACACTGAGCACTTGACCTACAACAGGTTCATCCGCCAGATCGTGTCTTCCAACTCCCTGTGTTTGATAGTGCCCTCAATGTGGACTTAAATGGAGTTCCAGATCATTCTGGTGCCCTACCCGGCATCCAGGTTCCTGATGACCTACTCACCTTTGTCTCAGCTGAGAAGGCCCACCACGAGCACCCCTGCTGAGTCAGAGATTAGTGAGCACTAAACTGTCTAGTCAGATGGTCAAGAATGGCAAGTGCATTGCCTGCCATCTGCTCCACTGTGAAAACTTAGAGCCTGTGGATGTGCTGCTGCTGCTGTCGCTGCTGCCAAGTCCAAGTGCAGCATCCACTGAAAACTGCTGTCCCACAGGGCTCAAGGTTGAGGGTGAAGAGAAGAATTGGCATGTGGCCCACGTCATCACTAAGAGAAAATCCAGGAGACACAAAGGCACTGGGGATGGGAAGAATAGGGCAGGTAACCCTTGAACTGTCAGAGAAGCCAGGCCTTTGGGCCAGCAGCCAAGGGAGTGGCCTCCTCCGTCCCATATGCCAGGGAGGGGCATAGCCACATGATTGGGCTCTCCGTCTGCAGGGGATAGGTCCCCACCTCCCCAGGATCTTGCTGTGGAGATCAGTCTAACGAGGACTTGAGATCCTCCTGCTGCAGCCTCCTAAGTGTGCGTCGCACACCTGGCTGGGAGAACAATTTGGGAAGTACAGAACGGCCGTCGGCAGATGAGGGGTGTGGGAGTCGAAAGGCTGCTTGTGTCCTGCACCTGTGAACACTGTCATTTCCTCCTGCGGTCATAAACCCATTTGCTCCCCACCTCGTCACCCACCCCATTCCTGAGGTGCTGGCATAGGACTTAAAGTTTTTATGGGCTTTGCTCTAGAGCAGTGGCTCTCAACCTTCCTAGCGCTGAGACCCTTTAATACAGTTCTTCACGTGGTGACTCCCCCAACCATGAAATCATTTCCTTGCCACTTCATAACTGCAATTTTGCTACTGTTATGAATCATAAATGTAAATGTCTGATGTACAGGATATCCAATATGGGACCCCTGGTGGGGTCGCGACCCACCTGTGGAGAACCACTGCTAGGGCAGACTCTGGAAAGATTAAACATGGCGGCAGTGGTATCAGAAAGCATACTCTGCCTTCCTGCGCTGTGACATTGCCATGGATGTGACCACAGCTGGATAGGAGGCAAGGACCCCTGGACTTACAGATAATAGTTATTTACTGGTGGTGTAAGGGTGTAAAGGGTTGTTCTGTAGTTCAGACTGCCAAGTGTGTGTGTTGGGGGCGTGCATCTTGGGAGACTCGCTGTTACTGTTCCCACATTAGGAAAAATTTAGCTGCTCGGAGGAAGACTGACTGCTTTTAGGAGCCAGTGAACTTGCTGCCCTCAGTGGCACTGGCTAGAAGCAACTTGTGTGTGTGTGTTGTTGTTGTTGTTTTTTTGTGTGTAGCTTTGGAGCCTATCCTGGAACCCACTCTGTAGACCAAGCTGGCCTCAAACTCACAGAGATCCGCCTGCCTCTGCCTTCTGAGCTCTGGGACTAAAGGTGTGTGGTGCCGCCACCACCACCCAGCAAAGCAACCTTTTTTAAGGAGAGAAAATAACCTCAATTATGAAATATATTTATGTTTAGCGATTCTTTTATTTTTTATTTTTATTTACTTTTTAAAGGATCTTACTATTTTTAATTCTATGTCTATGTCTGTGTGTGGGTACAGGGGCCTGAGGAGGCCAGAGGCTTTAGATCTCCTGCTGGAGCTGGAGTTACAGGCTGTTATGAGTCACCACGTTGGTGCTGGGAGTTGTCTGATCTTCTGCAAAAGCTGTAAGCTCTCTACCACTGAGGCCTCTCTCCAGCTCCACATCTGTTCTTACACCTAACAAAGTTAATGGTACTTGCCCCAGATAAGGGAATGCCAAAGGACTGATGAGGTGACATGAATTTACAGGAAAGGAAGCAACAGCCAAGCCTGATGCCCTGAGCTCGGTCCCTGGGACCCACAGAGTAGAAAAAGAGAATTGACTCTGGCAACTTGTCCTCTGACTTCCACGTGTGTGCTGTGGCACACGCACGCACGCACGCGCGCACACACACACACACACACACACACACACACACACACACACACATTTTTGAAAAAGAATACCAAATAAGTATTCAAACTTAACCAGTTGTCCCTAAATGTTGTTGGTTGGAGGACAGAGTCTTTCTCTGTAAGCCATGGTGTCCTGGAACGTAGGATCCTTTTGCCCTAGCCTCCTGAGTGCTGGAATTACAGGCTTCTTTCTTACATTTTTTTATTCATTTGTTTATTGTGTGTTTGTGAGTATATGTGTGCCTGGGCATGCTTGCTACAGTGTTCATAATACAGCCTATGTATGTCAGTCAAAGGACAATCTGTGGAGTCGGCTTTTCCTGCCACAGGGATCCGATGGACTGAACTCTGGTCATTGGACCTGGTGACAGTAAACACCCTTACTTGTTGAAATATCTCACCAGCCCCTGGAATTACAGGTTTCTGTCACCATGGCCTGTTTCTTTATTTCTTCAAGGTGGGAAAATGCCAGATACCAAGTTAACTGTCCCTTTTCCAGTTACAGGATTTTCTTTCTTTCTTCTTTCTTTCTTTTTTTTTTTTTGATACAGGGTTTCTCTGTGTAGTTTTGGTGCCTGTCCTGGAACTCGCTCTGTAGATCAGGCTGGCCTCAAACTCACAGAGATCCTCCTGGCTCTGCCTCCCTAGTACCGGGATTAAAGGTGTGCGCCACCACTGCTTGGCCACAGGTGGGATCTTTATGCAGATTCTTCCCAAAGCACAAAGAACCAGCTGCTTAGACCAACTCCTGTTTCTTCTTAGGATGGTGTAGATGTAATTCTAAATGGTCTTATTAAATAAGAAACAGAGCCAAATAAAAAGTTAAAAGCCCAGAGACCAGAGCAGTAGCCAAGAGCTAAGACCACCTTATCTTACCACTCGCTGCTGACCTTCCCCTTCTTCCTGTGTCCTGTCTTTTTATTGCCTTTCTGTTTTGCCTTCTCATTGGTTGTAAACCCAACCACATGACTTCCTCATCACTGCCTGTCTATACAGACCTCCAGGTCTTCTATGGTTGGTGTTGAGATTAAAGTCGTGTGTCTCCATGCTGGTGGTATCCTTGAACACACAGAGATCTGCCTGTCATGTGATTGGATTAAGGGCATGTGCTACCACTGCCAGACTTCTGCTTAATGGCTTCCTCTTAGCTCTGATCCCCAGACAACTTTATTTATTAACATACAAATAAAGTCACATTTCAGCACAAATAAAATATCACCATAGGATGGCGTCAGTTCCCAGCTTCCTTACCCTCATGGTGCTTGGACAAGCTCTCCAAGGTGCTACAGGTAGCTGCATGCTGAACACCACCACGGCCATCCCTGAGACCCAGGCCTGCCTTGACCACAAGTTGGACCTGATACATGCCACGCATGTTTCAGTGCACCAGTTTGTAGGCAGGATATGGAAGAAGAGTTCTCTGAGGCCAGAGAGGAGCGGGCTGCTCTGGAGAAGGGTTGGCACAGGACAGCTATGAAGAAGTGGGCACAGCAGAGCACCTGGTGTCCCCCGTCGTGTGTGTGTCGTGTGTCCCCCCCCCCCCCCCCCCGTCTTGTGTCACTAACTCCACTGTTCCCCCAACCCCTGCAGATACCATCCTGACAAAGGACGGTCAAAGATGGTTCAGCCCTGGGCTGTCCTGCTTTTGCTTCATGTAAGTCCTTACCTAGGTTCCTCATCCAACCCAACAAAGGCTGAGTCTTCTATAGTTATGATGAACACTGCTGAAGTTTTATCTGCCCTTATCTTCTGCAAAGGATCTGCTCGATGTCAATGCCCAGAAGAAATCAAGCTTAACATTTTAACCTAGCCTCTCTTTCATGGTCAACAGAGGGCAGAAACATTGAACTCACAGGTCACCTGTCTAAGCCATCTTAAAATGTAAAGCTCAGCAAGGCAGTGGTGGCACACGCCTTTAATCCCAGCCCTCGGGAGGCAGAGGCAGGTGGATCTCCATGAGTTTGAGGGATCTCTATGAGTTCAAAGGCCAGCCTGGGCTACAGAGTGAGTTCCAGGAAAAAGGCACAAAGCTACACAGTGAAACCCTGTCTCGAAAAACAAACAAACAAACACACACACACACACACACACACACAAAAAAAAAAAAAAAAAAAAAAAAAAAAAAAAAAAGAGGGAGTTCCAGGACAGCCAGGGATAGACAGAAAAACCCTGTCTCAAAACAAAACAAAAATGTAAAGCTCTATGCTTTATAGGTAGGCACAGAATCCAACAAGCAGGATTCCGAAAGAGAGTCTTTGGCCTCTTTTGGCCATGAATGTATGAAGTATGTTCTTTTTAAGTTGCAATGAGCCTTTTGAACAGAAATTTGAAGTCTCATTATACATGGAGTCTCTAATGAGATGACTAGGGAACTTGTTTTAGAGGCTCACCAGGTCTGAACACATGGTCTTAAAGATCAATGTATTAGTAAAGGGTTCTGATAGTAGTGAAAGACTGAACAGGTGCCTCTTTCTAGCACAGCCCAGGGGCAGGAAGGCTTCTGTTTCTTGAGGTACTTGACAAGTTGCCCTGTGCTGGGCAGAGGTTGCTGACTTATGCTCTCTGGAAAGATAACTTTCAGGCACACCGCTGAACAAGGAGGCAGAGTTATTATATGCAGATAAACAAGGAGGCAGGGTTTATGGCATACAGCTGGATCTAGGAGGTGGGCTTAGCTAACCTCCACAGGAGCAGTCTCTGCAGGGGAGCAATCCTCAGCCCTTAGACATCCAGGGAGGAGAACGCTATGGTGGACATTTTCTGCAGACTATCAACATCCTCACATGGAATACAGGGAAGGTTTTGAAGTTTCTCTCTGGGTTAGAGACTAGGGGCCTTGACACAGCCATACTCATGTCAACAATATACATTTACTCAGGACCTCACAGAATTGGGCTTCTGCACTTTCCACAACCTCATGATCCCCTTATTTTCTTTTTGAGGGAGTGGGAATTGGCTTTTCTGAGATAGGGTCTTATGTAGCCCAAACTGGACATGAACTCACTGTATAGCCAAGGATGACCTTGACTCCTGATCCTCCTGCCTCTGGCTCCACTCTCTTTTCTCACACTGTAAAATAGCAAGAACAAAGCTGGGTGTGGCGCACACCTTTAATCCCAGCACCCAGAGGCGGCACTTGGGATTCTTCCCACTTACAGAAACCTGCAGCAGATGAACTTGGCCCTAGATGACTTTCTGCAGGCAGAATCATTTATTTCCGACATTCCCCAGGAATCCATGGGCTCCGTAGAGACCTTGGAATGGTGATCTAAGGACCAAAGACTAGAGGATTGGCCTAAACTCTAGAAGTCCGTCCAAAGCACCGGACTTATGTCAGAATTTAACAAACCAGCTTGAAAATGTAGCTGAGCATGCCTGGGTTCAATCTCTGTTGAGGGAGGGGGGAAGAGAGGGAGTGAGAAATGTGAGGAGAGGGAGAGAGAGAGAGAGAGAGAGAGAGAGAGAAGAGAGAGAGAGAGAGAAGCAAAGAACTGGAGGGAGGGAGACCAGATGAGAATCTTAGTATGCATAGTGAGTTTAAGGCCAGCCTAAGATGCAGAGTGAAACTGCCTCAAACCCCACCCCTCCAAGAAAGTTTGCAAACTTGGGTAGTAGAGGCCCAAGAAGCTACATAGGAAAACTCTTGCCAACCATCACAAAAAGAAAAGAGTTAACTGTTCCCCTAGAGGAATAGGAGAGACAGGCTTATGTATCAGGCCCACCCAGCAGCCTCTCTCTCTCTCTCTCTCTCTCTCTCTCTCTCTCTCTCTCTCTCTCTCTCTCTCTCTCACACACACACACACACACACACACACACACACACTCCTGAACCTTGAGAAGATGCTGGAATCCCCCGACATGGCCACTTCTGAGGGGTCTCTAGCACATGGGGCATGACACCTACTTGCCATGACTCCGGGCTAGACAGGACCACAGCTGGGCAGAGGAAGCTATGCTGTGTAAGCTAATCACGGCATGAGGTGACCACTCCAAGTAGACAGGTGAATGAAGTCCAGAAGCAGAGCAGACGCAGGATCTCGAGGGCTGAGTTCTCGGCTGGCAGGCCAGGAGGGGTCGACAGAGGGGGCGGTATACGGTCTTAGAACAGAGTGCTCCCTAATGCCTATGCCGAAGGTGCCAGGGCAGCTGGTGAAAAGTGGATTGTGTGTCCAAGGAAGAGGAAGGCATTTCCATCTCGCTGCTCAAAGACTCAGACTAGGAAGTGAGAGGACAGCGTCCCCAAAGCATGTGAGGGCAGAGGGTGGTGGGGTTTGATGTTGCTGGGTTTTTGTTTTTTTTTTTTAATTAAGATTTATTTATTTATTTATTTATTTATTTATTTATTATGTATACAGTGTTCTGCCTGCATGTATGCTTACAGGCCAGAAGAGGGCACCAGATCTCATTACAGATGGTTGTGAGCCACCATGTGGTTGCTGGGAATTGAACTCAGGTCCTCTGGAAGATCAGCCAGTGCTCTTAAACACTGAGCCATCTCTCCAGCCCCGTTGCTGGGGTTTTTGAATGCTCAAATGTGGAGGGTGGGAGAGGGCAGCCAGAAGACAATATGCAGGAGTCACTTCTCCCTTCCTACCTTGTGGCGTCCAGAGATTAGACTCAGGTCGTCAGGCTTGACTGGGCACCGGCACTTGCTGGACTTAGAGTGGGCTCTGGTACAGAATGATGGGTGCTAGAGTGCTGAGTTGTGGTCAGAGAAAGGTAGGGGACCACTGAGCCCCGAGGGGTAACTAATGCAGGTGATCCCCCGTGTTCTTGGCACCTTCCTTCACAGTGACTCGTGGTTCAGGGACAGAGGGGCATGTTAGAAACCAAATAAGTGACGAAGTTTGGCGCCTCAGGCTCAGATATCCCTGTGCTACTCCCTGGATCGCCCCGACTGCCCTGAAGGAGGCTGGGGATGCTGGCTCATCGATGGGTTTGAGCACCTGCTCTGGATGTGGCAGGACGAGACTGAAGTCATAGTGTGAGCTTCCCTGGATTCTAGGGAGCCAGCAGGAAGCAGGCGCTTCCTTTTCCCCTCCTCACCCTGGTCCTTGGTCTTGGAAAAGGCAGAGCGTTGCAGCCGCTGTGGGAAGAACGGCGGCCCACCCCTCACACAGAATGCTTGGGACCTGGGCAAGTAATGTCTTCTTTGCCCATAAATTAAAGAGCCTGGGCTTGATCCTCACTTGAGAACACCCGTTTCTGTTTTTTGTTGTTGTTGTTTGTTTGGATTGGTTTGGTTTGGTTTTTTGTTTTTGTTTTTCAAGACAGGGTTTCTCTGTGTAGCTTTGGTGCCTGTCCTGGATCTTGCTTTGTAGACCAGGCTGGCCTCGAATTCACAGAGATCTGCCTGGCTCTGCCTCCCGAGTGCTGGGATTAAAGGCGTGGGCCACCACCGCCCGGCTCCATTTCTGTTCTTATGGAATATCTACAGAGTCCAGACAGAATCTGAACAATGAGGGTGTCTGAGCATGGCTCTCCCTGTACCCCATCCCTCCTTGCTGATCTAGAGTCTGCTTTGTCCCCATCAAGTCTGAGCAGGCTCCCTGCCTGTCTCAGGCAAGCCCCTAGGAGGCGAGAGGCTATCTCTTCAGGGATCGGCTACTTCCAAGTTGTTGGAAGGACAGTGGGCAAATCTCTTAAAGGACTTCATGCAGTAACAATTAAAGGAGGTGGGGCAGGCAGAAAATCCTGGCCTGTTTGGCTGCTGTGGTCAGGAGTATTCCACTGGAGAATAATCCCCACGACCACGCCTGAGCCCGGTGGATGCACTTTCTAACCCAAGCACAAGCCACGTCCAGTTGCTTTGTGTTAGGCTCTGTGGAGGCCCAAGACCCGGCGTGGATATCCATTTTGCCGAACTCCTGCTGCATCGTGAGTGATGACGAGTGCAGATTCTGAAGAAGCCGGAATGCCCGGATTTGAATCCCAGCTTTGCCACTTCTATGTTCTTGGCGGTGTTGCGGGACCTCAGTTCCCTGCTCAGTCAAACAGGATAAGAACAATGCTGCTTACCTTGAAGTGGCTGAGAGGAGCAGCCACACGGTGCTGAAGCCCAGCGAGCCCTGAGGAGTTGGGCGATTATCAGTCACTGTGATTGTGACCTTCCACAAAAGAGGAGAGGGGCCTTTGTGCGCTGAAGCTCTCGCTCCCCCGTCACCATCCTCCGCAGAAGAATCGTCGGTTCCCAGTCTGCAAAACCACCTCTTTGTGCTTCTCTGCGACTCTTCATTCTCCCCAATTATGCTCTTTTGAAGACATTCATTCTTAGTGGTTAATTATTTCAATTTCCCCTTAGCCAAGGCCTCTCACTGCTGTGTGTCCCCTCTCACCCCCTGAGGTTTCAGTGTTCCCGAGCCCACACAGTCTGCTCTGTGCGTCCGAGCTCTGGCTGGAAGCCCGCCTGCACAAAGCACCCCTCAGTACCCTCTCTCCCTCCCCTGCTCCCCCGGAGCCCCAGCTCCTCACCCGGCCATGAAGAAGCTCTTAGGTAGGTCAGAGGGGGGGCTATTCATTTTATACAGGCTCAACTTTGTCCCCATTCCCAGCCACTCAGCCGGCAGTTAGGACCCAAGAACGTCTCTGGGTGATAGGCAGACGCTCAATGTCTCACACGCTGGGCCCGGAGAGTCTGCAGAAGGAATCGAGCAGCGAATGGAAGGCCCCTCGTGCACTTATCTCTTGCTGTATTTTAAATTACCCCAGGACTGGGTGGCGGCGGCGGCGGCGGCGGCGGCGGCGGCGGTGGCGGCCCACACTTTTAATCTCAGTACTTAGGAGGCAGAGGCAGGTGGATCTCTGTGATCAATTCCAGGACAGTCAGGGCTACACAGGGAAACAAAGCAAAACAAACAAACAAACAAAACAAAAAAAACCTACCCTGGAGCTAGGTAGTTTATAACCGTCATCTGTTCTCCATTCAGGACTCTGTAACTTGGGCAGGACTAGGTGGTGGTGGTTCACCTTCACTTTGTGGGACTGGCTGGGGCAACCCAGGATGGCTGCACCCACGTCTGAGGCCTTAGCTGGAAAGGCTGGGGAGCAGGGTCCTTCCTTTCCAGGCTTTCAGCCTTAGCCTTCAACAGTGCAGTCAGACTTTATATGGCCACTTCCAGAGCAAAAACAAGCTGTGAGGCCTCTTGAGACTTCAGATTTTAACAATAAAATCACACACAAACACACAAAGACCTCAGACTCATTGAGAAGTATTATGGGGCTGAAGAGATGGCTCCATGGTTAAGAAGAGTACTTCCAGAGGACCTGGGTTCAATTCCCAGCACCCACATGAGAGTTCACAACTGTCTGTAACTCCAGTTCTGGAGGAATCCGGCACCCTCACACAGACATACATGGAGGCAAGACACCAACCCACATAAAATAAATCTTTACAAAAAAAAAAAAAAGAGAGAGAGAGATATCATGGGTTAAATTAGGTCCTTCCAAATCACCCATTGAAGTCCTAATCCCTAGTCCCTCAGAATGTGTGTTCATTAGAAATAAGGTCCTTACAGCTACTTTTCAAGATGAAGGACCTGGAAAGATATCTCAGAGGTTAAAAGCACTTGCTGCTCTTCTAGAGGACCTGAGTTTAGTTCCCATCACTCACTCTGGGAGACTCAACCTCCTGTAACCAGTTCTTCTGGCCTCCATGGGCACCCACACTTACATGCATGTACAACAGATACACACGCGCACACACACACACACACACACACACAACTAAAAATAACATAAATCTTTTTATTTTTTTTTAAAGTAAAGATGAGGAACCACTGGGGTGGGGTGACTCCCTAATCCAAAATGACCAGTGTCCTTATGAAGGGAGAAATTGGGCTGGGGATATGTCTCAGTCAGTAGGGTGGCACACAACTGTAACCTCAGCATTCCAGAGGTAGAGGCAGGAGCATCAGTGCAAGGTTATCCTGGGCTACGCAGTGAATTTGAGGCCAGCCTTACCGACATGAGACTCCATATTTAAAAAAAAAAAAAAAAGGAATGTCTAACAAGATGGCTCAGCAGATAAAGGTGTTTGCTGCTAAGCCTGAGGACCTGGGTTTGGTCCCTGGAATTGACATGTGGGGAGGAGAGAACACAGACAGACAGACAGACAGACAGACAGACAGACACACACACACACACACACACACACACACGTAATAAAAATGGTTTTAGCCAGGTGTGTGTAATGGCACACATCTTTAACCCCAGCCCTCGGGAGGCAAAGATGGGCCAATTTCTGTGAGTTCCAGGACAGTCAAAACTTCATAATGAGATACTGTCTCAAAAAAATAAAAGTCTTTAAAAGGGAACGAGGGCTGGCAAGAGGGCTCAGTGGGCAAAGGCACTTGGCTGTCAGGGCTGGTGCAGTTCCAGAGACCCGAGTGCTGGAAAGAGAGAACCCACTCCAGCAGGGTGCCATTGACTTCTGCCAACATGCCGTGACTTGTGGCTCCTCAACTAAACAGATAAATGTAATAATTTTTTTGAGACAGTTTCTCTGTGTAGCCTTAGCTGTCCTGAAACTCACTCTGTAGACCAGGCTGGCCTCGACTCACAGAGATCCGCTTGCCTCTGCCTTCCAAGTGCTGGGATTAAAGGTGTGTGCTATCATGCCAGGCTGTAATCAAAGAAATTTAAAGGGCGGGGGGAACTGGATCTGATGTGCACACAGAGAAAATGCCCATCGGAGGCTGGAATTATGCCAGGAACAGAGGCTCAGAACCCCACCCCATGAGCCCCCACCCCAGCCCCATGAACCAGCCCTGCCAACACTGACCTAGGTCTCCCAGCCTTCAGCCAGGAGTTCTGTCTTAAGTAACCTGGTATTTGGTACTTTGTTACAGCAGCCTGGCGAAAAGACAAGGACAAGGTCATCTGTTTTGAGACAGGATCTCTCTGTGTAGCCTGGCTTGCCTCTGCTTCTGCCTCCTGAGTACTGGAATTAAAGGCCCACGTGCAACCATTCTCTCTCTCTCTCTCTCTCTCTCTCTCTCTCTCTCTTCTCTCTCTCTCTCTCTCTTGCTCTTTCTCTGTTTCATTTTTGTCTGAGTCTGGTTTATTTTTCACTTAGCAGCAACACTTGGATTTTTGACTCTGAGAAAATGATTTCCTGTTTCTGGCTTTCAAAACTCTGAAAGAACCAATGTCTACTGCTTTGAATCACAAATGTGCTGATTTGTCCCATTAGACGTAGGAAATTAATAGAAATAGTAAATGCTTTGTGTGGTAGAGAGCAGGTTGAGAATCGTTGCTCTAGAAGGTAAGTGTGTAGCTTCTTTAAAACCTTTTTATTTTCACACGTTCTAATGTGAAGTGTAGAAAGATGAATTCCATTAAGTGGAGCGGTCTGTCTGTAAGGCATTATTAGAGTGCTGTGTTTAGGTACATGAGCCGTCAAAGGCAGGGGCTTAGAAAAGACAGGATTCTTACTCTGCTTTGATTCCATGATTTCCGAGTACCAATCACTTTAGCTGGAAGGACATCTGGCATCCCAGCCTGCTGTCTGCCCCCAAGATCTGCTATATGCAAGAATATGCAAGAGCTAGCAAGCTAACCTCCTGGATGCAGCAGCATGCTCAGCACCACACTGGCTCTTGGAAACTGGGAAGGGATGAGGAATGGAAGGAACTCAAAAGTAACTGAATCCCAACACTTAACGGTCGGTTTGGAGAAAGGAGCACACCCCACCCCCAAAAAGCAATTACTCACCAGCAGTTGGGAATCATGTCCAGGGTAAAGCAGCCACAATCCTGGCTGGTAGTATTTAGAACCCAGGTCTAACCTCAGAGCGGACCGAAAGATCTGCTGCTTACAGACTTAAAGTGCAACTCGTGAAAGAAGTCAGAAACACAAATACTGAATGCCACACACGTCACAATTGCTGTTGTGAGAAGGTACGGTGCAAACAACTTTGTTTTGGGTATAGTCCCACCAGTACAGGCTGGCACAGTGAGGAGCTGCAGACCAAGTCAAGGAGTCTCCCATCAAGCCTTTCAGGAGCTCCTGGACCCCAGAAACATGAAAACATC
Organism: Peromyscus leucopus; assembly: GCF_004664715.2. Taxonomy (NCBI): domain Eukaryota; kingdom Metazoa; phylum Chordata; class Mammalia; order Rodentia; family Cricetidae; genus Peromyscus; species Peromyscus leucopus. The sequence goes on along the minus strand of NC_051076.1, from coordinate 54,462,171 downwards.
AGAGCTTCCTTTGAAGTAGGCACCCGGAAATAACCACCGCAGCTCTGCCTCACATGTCCATGGAACCCCACGTCTCCTGGCTAGTGACAACTGAGACCAGTGCCATGCCAGCACCAGAGTGCTCCTTAACCAGCTCCTCACCAGCCAGACAGGCACAGATGGCTGACGGACAGCAGGGTAGCATTGCTGGCCTGGAGTCGCTCATGGTCGTTTCCCTCCCTGACTTTATCAACCTGACTAAAAGTCAAAGCTGCCAAGACACGATAAAGTTTTCCTCTCCTTTTTTTTTTTCTTTCTTAGATGGAGTTTCACCGTATAGCCCAGGTTTGTCTCCAAGTGTCCTCTCAAGTGCTGAGATTGTAGGCACAGTTGACTCAAGCTCTCCTCCTGATATGCATACCCGGCACCAGCGTTGTGGCCATCTGTGTGGACCACCACACCCACAAGGCTGCCTGAGAGCCAGCAGGACAAAAGGAGGTAAGGCCTAGATGCGGACAGAGAAGCCCCAGCTCTAAGGGAAGACCGCTAGGAACTTGATGGGAAGCTGTATAACCCCCTCCTCCTCAGGGTACAAAGGACAGAACCGTAGGATAAGAGTTGATTGTCTTGAGCTTCAAAATTCTGTGCTCCATAAGAGTTCCGGAGCCGGCTGGGTGGTGGTGATACATGCCCTTAATCCCAGCACTTGGGAGGCAGAGGCAGGCGGATCTCTGTGAGTTCGAGGCCAGCCTAGTCTATAGAGCAAGTTCCAGGAGAGCCAGGACTGTTACACAGAGAAACCCTGTCACCAAGAAAACAAACAAACAAACACCAAAACAAACAAACATAAGTTCTGCAGCCAACACCAGACTCTCCGGGAGGGTTTGTCCTCATGGACCACATGCATGCCTGCTGCCTGGTCTTCCTCAGAGATCAGAAGAGGGCATTGGATTCAGGTCCTCAAGAGCAACAGGTGCTCTTAACTGCTAAACTGTCTGTCCAGCCCCCAGCAGGACAGCTTTGAAGAACTGCTGATGTCCCCCGACTTCACCCTGGAGCCACTGTGGAGCTGGTCCAGGGTAGGGCCAAGTTGGTTTTTTTTATAACCTTCCTGAATGAAGCAAATGTGCAGCCAGAGTTGAAAACCACAGCCCCAGGGCCCAGACATTTGAGGAAACAGAATGATCAGATGGTGCATACTTTAAAAATTGTTCCTCGGCCTGATACTCCATCCAGGCCCAAACAAAATATAGCTTTAAAAAAAAAAAAATGTTTCCTAACATTTTGAAGTTAGCAAACTGGAAGCCAAGCTCACTGACTCGAATTCCTGCCACCTCTTTGGAATACATTGTGATTGCCTGCGCCCTTCCCCAGTGTCCCAGGCTGGGATTGAACCTGGGGTCCTCCTGTGCGTGCTAAATAAGCACTCTGCAGTGGAGGTCGGTTCCCAGACCTGTGTGTGCCTCTTGCTCCACCATCATCCCTGTGGACCCTTGATAGTTACCAAGGAGGTGAGGGTTCCTTCCAACGAGGGAGCCTGTGCCTCTCTCTCGGACAAGTTCACAGAGACAGAAGCTCTGTTCCCAGCTACTGACTGAACCTGGGTCTTCGATAACTTCAGCCTGTTTAGTCCCTATCTTGCCTCTTGAGTGTGGCTGCTGAGCAGGAAGGAGGCTGGGACTCCGACAGGAGCCCATCCAAGTCCACACAGCGTAATAGCGGTGCGAGCATGCCGTGCGTTTCACCCACTCCACGCCTCAATTACAAACCTCAAAGGTAAAATAAAGTAAATGGAGCCTGGTGCGCGGAGCCGCACCGAGGAAGGCGCCGGAAGTGCTTAGCACAGCGTCTGACACAGATGGTAATTTGGATACCTCACGATGCCAACCGTTTGGTGAAACATCCCCGGGTTCTGGTGCAGAAACGTGTCCGTGGTCTGAAGTCTAGGACAGCACACGGTGAGACCCGGAATGCCGGGAGCTGCCCTGTGATTAACACGGAGAGAAGGTGGCATCCGCAGGTTTGCTGACTGGTGAATATTCAGTTCACAGAACAGCCCAAACCTGAAGGTGAGGTGGTAAATGAGCTAAGTTCCAGGGTCTCGGAGAGGAGCCTAGAGGAAAGATGGAAATGACTAATGCTAATCCCAAAGATGGGAGAAGACCACAGACCCAAACCATCAATGGCCAAACTAATTAAAGCAAGTTTCTTTATTTGTGTACACAGGCTGCCTCCCCTAAGGTGGGTCGAGAGGTCAGCACTGGATGTGAGGAAGACAAGGCTTTTACATCTCGGGGGTAGGGGGTTTCTAAATGGGGGGTTTGGTGGGCAGAATAGGCGGGGTTGCAGGAGCAGAACCTAAGCGTAACCAGTTAGTTCCTCCCGAAACAATGGCATGGTTGCAAGGTGAGCCTAACTAGGTGACCATAACAAGGTAGTCATAGGTGGTCATAGAACCTTCTGAAACAAAGGCAGGGATGCAAGATGGTTATAAACAACTTTGGAAAGGACATGCTTGCCTTTCCTGGAACAGGCAGTACAGAACAATTTTCTAGTTCAGGTTACAGGTGGGCCACAGCCCAATCCTGGAGAAACAGAGGTTTCATCACAAACAGGAATGAACCTAGTTTGTCTTCACTATTATAAGATGGCTTTTAAGTCCAAGATGGAGGCAGGCTGGTTCTTCAATTAGTATTTTGAGCTGTGACAGATAGGGGAGGAAGACACCTCTTTGAATTCTTCTGGTAGACAAGGCAGGCTCTTGACTGACTTAATGTCTGTGGTGAGGCAGCTGGCGACTGTGTCTACCTCAGATTTGGGGCTAAGGGGGCTGAAGAAGCTATCGGTACCTACTGCCTCTGATTCGGTTGCTTTTTTTTTTTTTCTTCTTTTTTCTTCAGCAGATGAAATGCCTGCTGTGTGTCAGGTCCTCTGTGAGGCCTCAGGTACACAGGATGAGGAAAAGAGACATGCACTAACCTCAGAAAGCATGAGTTCGGGATCTAAAGAGGGGGATTATGAACCTTAAACAGCCACCCCTCTGTAGAGACGTGAAGAACAGAAGAGGAAGTTTCAAAGGGAATGAGTAACAGAGGGCCCGGCCTTGGTGCCCTTGGTGGTGGCAGAAAAGAAGCTGAAGACAGGTGGTTAGCAAGGTGGAGGAGGTTCAGGCCAGAAAACAGTACATGCAAAGGGCAAGGACAGGTGATGAGCTCAGGCTCACAGACGGAGCTACAAAAGCCGTGACAGACAGCGATCAGCCGTGAGCTTAGCAAGTTGTTAAAAGTGTCTGGAACCCAGAAGCGATGGGAAGCCACTGAAGAACTTTAAAACTTTCTAACTTTTCTTTTTATGTGTATGAATGTTTTGCCTGCATTTACATCTGTGCACCGTGCATGTGTGTGTGTGTGTGTGTGTGTGTGTGTGTGTGTGCGCACACGTGTGTGTGCACGCGCGCGCGCAATGCCTGCAGAAGCCAAAAGAGGGCCTTGCCTCCCCTGGAACTGGAGTAATGGACCATGAGCCACCATGGGGATTCTGGGAATCAAACCAGGGTCCTCTGGAAGAGCAACCAGTGCTCTTAACTGTTGGCCGAGCCATCTCTCCAGCCCCCTGGAGAACTTTAAATTGGGCGATGTCATGACCCCATGGGAAGTGTTTTTGCTTTATGATTCTAAGTCCTCACACATTTAATCACATTTGATGTTATCCCTGTCTTAAATCCCAGACCAAGTGGTCTCCAACAACTAGACCATATCACCCCACCCTTCCTTCTCCTCCCAGCAGATGCCTATCTACACCCACACCGATGGAAGGAGGTGATGCTGCTTGTGGGAAATGCAGGGGACCTGATTTCTCGGCCCTATCTCTTAGCCTTCTTGGTGACAATCTTGCTACTTGAATCTCAGGTTTCATGAAGTGGCCCAACCAGAAGGGAGAGACTCCATACTCCAGAGGCCTTTTGATTGGAAAAAACCTGCCTCTCCTTTTTTACCTGGGGCAGGGCTGGCAATGATAGACATTGTCCTACATGCCCGGGCCTGTCTGAGACTCCCTCTTCAAACTCAGCAAGCAGGGTTGGTGGGGCAGGCTGCCAAGGCTGAGGCTGAGGATGCTTCATCGGGGAATGAGAGCCTGCAGGAGGTGGGGGTGGAACTTGATGGACACTGAAGGCTAAACAAGGGAGCCGATGCCCTGAGTATCTACTGTCTGTCTTTTCTTTTCTTTTTTTTTCATGTGTAGTCCCAGCTGTCCTAGAACTCACTCTGTAGACCAGGCTGGCCTCGAACTCACTGAGATTGACTGCCTCTGCCTCCCGAGTGCTGGGATTAAAGGCGTGCGCTGCTGCCGCCGCCGCCGCAGCCACCACCACCACCGCCACCACCACCTGGCTGCTGTCTGTCTTATGTGTAGGAATTCCTTTCATTCACACGCCAAGCTTGCCTGGTAGTTGGAACTCCTCCTTTACAGACGGGGAACTGAACTCCAATGAGATCTTTCAGCTAGTAAGTTAGCTGGAATTAAAACCCAGGTTTGGGAGGTACTAAAGCTTTTGTCTTGTTGGTTGAACTTAAGTAATTAGAGAGGATCTGACTTGTTCTGCCCTGCTTCAGTAGCACTGAGATCCCTCTCCTGGGTTCACTTGGTAGAAATGCAGTTTACATGTGCACCTACACAACACACACACACACACACACACACACACACACACACACGCACGCACGCACGCACGCACGCACGCACGCACGCGCGCTTAAAAATATACCTTTTTAAAAATTAAAATAATGCTACCCTAAAGATGCCTTTAATCCCAGCACTCGGGAGGCAGAGCCAGGCAGATCTCTCTGAGTTTGAGGCCAGCCTGGTCTACAGAGTGAGTTCCAGGACAGCCAGGGCTACACAGAGAAACCTGTTTTGAATAAAAAACAAAAACAAAACAAAAAAGGGAGAAAGAAAAACATTTTAAAGAATCTTGATTTCCAATTATGATTATGATGATGATGATGATGTCATGCACTTAATAGTGTGTGCAGAGTCAGAGAACAACTTTTTGGAGTCCATGGTTTTCAGGATAGAACTCAGGTCACCAAACTTGTACAGCAAGAGCTTTTCCTCACTGAACCATCTTGCTGTTTCTCTCTCTCTCTCTCTCTCTCTCTCTCTCTCTCTCTCTCTCTCTCTCTCTCCCGAGACAGGGTTTCTCTGTGTAGTTTTTGGCTTCTGTCCTGGAACTCACTCTCTAGCCCAGGCTGGCCTCGAACTCACAGAGATCCGCCTGGCTCTGCCTCCCGAGTGCTGGGATTAAAGGCGTGCGCCACCAGCCGCTATCTCCCTCTCTATTTCCTATGTCCACCCTAAGGACTCCTCAGAGGCTAAGGATGGCTCAGTGGCAGAGTGTTAGCATGTTCAAGGCCCCAAGTTCAGTCTCCAGCGCTAAAACAGTTTGGTGTGCTTCCCACCATCCACCTCTGTGAACACCAAAGTGCGCACACACACCTTACACACACACTGCTTGGGGAGATCCAAGCATCCCAGGAATGTAAGGATTCTGAAAGGGACCAAGACCTTTCCCCAAATTTGGAGAAGCTGCATTTGTCAGAGTAAAATAACAGCAACAAAATCCTACTTGAGTGGCTTGTTTGGGTAGAAAAGGGGAAGAATGTTTCCTAATGTTTTAGTGGCACTTAAAAAAAAAAAAAATGGCCCTGCTTTCTTTTCCTGCCTTCTGTCCCCTTGGATTTCTCCAGCGTCATAGAGAAAAATGGCTTCAAGCTTTTAATTGTTCATAATCTGATACACCATCAGTTCTGATCAGCCTTTCTGTCTTCGGCATCCCCTGCCCTCCAGAGGTAGATATGCCTGATCATGAGACCACTGGCCTGATTAGCGGTCGCGGCCAGCTTCACGCAGCTTACTTGGTGCCCGGTGCTTTTCGGAATGATCCGATCCATCTGCCCTTGCACAAGACGGCCCAGGAGTTCAAAGCTGGTACAGTTTGGGGGCGTTCCTTCAGGCTGGTAGCCTAGCTCCACTTGACCCTTTTCTAGGGTGTACTTTCCATCCACGATGGAGCCTGTTCTTACTTGCACTCTGTTCAGGTTTGCTGGACGGCTCAAAATGACTGTCACATAGTTCCCTGTACTGACATTGTAGGTCCAGAAGAAGGACTCATCCAGAGTGTAGACCTCCTGCGGGGAGTAAACCCCAGTGAATCTCATGTCCGTGAAAACACTGCCAGGGAGGACATCAGGCCCATGAGGACCATTTTCCTGGGCTATCAAGGTCTTGTTCTCAAAAGTGAAGTGAGCTAGCCTGTGGTAGAAGAGGAAAGGTCTGCAGAGGATTGGGTTTTGCTGGGCCAGCAGGGTATGGAAGTGCAGGATCAGCCAGTCCAGCGGTCGCTCCTTGTGGAAGAGGAGGAGGAAGTTGGCCAGGAGTGGAAGGTCCCTGCTGTGGAAAAGTTTGCCAAGGAAGCCCATATTAGAGAACTCCAGGAGCACCCAGGTGTGGGGTTTCCTGTTGCTCACCTTTGAGTGAATGTGGCTGACAAAGTTAGGGGCACAGAAGACATCGTCCTCTATCAACAGGAAGTAAGTGGAGAGCTTCGGGGCAAAGCTCATGAGGAAGGCATGAGCTATGTTCTGCTTGGAGTACACCTGCTCCTGAGAGAGCCCATCCTGGGTGCTGTTCACAGTGGGGTAGGCATCGGATGGAGCATGGATCAGCAGCAATTGCCCTGTCAAGATCTTCGAGCTGTAGAGGCTGGAGATTTGGAGAACAGTTTTCCTGAGCCAGGTGGAATCAGAATCTGCCAGGTGAACCAGCACGGTCATCCGTTTCTGCTCAGCTGCAGAGGAGGCGTGGTACAGGGAGGCCAACGTATCCAAGAGGCCACCTTGACCCTGTCGTGGCACCGAGGTGATCCCCACTGTCAGCCATGCTGGGAAGAGGTAAAATAGGGACAGCTGTCAAGGTGTGGTGGCGAGAGTGAGCAGAAAGGTTAGAGAAAGCAAGGCATGATGAGGCTTGCCTGTAATCCAACCTTCGTACCCGGAAACTGAGGCAGGAGGATCATGAGTTCAGTACAGGCTACGTAGAATAGTGAGACTCTGTCTCAAATAAAATAAAATAATAAAACAAACCTAAGAGTATTAGGGAATGGGGCTGGAGAGGTGGCTCAATCTCTGTTCTTGCTGAAGACCCAAGTTTGGTTCCCTGCACCCATACTGGGGGACTCACAAGAGCCTGTAACTTCAGCTCCCGGGATCCAACACCCTCTTCTGGCCTCCATGGACACCCACCCACACATGTGTGCAGACACACACATAAATAAATTTTAAAGATTAGAATGCTATTTAGGGTATTTTTCTTTACTTGGCAGAGGGCATGTACATTCTGCTACTTTAAAAAAAAACTTTTTAAAAAAATTTTTTTTTAATGTGTATTGATGTTTTGCCTGCATGTATGTCTGTGTGAGGGTGTTGGATCCCCTGGAACTAGAGTTACAGACAGTTGTGAGCTGCCATGTGGATGCTGGGAATTGAACCTGGGGCCTCCGGAAGAGCAATCAGCGCTCTTAATCACTGAGCCATCTCTCCAGCCCCAGTTCTTGCTACTCTATTTTTTTTTTTTTTTTTTTATTTATAGCCAGGCAGTGGTGGCACATGCCTTTAATCTCAGCACTTGGGGAGGCAAGGGCAGGTGGATCTCTGTGAGTTTGCAGCCAGCCCGGTCTACAGAGGGAGTTCCAAGACAGCCAGGGCTACACAGAGAAACCCTGTCTCAAAACAAACAACAACAACAAAAGGCTTATGTATACAGTATTATGTATACAGTATTCTGTCTGCATATTTGCCTCCAGGCCAGAAGAGGGCGCCAGATCTCACTATACATGGTTGGGAGCCACCATGTGGTTGCTGGGAATTGAAGTTAGGACCTCTGGATGAGCAGCCAGTGCTCCTAACCTCTGAGCCATCTCTCCAGCCCTATCTTGCTACTCCTAAGTATGTAGAAATTTTAGCCTTATCTGCAAATTAATTAGACATGCAGAATCCTGACTCCATCTTCAGAATCTGTTTCAACTCTATCACTTGTATGTTCTTAAGAGTTGAGGAAATACTAAGTGCTGCTGAGTCCCTATGGATCCTCGTGAATATTTTTTCTAAGACAAAGTCAGGTGTGGTAGCACATGCCTTTGATCCCAGCACTCAGGAGGCAGAGGCAGGTGGATCTCTGAGTTTGAGGCCAGCCTGGTCTACAGCGTGAGTTCCAGGACAGCCAGAGATACACAGAGAAACAATGTCCTGAAGGAACAAAAAAACAAAAACAATAAAACAAGGTCTTTCTGTGTGGACCTTGCTGACCTGGAACTCACTGTGTTGTCTAAGATGACCTGGAACTTAGGGCAGGTTCTCCTGCCTCAGCCTCCCACGTGTTGAGAGTGTGCGTGTGTGCCAGCGTGTCCAACCTTCCTGAGTCTTTTTTAAAACTTGAAGCTTGTGGCTGAAGAACTTGATAAATATTAGCTTTTATTATGGTTGTTAGAGCTCTTTCGCTTTTATCCTTTTATTCAGTTCATCTTCCCAAAGGTCCCCTTTAATAAAGGTATATTAGGGGGAGGACTTTTTCTAAAAGCCAGGAGCCCCTGCTTTTCAGGTGCTAAGGACTGAATGACAGATTTCATCTACACTGTCTTGGTTGGCTTTAGCCAATGTGACCCAAGCTAGAGTCACCTGGAAAAGGCAATCTTAATTGGGAAAACGCCTCCATAAGTTTGGCCTGTAGGTAAGTTTGTAGGGCATTTTCTTGATTAATAACTGATGTGGGAGGGCTCAGCTCATTGTGGGCAGTGCCACCCCTGGGCAGGTGGTCTTGGGGTCTAGAAGAAAGCAAACTGAACAGACCAATAAAGAGAGCCCTTCTATGGTCCCCACATCAGCTCCTGCCTCCAGATTTCTGCCTGAGTTCCGGTCTTGACTTCCTTGACTGATGGACTGTGACCTGGAGGCATAAACTGACATGACCCTTTCCTCCCCAGCTTGCTTTGTTGCTAAGATACACACTCGGGGAAAACACTCGACCTACACACGTTCCATTTCTGCAGCCCCGGAGCCCGGGAGCCCGGGGCCTGGGATTCTTACCCCAGTTCTGCCACTTCTGACTGTGGTGTTGGCCAAGTCCTTCCAGCCCTGAGTTTAGTCCTAAAGCCCATAAAGCCCGAGGACTCAGGCTCTCTACCCTTAGACCCTCCAGTGTCAGATGTTCTCTAATGCAGTGATTGCTCTTGCTAACAAAAAACTAACTTTATTTTTTTCCCACCAGTGATTTTTATCTTCTTTTCGTTTTTGTTGTGGTTGCTGTTTTTTGTTTGTTTATTTTTTTGAGACAGAGTTTCTCTGTGTAATCCTGGAACTAGCTTTGTAGATCAGGCTGGCCTTGAACTCCCAGAGATCTGCTGCCTCTGCCTCTGAGTACTGGGATTAAAGGCGTGTGCCACCACTACCTGGCTTTTTCTTTTTTTTTTTTTTTTTTTTTTTTTTTTTTGTTGTTGTTGTTGTTTTGTTTTGTTTTGTTTTTTTGGTTTTTGAGACAGGGTTTCTCTGTGTAGTTTTGCGCCTTTCCTGGAACTCACTTGTAGATAGATCAGGCTGGCCTCGAACTCACAGAGATCTGCCTGCTCTGCCTCCCGAGTGCTGGGATTAAAGGTGTGTGCCAATGCCGGCTTCTCATTCTTATATATTTTGTTTAATCATTGAATTCCTCTACCTAAAAATGCAGACAATCTTAGCCACAGTTCTTCTTTTAAATATTTTAACTCGTATCTCTTCCCTCTTATTTAAATGCTTTAAAGCTGCACAGTTTCAGAGCATGGTGGTACATACCTGTAATCACAGCATCCAGGACACTGAGGCAGGAAGACCTCAAGTTCAAAGCCAGCTTGAGATACATAGTGAGGTGGAGGCCAGTCTAGGCTGCAAAGGGAGACTCCTTATGTCAAATAAAAAAAAAAACAAAAAAAAAAACAAAAACAAAACAAAAAACTGTTGGCTCAGTAGTTAAGAAAGCTTGATGATATTGCAGAGTTAGTTCAGCTTTTAGCACCCAATTCAGGCAGGTCACAACTACCTGCAACTCCAGCTCCTGGGGATCTATACATATACCTATACCATACACATATATACACATAGACATACATGTACTATACACACATAAACAAACAAACAACAAACAAAAAACAATGGCTGGTGCCATAACTCTCCAAAAAAGGCCACATAAGGTCTGGAGATATGACCCAGTGGTTAAGAGTGACTACTGCCCTTACAGAGGAGCTAAGTTCAGTTCCTAGCACCCACCTGGTAGGCTTACAACTGCCCTCTTCTGGCCTCTGTGGGTACTTGTACTCATGTACATAAAGCCATAGACAGAGACACATGCCTATGTGTGTGTGTGTGTGTGTGTGTGTGTGTGTGTGTGTGTCTTCACTTAATTAAAAACAAAATAAAAAGCATGGTACAATGGTGCATGCTTTCAATCCCAGCACTCTAGAGGCAGAGGCAGGAGGATCTCTATGAATTGAACCTAGTCTACATAGTGAGACTCTGTTTCAAATCAATAAATGAAAAGCCACATGATCATTCATTCCCCAGCTCCTCCCACCACCAAAAGCCACATAACCATCCATTCCTAGGGCATGATCATAATTGCAGATTGAAATGTTAAGTTATATAATGGAGTTATGCTCCTTGTTTACCCAATGTAAACATGTTTGGTATTGCAGATGAGTATATATATATATAATATAATATTCAGAAATGTTTTGTAATATGTGGTCAACATATTGTATCCACCTATTTTAAGTATTTTTAAAAAATTTTTTTATATGTATACAGCAATCTTTTTGTACACTGTGAATATTTATTACTCTCATTGGTTAATAAAGAGCTGACTGGCCAATAGCTAGGCAGGAAAAGGTTAGGTGGGATTTGCAGACAAAAAGACAGCATAGGGTAGAAGAGGGTGGGGTCGCCAGGAGACACAGAGAAGCAAGATGAACATGCTGTGCTGAAAAAAGATACCACCACATGGTGGAGTGTAGATAAGAAATGTGGGCTAGGGTTGGGGATTTAGCTCAGTGGTAGAGTGCTTGCCTAGCAAGCACAAGGCCCTGGGTTTGATCCTCAGCTCTGAAAAAAAAAGTGGGCTAATTTAATTCATAAGAGCTAGTCAGTAACAAGCCTAAGCTATTGGCCGATCATTTATAATTAATATTAATTCTTTGTGTGATTATTTTATTCAGGAGCCGGCTGGCAGGACAGAGCTGACTCAGGTGAGACACAGAAAAGTCCACCTACAGGTGTGTGTGTGTGTGTGTGTGTGTGTGTGTGTGTGTGTGTATGTGTGTGTGTGTTACTGGAAACTGAACTCAGGTCCTCTGGAAGAACAGCAAGTACTCCTAACCACTGAACTATCTCTTCAGCCCTGATTCCACCTATTAAAACACCTACCTTTATCTGTTCTTTCTTCTTCATACCCCTGGCTCGTCAATGTCCTGGGATTGGGGAGGGAGTTGTCAGCCAGATTCAAGTGTTTCTGGACAGTCCTGCCTTTCCTCCTGCTGCTGCTCTTTTTTCCTGGCCATCTTCCCTCATATGAGCCTCCCCTCCCCTGAGACTCTACCTCCCTCTCCCTGGTACTCACTCTTTTTTCTCTGGTGGATTTTTTCCAAATATTTGTAGGTAATGGCCTGCCAGTCTTCTAAGGATTTGGGGTTCTTCTTACTGCCAAGTCTGATCACCTGGACCATTGACAAACGCAAACGCAAATATGCACATATATATGTGTATACACACACACACACACACACACACACACACACACACACACAACCTTTCATAAAATGATGGCTTTTATTTCTCCCAGCCTCCCATATGCCGTTTTAGTGAAAGAAGTGAGGTGAGTCACTCTTCTAGAATGTGTCCAGCATAGTGCCTGCCCATGGGTCAAAAGACTCATGGGCTCCAGCAGTATTTGTTTTCTCCCTTACCTTGAGAAACATGACAAATAAATGTAGCTAGTTTATGGAATCATGGGTAGATCCACACCAGCTCCACTCAGAGCCTCCAGCTCCTGGTGGAAAGGATTAGAAGGAAAGGCCAGACTTCTTGGGCAACTTGCCTGTCCTTACCCTTCCCACCGCGCACACGCCCAGTTTCCCAAATAATAGTCACCACCTTTTGGATATCTTCCATTTCCTCAGGTATTCTCAGGGTGATGATGACCCACAGGAACACCATGGCCACAGAGATTTTGAAGCCCCGCCTGGTGGAACACCGCATTGTGTCTGCACTGGGCTATGGTTCCTACAGCAGGAAGTCAGTATGTACAGTGAGAACTCTATCCTTCCTGACTGTAAGACTATTGTTAACTTTTACAAATTTGCTCTGATCTAGGAACCTGACAGAACACACAGAACCTTGTTCCCCACCTAGAGAAAGAAGGTCACCTGTCCTGTGATGACATTTGCTGCCTTTCTTCATACATTTGTTTGGAGTTTCAACTTTCCCAAAGTTTCCCCTGCTCAGAATGATAAGGGCTAGCTGGAACATTATTAACATGGCTAGTCTGTGCTAGGAAACAGATGGTCATTGTACTGTATACATTAAAAAAAAAAAAATAGTTGGGGTTGGGGATTTAGCTCAGTGGTAGAGCGCTTGCTTAGCAAGTGCGAGGCCCTGGATTCGGTCCTCAGCTCTGGAAAAAAAACGAAGTCAAACTATTAGCCAAGGGTGGGGTGGGGGTGACAGTGGTGGTGTTGATGGTGGGGGCACACGCCTTTAATCCCAGCACTGGCCAAGGCAGAGGCAGGCAGATCTCTGAGTTCAAGGCCAGCTTGGTCTATAGAGTGAGTTCCAGGACAGCCAGGGCTACATAGATAAACCCTGTCTCAAAAACAAACCAACCAAACAACAACAACAAAAAAGTCAAGCTTTTAAATGGCTGAAGTCGGCAGGCACTGTGGCACATGCCTGTAATCCTAGCACTTGAAAGGTGGAGACAGAATGGTCAGGAGTTCAATGTGTCCTTGGTTATGTAGTGAGTTTAAAGTTAGTCTGGGCTATATGAAACCCTGTCTCAAAAAAAAAAAAAAAAAAAAAAAAAAAAAAAAAAAGCGAAATAAATAAATAGCTGAAATTGATGTGACGCCAAAGTATGTCAAATTGATACCTTTCTTGTCTTTTAGAATCAAAGTTTTTTTTTTTTTTTTTTATTTTTTTTTTTTTGAGACAGGGCTTCTCTGTAGTTTTGGTGCCTGTCCTGGATCTTGCTCTGTAGCCCAGGCTGGCCTCGAACTTACAGAGATCAGCCTGTCTCTGCTTCCCGAGTGCTGGGATTAAAGGCGTGCGCCGCCGCCGCGCCGCCGCCCCGCCACCACCACCATCATCATCACCACCACCCAGCCTAAAGATTTTTTTAAAAAAATACTTGAACTTGTAGGCCTTAACTAGGACAGGATCTGTTAACACAAAGTAAGTTAAGTGAGTTTATTGGAACACAGGACAGCTCAGGCTCAAAAGTGCCTGCATCCAACCTTCTGGAGCATTTTTTCTGATCACTAAAGTATTAGAAGAAAGGCTTGGGCTGGAGAGATGGCTCAGAGGTTAAGAGCATGACTGCTCTTCAGAGGTCTGAGTTCATTCTAGCACCCACATGGTGCTCACAACATCTGTACTAGATCTGGCACCTCTTCTGTGTATATAATAAATAAATCTTAAAAAAAAAAAAAAGCTTTCAGATGCCTTGTTACATGAGTTCAATTATTGTATACTCAGGACACAAAAAAGAAACTGTAGTCAAGTGATTTCTATGATCCAGAGGCCATAGTATGGCATCATCTTAGTAGGGTTCACATTTTTTTAAATTAATAATAATTCTTTGGAGGGGGTTGTGAGCCTAGCCTTTAAGGACTAAGCTATCTCTCCAGCCCAAATTTCTTTTTTACAAAAAATTATGTGTGTTAGCTGGCAGTGGTGGTGCATGCCTTTAATCCTAGCACTCAGAAGGCAGAGCCAGGCAGATCTCTGTGAGTTTGAGTCCAGCCTGGTCTACAAAGTGAGATCCAGGACAGGCTACAAAACTACACAGAGAAACCCTGTCTCAAAAAACAAAAAAACAAACAAACAAAAAAAAAAAAAAAAAGAAAGAAAGAAAGAAAAGAAAAAATACAACAACAACAAAATTATGTGTTTTTATGTCTGTGTTTATGTAAGTGCAGTGCCCATGGATCCCCCTAGAACTGGAGTTACGGGTGGTTGTGAGCTGCCTGCTCTGGGTACCAGGAACTGAACTCAGGTCCTCTGCAAAGAGCATCACATACTCTTAAGTGCTGAGCCCTCCCTCCAGCCCTGAGTTTGTGATTGTAGTTAAAAAAAAAAATACTTACTCATAATAATAAGATTTTATAGACAAAAATTGTTCTTACCTTATGAACTTCTACGTAAGAGACCCAGACGACCCTGGCTTCTCTAGACCATAAATGCATGGACAAGTACACTCAATGAAAAGGCTAAACAACTACAGTTAAAAGACTTCACCACAATAGACATAGCTCACTCCCTTCTGTCTTTCTGTGGTGTTGTTATGCAGCAGCAAACTCTGTCCTTGCCCAGCCCTCTCAGGTCAACAGTCTTCTGGCGAGGGCAGGACAAGGACTAGAGGAGTTAACGACAGTGGTCTCAGGTCTCTGAGGTTTCCTCCCCTTGAGCTCAGCTCCCTCTGTGATGTTACGATTGTGTCTCAGCCCCCCACTCATAGCATCAGAGGGGCACAGGTACAGGACTTACATGTGTGAGCGTGTGCTTCATAACCCCTACCTAGGAATTATTATTTGCCCTAAAAACCAGCAGCTGGTCTGTATCTTTTAACCGACAGATGTGGAGAACCACCAAGCCCACCCCAACGCATCCTGCTTTCCTGTGACTCTGCATCCTCTCCCTCCCCTTTCACTGGCCTCCTGCTCCCTCTCATTCTGAGCTTGTCACCCTTGCATTCATCCTCTCTCTTCTGCGTGATCTCTTCTCCCTCTCTACTGGATCTTCGTCATCACGGAAAAGCAGGCCTGTTAGCTTCCTGTGGAAGGAAAGGCAAAAAGGAAAATCCCTCCCTTGAACTCGAGTTTCAAGTTATGTCCCACGTCTCTGAAATTCTTTTTTTTTTTTTTTTTTTTTTTTTTTTGTTTTTCGAGACAGGGTTTCTCTGTGTAGCTTTGCTCCTTTCCTGGAACTCACTGGTAGCCAGGCTGGCCTCAACTCACAGAGATCCACCTGCTCTGCCTCCGAGTGCTGGATTAAAGGCGTGCGCCACCACCGCCTGGCACGTCTCTGAAATTCTATACAGTGAGTCCTTGACAGTGTGGACTTTAGAGCACTCATATTTTTTCTCACGTGTCTGTGCCTTGAGTCCACTGCACCCCTTGTGTTCTGACCCCCAGTTCCCCATTGACCATTCCTTCTTAGCTTTCTCCCCTGGCTTATTCTTCTCCTAAGCCATCAACACACATGGTCTCAAAGCTTTCTCTCTTCCTCCACATTCTCTCTGGCTAACCGCAGACCTGTGTGTGTGTGTGTGTGTGTGTGTGTGTGTGTGTGTGTGTGTGTGTGTGTGTAAAATACACCCACCTGAACTCTAGGTCACCTATTTGAGGTCTTTGCTTGGATGAATAAGAATCATTTCTCTCTCTTCTATCCTATCATTTCCTCACGTTCTCTCCATCACAGTAAATTGCACCATCACCTTTTCCATTATTTACTTGGGTGCCAGGGGGTACGGGGCTATCCTTCATGATTTTCTCTTCTTAGCACTCCATATCCAATCTGTTTAATCTTGTTACTATGTCCTCAGAATTTTACCAGACTAGCGCCCTTTTCAACACCTGCTACAGTTAGCACGAGTCTCTCTAATCTGTGCCGTTCCAAATCTCTGCCCTCTTCTCCTGACGTCTGCCCTCTACTCATCTGTCAGAGACACCTTTTAAAATTACAAATCAAACTGGGTGGTGGTGGCATGAGCCTTTAACCCCAGCACTTAGGAGGCAGAGGAAGGTGGGTTTCTATCAGTTTGAAGCCAGCCTGATCAACAGGTTGAATTCCAGGACAATCAGGGGTACACAGTGAGACCTTATCTCAAAACAAAGTGCAAACAAACAAAACAACAACCCCCAAACCAACATTCAGAAATCAAGGAACTGGAGAGATGACTCAATGGTTAAGATCACTTGCTGGGCTTCAGAGAACCCAGGCTTGAGTCACAGAATCCATGTGGTGGCTCACAAGTTCCAGGGGATCTGGATGTTCTCCTCTGACCTCCACATTCATCAGACATGCATGTGGCATACATATATACATACATACATACAAACATGTAGGCAAAAAACTTATATACACATTAGACACTTTAAAAAAATTAAAATTATAAATAAAATTTAGTAAGGTGGCATGTGTCTGTACTCCCAGACTCCCAGCACTCAAGAGTCTAAGGACGTGAGAGTATTGTGAGTTAGAAGCCAACATGGGCTACATAAAAAGATCCTATCTAAATAAAGAAGAGGGGGAGGAGGGGGAGGAGGGGGAAGAAGAGGAGGAGGAGAAGCAGAAGTAGAAGCAGCAGCAGCAGCAGCAGCAGAGGGCTTTTAACCATGCACGCCTTTAATCCCAGCACCAGGGAGGCAGAAGCATGTGGATCTCTATGAGTTTGAGGCCAGCCTGGTCTACAGAGTGAGTTCCAGGACAGCCAGGGATACACAGAGAAACCCTGTGTCAAAAAAATCAAAACAAATAAATAAATAAAATGAAAAGAAAAAGAAAAATTCTAAATCAGATGAGATACCTCTTCTGGTGACCTCTCATTGCAAATAAGTTGGAAACTCAGCGGGTGGTGGTGCACACCTTTGATCCCAGCACTGGAGAGGCAGAGGCAGGTGGGTGTTTGTGAGTTCGAGGCTAACCTGGTCTACAGAGTGAGTTCCAGGACAGCCAAGGCTACACAGAGAAACCCTGTCTCAAAAAACAAACAAACAAACAAACAGGGGGGAAAAGTCCTGACTTCTATGACCTACTTGTGAAGTTTCTTTCTAGACTTAGAGGCTTGTTTTCTTGGAGTATGTCCTGACTCATACGGACTTTCGAGTCAGGGTCTTTGCACATGTTGTTCTTTTTTTAATGTTTATTTTTTATTTCATCTGCACTGGTGTTATGCCTGTCTGTGTGTCTGTATGAGGCAACCAGATCCCCTGGAACTGGAGTTACAGACAGTTGTGAGCCACTATGTGGTCGCTGGGAATTGAACCTGGGACCTTTGGAAGAGTAGCTAGTGCTCTTAACCACTGAGCCATCTCTCCAGCCCCTGTAAGTGTTGTTCTTTTAGAACACTTCTCTGTAGATTTACCCCATAGCTGCCCCTTCCCTGTCCCTGAACTCCAAGCTCAGATGTTCCCTCTGCTGCCTTGAGTTACTGGCTCGTGAGGCCTGTGCCACCACTTCCATCCTTCCCTTCCCTATTGGATGATCTGTTGTATTTTCCTGAGCCTTTGTTGCTACCAGAAACAATTCCGCCCCCACCCCCCTCAGCTGAGGCCCGAACCCAGGGCCTTGAGCTTGCTAGGCAAGCGCTCTACCACTGAGCTAAATCCCCAACCCCCAGAAATAATCTTGGTTATTGTGTTTGCTGTCTGTCACTGTCCACTAGCCTAGCATTCTAAACTCCAGAGGGGCAGACACTTTGTTTTATTACTCTATCTACAACATTTTGCAGAGTACCTGGCCTGGAGAACCAAGTTCAACAAGTCTTTATTAGCTCATGGGTTATGGGAGAATCCTGATAGTTGACAAAGTTCACCAAGGAACGCTATGATAGATGCTAAGGACAGAACAGTGTCATGAAGCCATGGATGGAATGGCTGTGGGTACAGGATGGTTAAAACACACAGATTATGGGCTCCGACAAACTAGGCTAGAATCTGCTTCTGTTCAACTTGTTCATGTGACCTTGGCCAAATGACTCAGTCTTTCTGAAGCCCGGCTCCTCCCCTAACAACTGAAGATGGCTGATGACCACTCTCCAGGGCCTAAGGGTTTTTTTGTTATTTAAGACAGGATCTCAAGTGGCCCATGCTTGACTCTGGCTCAGGCTGGCTTTAGTCCCCTTACACCTTTGGCAGCCCACATCCTTCTGATCTGCAGTTCCGGGGGCTCGAAAGCTCTCATCTGCCACACAGTGCTTGTTGGTACTGTATGTTCCGGGTAAGGACTTGAATTTGGCTGAAGTCAGAATTCTGCTCTATTCCTGGGAGGAGGAACCGTATCTGCAGGTGAGGGATGGTGAGGAACAAGGCCTTCCTTCTGTACTTCTTCCAGGAGCGGCAGCCCATGCTCCCATGACAATCATTGTTTCTCTAGGGACCCCGGGAGCTCATCAGCACACTGACTTAGTCTGGAGGGTGGAGAGGACTGTTGTTCCACACATCTGATGACACTGTTTGAAAATGTGAATTGAGATGAATGCTTAGAAAAAAAAAGAGAGCTCAAAAAATTTCAAGTTAGTTGTGCTAAATTTAATTCCCAGTAGAGAGGTAGGTAGATCTCTTTGAGTTCAAGGCCAATTTTATTGGGAATTCCAGGCCAGCCAGGGCTATATAGTAAGTCGCTGGATTAAAGGGGAGGCCAAGCAAAACAAGCAAACAAACAAACAAACACCAGTGTGGTGGCACACAATGTAATCCCAGCTCTTGGGAGGTAGAGGTAAGAGAACCAAGAATTCAAGATTATCCTTGAGTACATATTGAGTTCAAGGCCAGCCTAGGGTACCATGACAGCTTGTCTCAAAAACCCCAAGCAAAACAAAAATGGGAAGAAATTCCATATACATCCTGGTCTTTGCTTGGCATTGGTTTAGGTTTGATGGGCTGTGGACAAAGGTAGAAGAATGAGTAGTAGGAAAATGCAGACAGTGAATAATAAACAGCAAAACCCAAGAAGAAGAGCCAAAGCGTAGTTATTGGCTTTCTGTATCATGTATACACTGTTCTTGGGGACAGACAGGAGACGCAGGGAGGGAGGGGCGGTGGCTGAAATGAGGGATTCGTTAGGTATTTGAGGAAGACTTGCTACTGGTAATTCCTAAGGGCTCTCTAGAGAAAGAAAAATAGCAGGATTATGGGACTACGTATCCATATCATACACACACACATATCACATGGCTATATCTACATATCAAGAGGGAGACCAATTCAAGGAGTTGGTTTAAACGGTACCCATTTATTCACAGTTCTGGAAGCTATAAGTCCAAGACGAAGATGCTAGTCAGACTTTCCCCTCATCCTTGGCTTGTGGTCGGTGGCCTTCCAGCACCTGCATCCACTATTCCTCCTTGTACATCTTTTTGAAAGTTGCCAAAATGGTAGGGGAAAAAAAGTAGCCTTGGAGCCGTCTATTCTCAAATATAGTTCATTATGGGTCACCAAAATCAACTTCACGAGTTGATTCTGAAACTTGTGAAACATTTGTTATTCCGTGAACAAAACCCTGGCAAGAGGGTACTGTCACTCAAAAAGCCATTGCAGCCCAGAAGGAAGTTGTGTGACCCAGACACAACCCGGTAAAGGCCGGGCTGGTGAGAGGTGTGAGCTGAGGCCCCTGTGTCTGCCTGTAGCTCTCAGAAGTCTGCCTGGTGTTCGGGAAGATCAAAGGCAGGCCTGAGATGGCCATTCTTATCCGTGCTCTGCAATTAGTATCAGTGTGATGTTGGCTGATTAATCCGAGTCTCAGTTCCTCGGGATCTGAAAAATTGTGAGAGCAATGCACCTACTTCATGCCCTGATTTGTGTTAGAGAAATATTTCAGGATTTTTTGTTGTTGTTGCTGTTTGTTTCGTTTTTTTTTTTTGTTTTGTTTTTTTGTTTTTTTGTTTTTTGTTTTTTTTTACACATCAATCGTTCATGCCAGGGAAGAAAAATGTGAAGAAAAAAAAAAAACAAAACCCTCCTTTTGCATGTAGGGAGTTGTGCTTTGCTAGACACATCATGTGACTTAGCTGGATCGGGAATTTCAAACAGAGATGGTAGATGCGGTGGTGCTCTGGAAAGTTCCAGCATGTTACATCCCAGATACAGAGAATTTCAAACATTTGAGCTATCTGAGGAACAGGGCATGTTGAGAGGAGTCTCGCAGTCCGGGACCTGAGTTCAGAGTTGCTGGTGGCTGAACAAGGAATGTGATTTTCCTCCCAAACTTCCAGGAGCACAAGATTGTCCTTTGGCCCAGAACTACGGGAGATTGAAGCAGTAGGATTGCTGTGAGTTTGAGGTCGGTCTGGGCTATATTGTGAATCGGAAGCCATTCTGAGCTGCACAGCAAGACCCTGTCTCAAAAATAAAACAAAACATAAAAATATTAAATATTGTTCCTTGAGAGTCTCAGGCCTCTAAAGTGGCCTAACCGGAATGGGAAGAAACGCCCTGAAGCCCAAGCCTTGGTGTGGGTTGCTCTGCCCCTCCCAGCCCCTGTGGGCAGGGCTAGCACCATCGTGGGAACGTTCCACTTGAGAGTGTCTGATCCATACAAGGGTCTAGTTCTTTGGCCTCACACCCAGGTAAAGCGAAGGTGTAAGGTTTTTGGATCGTAGTTGAGCTGACTCAGCGGATTCCAGGAGTGGCGAGGGTTTGGGACTGTAGCTCTGGTGCAGGGCTTGTCTAGGAGAGATCGTCCCCTCTTCCCCGCCCTTTTGTGTGCGCATGGGAAATGTGTAGGGATGAGGCAGTGGTATTTAGTTAAAAGATGCCTGCCCAAGACTAGACCAGCTTTCCAAGGACAGCGCCCATAATGAGACCCTTTATCACGGTGTCGGCGGGGGGTGGGGTGGGGACCAAAGCTATCCCACAGAGAAGACCTTGCAGCTGAGAAGCAGGGATACTGATTCCAGTGGAATTAAGCAGGGCAGGGAACGGGGAGGACGCTTTATCTCACTGTATTCACCCACTGCGTGGGCTGTCTCAACACTCCACCACCGAGTTAACGTGAGGCTCCTTCCTGGGCACAAGCAGATTCTTCTCCACGTCCAGTCCAAAGCTTCATCCTCAGCCAATTGGAGCCGCATAAACTCAAGGCCATTTCCCCTCCCTTTCAACAAATATTTGTGGAGCAACTCCCACGTGCCTGGTACTGACTTTACTCCTTCCCTCCAGCGGCTTACCAAGGGGTGGGGCCCGTGCTGAGGAGGTAGCAGGGACCACGGTGGGAAACTGTGGTCTAGCTAAAAACCAGCAATAAAGACTAGTAACAGGACGTCGTGTAAAGACTCAAAAGAAGTAAAGCTGGGGGACATCCCATGGTTGCCCCCGAGGGACACCTGACACCAAATTTTTCAGAGCATGAAAGGTGCTGAGTTCAGATGCTGGCACTAAACTGGAGATGAGAAACTGAGATGGTGCATCGCGGATATTTGGGAAAAGCCGGAGAGGGGGACGGGTGGTGGGAGACCCGAAGTGAGGCCGGGGCGGAAGGGAAGGGCACGGACAACCCCGGAGCCCCGTCGAGGCGACAGCGGCGCGGAGGGGGTGGGGAGCGGGACCGACACGTGCGCTACGTGCTGCGCCGGCCGCCGCCCCCTCCCGGGCAGCTGGGGAGTCAGACCTGCCCCCCTCATCCGAGGCTCAGACCCCGAGCAAGGGGTGGGGGTTGGGGGGCGACGGAGAGCCAGAGGAAAGTCTCTCCTCGCGTTTGGAACCTAGAAGCCCGGTCTCTCCTGCCCAGAGACCGGAAGGAGCTAGGCCAGCGCCTCTTAGACCCGCAGGCGGATTTTAGGGCACAGGCTGCGCTCTTGGGGTGCAGGCCCGGGGTGGGACTCCACCGGCTGGGGGAGCGTGGGGGCTGACGGCTGAGTGGGCCGGGTCCCTAAAGATGTATCTAAAGGCTCTCCAGCACTCATGGGGTGGTTTGGGGGACGGAGTCCGGGGCGGAGGCGGAGTGTCGTCCAAGAGTAAGGAGGGGGGTTCCTGGAGACGTGGCACTCGGAGCGGGCTCGCTTCTGCTCGGGCCGCCGGGGCTGCAGCCCCGCTTTCCCCCGGGAACCTGGCGCTGTGGCTCCGCCCAGCCCCCGCTCGCAGCCGGCTGGGAAGGCGATCGCCGGCACCTCTGGGCCGGGGTTACCCAGGTCCGGCCTCCTAGGCGTCCAGCCGGCCCCACACCAGACAATGCGGACTGGGCCCCGCCCCCGGAGGCTGATGCGGCTCGGGCCGCGGCCAATCAGCGCCTGTGGCTAGGCTCTTTAAAAAAAGAAGAGCCGGCCGCGGTGTGGCTGTCAGCTGGCGAGGGATCCCTCCGCCCATGTAAACACACATCATAAAGGGCAAGGGGAAGCGTCTTCCGAGGGGCGGGGGAGCTGTTACCTTAGTGGAGAGCCCTCTCAGTCCCTAGGTTCTCTTTACTAGCTTGGCAACCGCCCGCTCCCTCAGCGTCTGTTTGGTTGGTGCGCAGCCAAACAGCTGCTGCTTGGTCTGAGCAGTCAGTATATCTCATCATTTAGGTTCACTACCGGAAATGGAGGAAGCAGGAGTAGTAGACCCCGAAAGTTGGGAGTGAGAGAGATGCCTAACCCATAGATGACAACTGAGATCCCCCCCCCAAAAAATAAACTCGTACCCTCCAGTTACACATCCATAATTTATGTGTGTCTACAAGTGTCAAAGTTATAACCTGCCTGGTTTGTATGTAGGATGCCAACATCGAGGGTACTGCGTTCTCCCAAGGCAGAGGACTTGACAGGAAATCAACTCCAGGATGATCTTCTAATGCATGCACACATACAGTACTCAGAGTCAAGAGCGACAATAAAAGATTCCCCTCAGTCACCACGATAGGTCATCTGATAGCCCAGCCCTTGGGAATGAGGTCAACCTGGGCTACATTGTTGAATTCCAGGCCAGCTTTGGCTACAAGTATGCAGTCCTGTCTTAATTTTTTCCCTCTTCTCAATACATTATCATGAAATCAGTAAGGTTGAAAAATATGGCAAGCTGGGTGAGGTGACACACACCTTTAATCCTAGCACCTGTGAACTTGACGCCAGCCTGGTTTATGTAAGCAAGTTTTAGGCTAATCAAAGATATAGTGAAACCTTGACTCAACACCCCCCCCCCATTATATATATATATAGAGAGAGAGAGAGAGCGAGAGTATGTGTGTGTGTGTGTGTGTGTGTGGCAAATTCTATACCTCTAATACCTAGGTTTTCACATAAAACCTACTGTATCACATTTTTTTAAAAACTCACTTTGTAGGCCAGGCTGGCCTCGAACTCACAGAGATCCG
Organism: Peromyscus leucopus; assembly: GCF_004664715.2. Classification (NCBI taxonomy): domain Eukaryota; kingdom Metazoa; phylum Chordata; class Mammalia; order Rodentia; family Cricetidae; genus Peromyscus; species Peromyscus leucopus. The sequence goes on along the minus strand of NC_051076.1, from coordinate 54,438,835 downwards.
CCTGCCTCTGCTTCCCGAGTGCTGAGATCATAGGCGTGTGCCGCCACCACCTGAATTTTTTTCATCTAATCTACAATGATGTATTTTTTTCTTGAGTAGGTTGCTACCTGTCTCTTTTAGTTCCATCTCATTTGAAGAATGAGGGAACAAGACAAGGCCTATTCACTCTCCAAAGCCCTAGGGAGCTAAGGAAAGGTTGCCTTCTCCAAGAATCACTGAACTTTTTTGGAGGCTATGTACTTCTGAGAAGTTTATTGAAGAATGAGGAATTTTTTTCCCCTCTTCATTTTAAAATGTTTTATATTTTAAAAAATCTTTAAATTGTGTTGTGTGGTGTGTGTGTGTGTGTGTGTGTGTGTGTGTGTGTGTGTGTGTGTGTGTGTTGCCTGTAGAGGCCAGAAGAAGGCATCAGATCCCCTGAAGCTGGAGTGAAGAGGCAATTGTGAGCTGATGGACACTGGATCTGGAAACTGAATTTATGTCCTCTTAGGCAGGAGCAAAATGCCCTTAATCAGCTGAGCCATCTCTCCACATTCCTTGTTTTTTGATACAGGATCTCATTATGTCGATCTGGCTGGCTTGGAACTCAGTGTAGACCAGGTTGGCTTTAGCCTCCCGAGTGCTGGGATTAAAGGTGTGTGCTACCACATCTAGCTTTCCTTTTTCAAACTGAGGAAGCATAGTCTGAGTGATGGGATACATCTGTAATCCCAGCACCTAAGAGGCAGAGGCAGGAGGATCAGGAGATCAAAGTCATCCTCTGCTCCATTGAGAGTTTCAGGCCAGCCTGAGCTACATGAATCCTACTAGAAACTAAACCCCAAGGCTAACAGAGCTCTCCTTCCTCCAGATTGTTCTGAAGGGAGGGCTGTGGATCTCCTTGACGGAGGCTGTGGCAAACAATCCTTCTACAAGTTGGGCTGCTTTCTGGGTAAAAGAAATAGTTTCAGTGTTCAAGTTCTACTTATGATCGTCTTTTCAGTTTTTCTGGGCCATCCCCCACCTTTTCATAGTTACTCAACCTCTCAGAACTTCCACTTTGTACTCTGAATCACTGGGATCATACCTCCAGCACTGGCGGTCTCTTTCCTTCAGAGTTAGCTATACTTTTTAGTTTGTGGGAAATCTGCGGTACGCATGTGCCAGACACAGCTCAAGTTCAACCTGTTCAGGTGTTAATACATCTTCTCCCCTAGAATGGCTTGTGCATGGCCTAATCTGGATGATTAGTAATGCCAATTGGCCAGTATCTATGCCAGACCCTTAGTATGTATGGTATTCTGTGATCCCTTCCTAGTCTAAGTTTTATTTCCTATATTTTCATCCTTTTCTTCCTTCCTTCCTTCCTTCCTTCCTTCCTTCCTTCCTTCCTTCCTTCCTTCCTTCCTCCCTCCCTCCTTCCTCCTTCCTTCCTTCTTTCTTTTCTCCCCCGATCCCCACCCCCGCTTTCGAGACAGGGTTTCGTTGTATAACAGCCCTGGCTGGCCTGGAACTAGCTCTGCAGATCAGACTGACCTTGAATTTACAGAGATCGCCTGCCTCTGCCTCCCCAATCCTGGGATTAAAGGCGTGCACCATCCCTGCCCAGCTCATCCTTTCTTATCAATCAATAGCACTGCTGATTTTATTTAGGTCCCATTATTCCTTGATTGGATTATTTCAATAATTTTTGTTTGTTTGTTTTGTTTTTCGAGACAGAGTTTCTGTGTTGCTTTATGTTTTTCCTGGAACTCACCCTATAACTCAGGCTGGCCTGGAACTCACAGAGGTCTGCCTGCCTCTGCCTCCCGGTGCTGGGATTAAAGGCGTGCGCCACCACCGCCCAGCTTTATTTCAAGATTCTTTTGCTCAAGTCCAATTTTGTCATAAGGCTGTAGACGACTTCTGTACAACACCCTACTTTCCAAAAAATAGTCTGAACTGTTGGGTTTGGTCATATGATTAAACTACCTCACAGACTAAACTACTCGCTTAAAAGCGCTTAGCACAAAGTCTAGGTTAAGCGTATGCTCAGGGTGTTTTTACTGTCCGCATTAATATTGCCTGCGTCCGTCCTTGCTCTTGTGTTCAAGCTGTTTTCTCTACCTGGAGAGTCAGTTCCAGTACTCTGCCTCTCGGGTTTAACTATGTAAATCCATGGTGGCAAAGTGTATGACGTGATTGAACGATCGATTATAGATCCGATCTCTCTACTAGACTGTTAACTTCTTGAGAGCAAGAATTCTGAAAACTTCAGTGGTCAACTGAACCATAAAGGATAAAACCCACCCCAGGCGGAAGGCCCCAGCCCCTCCCAGTTAGGGGGCGGGGTGGGACCCGGCTCGGGGTGGCAGTAGGGACTTTTTTCCTCGCCGTGGCGGCGGAGGCGCACGGCGTGGGGGAGCGGCAAGACGTCGTCGGAGGAAGGCTGAAAAAGCCCTAGGTGCTGCCGTTGCTAGTAGAAGTCTGACTTGTCGCCGGAGCTGCGCGTCTGCCCAGGTTCCGGACCGAGCGGAGCTTGCTGCCGCGGTCGCCGAGCCTGCCCTGTGCTCGCCCCTGCCCGCGTCGCGGTGATGGAGCCGGCCACCGTGCTGTCCCCAGGCCCGCGCCCGGCGCTGCCCCTCGGGGGCCCGGGCCCGCTGGGCGAGTTCCTGCCTCCCCCGGAGTGTCCGGTCTTCGAGCCCAGCTGGGAAGAGTTCGCGGACCCCTTCGCGTTCATCCACAAGATCCGGCCCATAGCCGAACAGACCGGGATCTGTAAGGTGCGGCCGCCGCCGGTGAGTCAGCCCAGCACCCCGGATCCTTGCTCGCGGCTGGGGGAGGGAGGGAGGGAGGGAGGGAGCGAGAGGACGCGCGGCCGGGGAGGCCCGAGGCGCGGGGGTGGGGAGCGGTCGTCCGGCGGGCCCGGTCAAGTTTGGGGTTCCTCAGTGGGTGGGAGTTGGCGGCGGCGGCGGGGAGGGAGGCGCGGGGTGTGTGTGGTGTTGTGTTGGGGGGGCGGCTCTCATCCGGGTGGGATGGATGCGGGTTGTGAGCACAGCGGGCTCCGGCCCTGGCGGCCCCGGGGACCGGGTCACCCGGTGCGGCTCTCGGGGGATGGGGTGGGGAGGGGGAGCTGGTGCGCGACACGGCCGGGGCAGCGGGTGCGAGCCGGACTCCGGGTGGCAGCCGCCGGGGAGTCGCGGCGAGCCCGGCCCGAGGCGCGGGCGCGGAGGCAGGGCTCCGGGGGCCTCCCCGCACGGCCCTGGTGGCTCGGTGCTCGCCTCCTCCTCGGGGTGCGGGGGTGTGTGATGGGTGGGGGTGGGGGACTTGCGAGTTGTCGTGCGAGGAGGAAAGTTTTCAATATGGCGGCGGGAGCCCCTGGTCCTTTGTGTGGTGGCGGCGTCGGCCGGGAGCTGCCCTCACCTGAGCGCCCCACCCTCCGGACCCCGGTCCCCCACCACCCCCTGGGCCCTCGGCCTCCTGGAGTCCCCGGGGCCGGGCTGGGGCAGGGGGCGGCCAGCGCCACTGGGGGCGGGGGAGGAGCCGCGCGGGGCTGGCTGGCTGGCCGGCCGGCCCCGGAGCGGCTGGTGTGTGGCTGGGGGGCGCAAGTGTCCGGGGCGGGGGCGCGCGCTTTGGGGGGCAGCGGGGGCAGGACAGCCGTGCCCCCCGATGCCCGCCTGCCCCGGCCGGGCGCTCCGGGACACGGCCCTGGGGCCGGACGGCGCTGCTCCCCCCGGGTGGGGGGGAAGGCCTGGCTGGGGCAGAGCTGGACGGGGCAGGCCGTGCTGGTCGGGGAGATGTCAGGCGAGCTCTTCTTGGAGGTTCCTTCCCGGCCCCCAGCCATGCCACCCCCTACTCGGCCCACCGGCGCTGGCTCCGGCGCGAGCCTGGAGCTGGGGGGGGGGGGCGCGTGAGGGGTGGGGTGTCCCCCGAAGCCAGCCCTAACGGCTGCAACGTCCGCCAGGAGCCCGGCCCACTCCGTCCCTGTCCCCCCCCACCCCCCCCACCCCGCAGCCGGAACTGGATGCGCTGCGACACCCCAGGTTTTTCGCCTACCTTTGGGGATGGCCTGAGTCTTTTTGAGTTGGCCCGAACGACCGTTGGACCGGCCGGGACGGTTGGAGAGGTTTAACTGCCTTGCCTGCTACCGTTTTAATTTTCTATCTCCCCTGCTCCCACACAAGTGGAAGGAGACACCCCCCCCCACGGGCTCCCCCTTACCCCTTCCTTCCTTAAACTTGCTCTTTGTAATGGCATTTCTGAGTTCGCTGGATTGTGTACGTAATCATTCTGTTCTAGAAAAGCTGTTTGAGAGAGATCCCTGAATAAGCCTTATCTTTCCACCCACCCCACCCCCACCCCAGAAAAAAAAAATTAAACCATATTTTAGTCTCTCTTGGACAACTTTGAAAGCAGAAATGAAATAAAATGCCTCAGAAAATAACTGGCCAGGTCAACTAGTCTGGAAGTAAGATCCATTTCGCCTGGTGAAGTGGCCAGGGCCGATTGTTGTTGCTCAGAGGAAGGTACATTTCTGTTACTGTGGAGGCCTGCAGAAGTTACACCCTGCACTGCTCAGCTCCAAGGTTTTAATTTTGAAGAATAGATCATGCATGTTTCAAACATGGAGCGATTTAGCTTTATGTTAACGTGTCAGGAAAGAGGAATATGAATATTGGAGGTTTGCATTAATGGGATGTTATCCAGAATTAGGAAACTTGACTAAGTTATTAGAAGCCAAAATACAAGGAGTTGGGTTCTGAGAGCTGTCCTCCATGTTGGCTTTGTGGTGTACTAGGGCTGGGGTAAGTCCTTTATCTTGCCTCCCTTGCCTTTTATAGAGCTGTTTTCTTGGAAAATAGTGTTGCTCTGATTGGGTTTGGCTGCCCATTCCTCTTTGGGCTAGCAGGTTAATGGCAGTCTTTAGGATTTGTGGTTTGTTTGCTTTTTTCCATTCTGAATGTCACACATGATGGCCACCATTTTGTATGGAGAATACTATGTACTACAGCCTGCGAGGAAAGGGGTAAAGAGGAAGAAATGATCTACAGACGAACTAGTGCTGTTTTGGAGCCCTCCTTTGTGTGGAGGGGACTTGCTTCCTCCTTTGTTTAACAAAACTCCTATGCCAATGTAGAAGAGTTTGCCAGTATTTGCTGTTGGTAGAACCACAAGAAAGAAAATCCAGAAGTTGTAGCTCTTGAACAGAGGGGGCCTGGAACAAAGGCTTCTCAAGAGATGTAAACAGTCTTTGTTTAGGAAGTGTTTCGTGATAGGAAAGCTGAGAACAAGTGGTTTCATATAGTTGAAATAAGGCAACAAAATAAACCCTTAAGAAATAGGAAATATTTTCCATGGTGGTAGCTTTATGCCTGTATCTCTAGATGATTTATGTTCATTGAGTTTTTGAAACTCTAGTGGCTAAATTAAAAGGATTTGGAGACTGTGGTATATATACTTTTAATAGGTAAGGGGGAGAATTATAAAAGCATTTCTATTTCCTTTTGTTCTTAGCTTTGTTTTATCTTTAATTAATGGAACTTAGGTTTTCTTTGTACCTGCTTTTTTAGTGAGCGTCTTAAGCTGCTTAACTTGTGAAAACTTAGGATGTTTACATTATTTTGTATGAGTGCATAAGAGTTGACAAAAATTTGAAAATATAGTAAGGTAAATGTGATTAAAATGATGACTCAAGACTCTGCAAACCTCAAGTTTAAAGACAGTAATAAGCCTTACTTCAAAGTATAAGGGATAGCCAAGCTTATTTTCAGAAGTGAGACTATTAAACATAAAATTAATTTTACTTCTGTTTTTTCTTTAAAATGCAAGTATTAATTTCCTCCTTAGTACTTAGATGGTTAAGTACAAATGCTATTTTCACTTTGTAATATTTGGAGATGAGTAATTTTAGGGGTATTAATATTATTAGTCAAAAGTTGCCTGCTCAGTAAATATCTTTCCGAATTTCCCAAATCTGATAGAAATGTATTTGATTGCTTTAGTAACTTTCTTGGTGTCAAATATCTAGCATGGCTGTAGTTAGGCAGAGTCCACAAATGTCTCCCTTGACAATGACCAAAAGTCAGACGTTTAAACCAAACCCAGATCATACAGTAAAGGCTATTTTTCACTATGAACTGCCTTTGGTTGTTTGTTTGAATCCTTCATCTGCATCTTTATAGCCATGAAGTGAAGACTGTTGTGATGCAGTAAGCATCTGTGAGTGAGCTTGTTAATTCCACTCTTGGGAGTGGGGGAAGTTAAGATACACTTTTCTTTCTGTAAGGGCGGGTGCCACCACTGCCTGGCCCCAAATCTTTTTTTTGAAAAACATTTTATTTGGGTGTATGCATGTGTGTATATTTGCACATGTGCATGCCCCATATGCTGTGGTGCTTGTGTGGGAGGTCAAAAGACAATTTGTAGAAGTTTGGTCTCTCCTACCATGTGGATTCTGGGATCAAACTCATTAACTGGCTTGCTTGTTTAATTTGGAGGGCAGTAAAAGTCATGTTCAGAGTATGCAATGTTCAGAGTATGCGAATAAGAGGTAGGCAGAAATTTGTGTATATTATATGTGTGTGTGTATATATATGTATGTAATATAATCTGTATAGTTTATGTGCAATAAACCATATGGGATCATCTTATAGACTTCTCACCTTTTTATTTTATATTTATTTTTACTTTGTGTTTTGTATTTTACTTTGGTGTTTGGCTTTGGGACCACGGGCATGCCTGTTGTCCATAGAGGCCAGAGAGGCCAGCAGACAGATCCTTTGGAATTGGAGTTATAGAGGGTTGTGAACTGCCATATAGGTATGGGAACCAAACCTGGGCCCTTGCAGGACCAGCAAGTGCTCTAGGCTACTGAACCACCTTTCCAGTCACTCATCGCTGTCTTAATTGGTCCACATTAGGATTTATGGAGAGAACAAGTGAGGGCTTAGTGTGGTGATACGCCTTTAATCCCAGAAGTCAGGAGACAGGGTAGGCAGATCTCAGGCTAGCCTGGTTTATTTACATAACAGTTCTGGCCAGCTAGGGCTACATAGTAAAACCCAGTCTAAAAAACAAGAACCAAAAAAAAAAAAAAAAAAAAAAAAAAACAAGGCTGGAGAGATGGCTCAGGGATTAAGAGCACTTGTTGGTCTGCAGGAGGACCCAGGTTTGATTTCCAGCACCCACATGGTGGCTCACAACCCTCTGTAAATCTAGTTCCACAGGATCCTATGCTGTCTTCTGATCTCTACAGGCATAGGCATATGGTGTGCATATATACATGCAAGCAAACATACAAAATCTTTAAACAAAACCTGTGAGGGATGGAGAGTGATTCTGTGATTAAGAGCTGTTTGCTGTGCAAACAGGACTCCAGTTCCAATGGACTACTCACATAACAAATCAGGTGTAGTCCCTTCTTCCCGTGTAATCTTAGCACTGAGCAGAGAGGAGACAAGATTCTTGGGCTTTCCCTGGCTCCTGCCTAGTGCAGAAATGTACGGTCCAGCTTCCGAGAGAATAAGGCTGAAATGGGGCTGTACTTGATGCCTTCCTCTGGTCTTGTCGCACTCATACAGGTGAATGTACTAGCTCACACAATTGTGTATATACATGCAGCACATTCACACATGTACATGCGTACTCCTCACACACAAAACTTTAAAAGTCATTTAAGCTCCCTTCCCCCATATAAGAACTATTTTTTTTGATAGAGCCATAACTACCAGAGTATAAATGAATTTTTAAACTTCTGTTGTTTGTGTCTGTGTTTGTGTGTGTGTGGGAAGGGCGTGAGCAGGTGCACATGTGCTACTGTGGAGGTCAGAGGACAACTTTCAGGAGTGGTTTTCCTTCCCATTCTATTTTGTTTTGGAGCCAGGTGCTGTTTCTGTCAGGCCTAGTCCTGGCTAGCTAGCTAGAAAGCTTCAGAGTGCTGGGATGGGATTACAGATGCGTGCCACCACATCTGGTTTTTATGTGGGTCCCAGGGATCAAACTCAGGTTGTCAGGCTTGTGCAGCAATGTTTCCACCCACTGGCCGTCTCACTATTCCATCACTTTTTTTTTTTTTTTTCCTAGACAGGGTTTCTCTGTGTAGCTTTGTACCTTTCCTGGGACTCACTTGGTAGACCAGACTGGCCTCGAACTCACAGAGATCGGCCTGCCTCTGCCTCCCTGAGTGCTGGAATTAAAGGCGTGCGCCACCACCGCCGCTCGAGTGATGGTCATTTCATCTAGTGTGGGGATTATATAGTTCCTGGGTTTTCAGCCAGTGCTTTTGTTGTTACAGTTTTTGGAGCCTATAAACAAACTTAACTGTTTTGAGGACGACTCTTAGCACATGTAGAGCTGTGTGGGTAGTGGGTGGAGGGTGTTTCCTGTCTGCCTTGTTCCAATGCTGGAATTTGCTGTATTTTATCTCTACTAATTAGGAAGGGACTTCCTCCTGGTCAGACTGGGCATTTTATCTGACAGAACACTTGAGAGCCAGGAGTACTCAGGACAAGAAGGAAGTGCCTTTTGAAGAGTCTAATGGGTTAGTTAGGTTGTTAGTGTAACTTTTCTGTGCAGAATAGTAATTTAGCTTTCAGTGTTGATGCTGCAATTTCTGTTTGAGAAAAATTGCCTGTTAACATATGGTATCAGTTTTCTTCCTTCAGTGCTGAGGATGGAAACAATGCCTTGTTCATGTTAGGCAAGTGCTCTATCACTGAGCACTATGTATCCTCAGTCCTGGTTTTTTTTTTTTTTTTTTTTTGTGTGTGTGTGTGTGTGTGTGTGAGAGAGAGAGAGAGAGAGAGAGAGAGAGAGAGAGAGAGAGAGAGAGAGAGAGAGAGAGAGAGATAGGGTCTTGATATTTTTATCAAGCTAGCCTGGAACTCCCAGAGTAGCCCAGGCTGGCCTCAAACTCAGTACTTTGCCTTGACCTCCTGAATGCTAGAATTACAGGTGTATATCACACTGGGCAACCATTTTCTTTAAAAACCTTTAATTTTAAATTAGGTTGTATGCTGGCATATGATGCTATGCTGTATGTCTGTAATCTCAGCTCTTAAGGCTGAGGCAAGATGATATGAAGATTTAAGGCCAACTGCTAATCTCATGAAATCTGTTTCTCTCTCTCTCTCTCTCTCTCTCTCTCTCTCTCTCTCTCTTTTCTTCGAGACAGGATTTCTCTGTGTAGCTTTGCGCCTTTCCTGGATCTCGCTCTCAAACTGAGGACGTGTGTGTGTGTGTGTGTGTGTGTGTGTGTGTGTGTGTGTGTGTGTGTGTGTGTGTGTGTGTGTGTTAGGTATTTATTCTCCCCGCCCCCTCGGTTTTTTGAGATAGGTTTTTACTATGTAGCCTTGGCTGTCCTGGAACTTACTCTGTAGACCAGGCTGGCCTCTAACTCAGAGATCCACTGCTCTGCCTCCCAAGTGCTGGGATTAAAGGTGTACACCGCCACCTCCTGGCGTGTATTTATTCTTAAAAGTCAATTTCTTTATTATGTAAAAGGGACTGTTTAAAATTTTTTTGACATTTTATTTATGTATATAAGTGTTTGCCTGAATGTATGTTTGTGCACCATATAGGTGTAATGCCTGCCTGAGGGAGCCAGAAGAGGGTGTCGGATCCCCTGGGACATACAAATGATAGTGAACCACCATGTGGGTGCTGGGAATCAAACCTGGTCTTCTGGAAGAGCAGCCTCTGCTCTTAACCACTGAGCCATCCCTCCAGCCTCTTAAAAAGTTTTAAAGGTGTCTAGAGTTGTGTTTGTGTGTGTCTGTATTCATATTCATGCTTGAAAATGAGGGTGTGCACATTTCACAGCATATGTATTTGGAGGTCAGAATAACCTAAATGTTGGTCCTTGCTTCTTTCTTGTTTGAGACAGTCTCTGCTTTGCCACTGTGTATGCCAGACTACCCAGTGTCCATACTTCTGGGAACTCTGTCTCTCCTTTCCGTCATCCCCTAGAAGCACTGGAAGTATAGACACTGTCTCCATGTGTTTGATTATATTATACGGGTTCTGAGGATTCTAGTCCAGATCTTCATGGTTGTGCTGTAAGCACTTTTATTAACTGCCCCATCTTCCCAGACAGCCCTAGAGTTCTTTAATCTGTTTGCATCATGACCTTGGATAAAGTCTGTTTACCCCAAGTGTATACCTTCTCATCCTGCTTTAAAGGGATCTGACACTGACCTAGGGCTACTGTCTAGATTAATTAATGGATTGCAGGAGCTTAAATCTTAAAGGTTTCCCCCCCTTACTCATTGCTAAGAAGAGTGGGAACAGATGTAACAAGACAAAAGTTAGTGCCAAATGCGTATCCCTCATTTTCCTACAGTGAAGTTTGATCTTTTTTAAAGTGAAACTTGGGAAGGCAAAAGCTTAATATCAAAATTGGAATAAGAACTGGGCATGGTGGTGCATGCCTCTAATCCCAGCATTAGTTTAGAGGCAGGAGGATCAAGTTCAAGGCCAGCTCAGATTACATAATGAATTCTAGGTTAGTTTTAGTTTTGGAAATATAGTGAGACCACGAAGCACCACTCTGAACCCCAACCCTCAAATACACTTGGGAGTGATAGCTTATTCCCAGCATTCAGGAGGCAGAGACAGAATCATGAGTTCAAGGCTGGCCTGAACTTATATAGTGAAACCTTGATTCAAAAACCCCAACTAGGGGGTGCTAGAGTAGAGTATGGAAGGGTAAGAAGGACTCCATCTATGCAGCCATGGGAAATCATTTATGCTGTGGTGAGACTTTTAAGTGGTGTGTTGGTTTTGGGGTCGGTCATTCATACTCTTGTAAACCCATACCCATTCCACTGTAAGCCTAATAAACTCTAAAAATCAAACCCACACAGAGATTTCACCCTTCCAAGAATGTAAAGAATACAATCCTCCTGTTTATTTGAGAGGTGCTATGTAATCCAAGGTGTTCATAAACTCCCCTTTTAGTGAGAATGACCATGCACTCCTGATCTTGCTGCCTCTACCTTCCAGGATTGCAGCTATGATTATCATATTCTACTTTATTTATTCACTGTTTTATATGTGTGAATGTTTTGCCTGCGTGTGTGAGCGCTATTGAGTGCCCGATGCCTATGATGGCCAGAAGAGGGCATTGAGTCACTTGGAACTAGAGTTACAAATGACTGTGAGCTGCCATGTGAGTGCTGGGAATTGAACCCTAGGTCTTTTGGAAGAATAGCAAGTGCTCCTGCCCATGGAGCCATCTCTCCAGATCCTATTTATTTGTTTTTATTGATTGATTGATTGATTGATTGATTGATTGGCTTTTCGAGACAGGGTTTCCCTGTGTAGCTTTGCGCCTTTCCTGGATCTTGCTCTGTAGACCAGGCTGGCCTCGAACTCACAGAGATCTGCCTGCCTCTGCCTCCCAAGTGCTGGGATTAAAGGCGTGCCACCACTGCCCAGTGTTTTCATTTTTTTAAAGATAAATTTGTGTGTATATATTTTGTTCTGTGTGAGCATGTGCACATATGTATGTAGGTAGGACTAGACCTTGTGCGAACATACATGTCAAGGCCAGAAGTGGGCATTAGATTTCTAGAATTTGGAGTAACAGGTGTTTGCAGGATGTCCTGTTTGATATATGGGTTCTGGGATTGGAACTCCAGTCCTCATGATTGTGCAACAAGTGCTTTTAACTGCTGAGCCACATGCTTCAGCCCCCACCCCCCCTTATTCTTGAAGCAGAGTCTTACTATACATAGTGAGGTTTTCGTAGTACCTGAATCTTTAATTTGAAGCCTGCCAGGTCTATAAACTGAAAAAAATTTTTTGTATGTGTGCCAGCCCATACAGTACTAGGTATTCAACCTCGGGCCTCATGCATGCCTGGTCAGCACTATACCAGTGAACTACAGCCCCAGCATATCTTACGTCTTTTTTTTCTGTCTGTGTTGTCTTCTTCTTCTTCTTCTTTTTTTTTAAAGATTTATGTATTTATTATTTATACAGTATTCTGCCTGTATGTGTCCCTGCAGGCCAGAAGAGGGCACCAGATCTCATTACAAGTGGTTGTGAGCCACCATGTGGTTGCTGGGAATTGAACTCAGGACCTCTGGAAGAGCAGTCAGTGTTCTTAACCACTGAGCCATCTCTCCAGCCTGTGTTGTATTCTTAAATAACAGACAAACCTTTTCTCAATGAAAGTAACCAGAATTTATAATCATAAAGACGTGGAATCATGGGTCTGGAGATTTATGGCTCTCATATTATTCTTGTAAAGATCTAGTACCCATGTCAGGCAGCTCATAACTGACTGCCTGTAATGCCAGCTCCAGGGGTGCCACACCTCAGACTTCAAGACCTGAAGTCATGCATATACCCACATACACATAGTTAAAAATAATAAAAATCTTAAGGCCCTTGGACTTAGGTAATCTCTTAGGATACTTCTTAGATGGATTTATGTATTCTATACTTTCACTGTGATCTTACTGCTGTAATTTTGTGTATCTACGTGTTAGTCTTAGATCAAGTCTGAGACTGGAAACCATGTACAAATTCTGATATATGTAGTGACCCCTTCTGGTAATGCCGTGCTGGGAAGGCAGAGAAGACAGCATACTTGGAGCTCCCTGGCTGTCAGTCTGGCCCAATTGTTGAGTTGTGAGTCAGCCAGAGACTTTTTTCAAAGGAGGTGAATGTTGTCCAAGAATGTCCTCCCCAACCCTCTCATACTTCTCATACACACACATGCACCTGTACACATACACATCATAAACATACACATACACATACACACACTTGTTAGAAAGACACTCTCTGGGGCTGAAGAGATGGCTCAGTGGTTAAGAGCACTGACTGCTCTTCCAGAGGTCCTGAGTTCAATTCCCAGCAACCACATGGTGGCTTAGAACCATCTGTAATGAGATCTGATGCCCTCTTCTGGCATGTAGACAGAACACTGTATACATAATAAATAAATCTTTAAAAATAAAAGACACTCTCGGGGGCTGAAGAGATGGCTCAGTGGTTAAGAGCCCTGACTGCTCTTCCAGAGGATCTGGGTTCAATTCCCAGCATCCACATGGCAGCTCCCAGCTGTTTGTAACTCCAGTTCCAGGGGACTTGACACCCATCAACATAGATATACAGACAGAGCACCAATGAACATAAAATAAAAATAAATAAAAAGAAAGACACTCCTCATGATAGTAAAGGTTTATTATTAATGTATTATTTTGTGTGTGTGCATGATACATCAGCTTTCATTTTTAGGGACCCCTGGCTGGCCTTGAACTAGCTGAGGGTGACTTGGATCTCCTGATTCTCCTGCTACCAATGCACAGGTGTTGGTACACTAAACATAGCTAAGCTCTTCTATTTAAAACTTAAAAAAGAAGATAGTTGGTGATTTTTAATTACATTTCATACCCATGCGCGTGGTCAAGTAGGATACTTAAATAAATGCCCTGTGCTCCTTTGGAAGAATAGTAAAAGGAGACCTACACTAGTTCCATAAAGTTTCTAATCCAACAAACAGGTTCTGACATCATTTAACCAACTCTCTCAAAGACCCCACCTCTTAATATTACCTTGGTTATTAAGTTTCAGCATGAATGCCTAGGGGGGCACAGACATTGAAACTAGCAGTAGGAATTGTATTGAAGATCTGAGTATTATAGTTCTCAAAATGCTTACCTAGGCCATTGTTTGATCCCCACCATAGCTTAAACCGTGGGTGGTGGTTTAGACCTATAATCCCGGCACTCTGTCATAATGATTAGAAGTTTGAGGCCAGTTTGTGTTAGGACCGTGTCTCAAAAAAAAAAAAAAACAATAAAAAATATGTGCAATATATTGAGTAGACTGACATTATGCCTTGTGTAAATGTTAAGATGATCAGTGGGGTTCACTGAGATTTCCTAGCTCCTTCTAATTCAGTGCTATTTGGAATCATACATGTTTTTATCTAAAATAATTGTTTCCATCCTTAATCTTAATGTATCTAAATTGTAGCAGCACTAAATATTTATTAGTTAATATGTTGCATTTAGAGAAATATGGCTTATTGTTTACCTTTTAAACTACAGTTTTAAATGTGTCTTTAGTATATGTCCTGTAGAAGAGTACAGCAACTGTCTTTTTTAAATGATTCATTTACTTTTATTTTATGTGCATTGACTGGTGTTTTGCCTGCATGTGTATCTGTGTCAATGTGTCAGGATCCCTGGGAACTGGAATTACAGTTACAAGATGCTATGTGGGTACTGGGAGTCCTGGAAGAACAGCCAGTGCTAGTGCTGTTAACCACTGAGCCATCTCTCTAGTCCAAATGTCTCTATTTTTAATTAATCATTTTTGTTTGTTTTTTATTTTTTATTATTTTATTTTATTTTATTCATTTATTTATTCATTCATTCATTTATTTATTTTTGGTTTTTCAAGACAGGGTTTCTCTGTGTAGCTTTGTGCCTTTCCTGGCTTCGCTCTGTAGACCAGGCAGGCCTCGAACTCACAAAGATCCGCCTGCCTCTGCCTCCCGAGTGCTGGGATTAAAAGCGTGCGCCACCACCGCCCGGCCTTGTTTTTTATTTTTTGAGACCAAGTCTCACTGTGTAACCTTGGCTGTCCTGGAACATCCTATTCAGACCAGTCTGGCCTTGAGTTCATAGCCCTATCTTTACTTCTCTAGTGCTGGGATTTAAGACATCAATTACTTTTTTTATTTTGAGATAGTTTTTTAACTCAGTAGGCCAGGCTGGTCAGGTACTCACTTTGTAACTGCAGATTGGCTTTGGACTCCTTTGGCAATCTTCCTTTCTCATCTTCCTGAGTACTAGGATTATAAGTATGAGCCATCATACCTGGTTTATTTGTTTTTGTTACAATTTTATATATATTGTGTGTGTGTGTGTGTGTGATGCGTGTATGTAGGCAAGCATGCCACTGCACTTGTCTGGAGGTCAGAGGACCACTTTGGAGTCTGTTTTCCCCTTCCTTCCACCTTTACATGGGTTCTAGGGATTGAACTCAGGTCCTCACTTTCAAAGTAAATGCTTTATGTGCTGAGCCATTTTACTAGCCCCTGGTTTACTTTATTTTTTTTTAAATGACTTATTTATTTTTATTTTATGTGCATTGGTATTTTGCCTGCATGTGTGTGTGTGTGTGTGAAGGTGTTGGAAGTTACAGATAGTGTGGCTCTGGCTGACCTTGAACTCACAGATCCACTTTCAGCCTTCCAAGTGCTGGCATTAAAGGAGTGGGTCACAAATGCTCAGCTTTATTTGGAATCATTTAAAAACATTTTATAAAATTGTATGTATGTTTGCATGTATGTGTCTGCACATGCCACAACACACATGCAGGTTTGAGGTTAGAGGGCAAATTGCCTGAAGTCAGTTCTCTTTTCATCATTTGGGTCCCAGGAATTAAAGTTGATTGTCAGCCTTGGTTATTGAGGTTGACAGGCAAGCATTTGGATGGCCCAGTTTTCTGGCATCATTCTAGTCTACAATATGCCTAGAATTTTGTTAGGTGTGTGTGTGTGTGTGTGTGTGTGTGTGTGTGTGTGTGTGTATAATCCTGGGTATGGGAGAAAATAGAAAAATGAAATTTAATGGACCAGCATATATGCATGTGATAAAATAAACAGATTGAAATTAACAAGGGATTAGAGAGATGCCTCAGTTAAGAGCACCTGTTTAGTCCCAGCCCCCACATGCATACTCACAATCATCTGTAACTCTAGTTTTCAGGGCAGCACTGATGCACTTTTCTGACCTGTCACACATGGTGCAGATACATACATGCAGAAAAATACTTATACGTATAAAATAAATATTTAAAAAATTGACATCTGGAGAGCTGGCCCAGCAGCTAAGAGCACTTTTTCTTCATGCAGAGGGCTCTGTTTGACACTTGGTACCCACTGTTGGCTCACAATCATCCATAACTCTAGTTCCAGGTGATTAGATGCCCTCCTCCTCTGACCTCTACAGGTAATACACACACACACACACACACACACACACACACACACACACACACACAGTTATTTGAGCAAACGCTCAAAGACATAAAAAATAAACAAGTCTAGGGTGGGCATGGTGGTACACGCCTTTAATCCCAGCACTGGGGAGGAAGAGGCAGTCAGTCAGTCTACAGAGCGAGTTCCAGGACAGTCAAGACCCCACAGAGGAACCCTGTCTTGAAAAACCAGGAAAACAAACAAACAAAAAACCAACCAAAAAATGAATGAGTCTAAGTAAAAAAATCAGAGAAAAAGGAAAACTCTACTTATTAAACAGTTTACTTCCTTGGGAGAATTGTGTTGTTCATTCACTTGATCCTAACATAACTTGGTGTAACCATATTATGTAATAAGTAGACCAGTCACAATTGCGGTGGGATTTGAAATTCCTTTTGTTGTCAGTGCCTTTTATATCAGTCTATCAATGACCAGAAAGAATAATGCTGTCCCATTTTCACACTTAGTCCACATCATGGAATTTGTTATAGGGATTTATAGTTTTCTTAGAATCCTCCGTGAAATTTGTTTTGTTTTGTTTTTTGTTTTTGAGACAAGGTTTCTCTGTGTAGCTTTGGAGCCTTTCCTGGAACTCACTCTGTAGCTCAAGTTGGTCTGGAACTCAGAGATGAGTGCCTTTTCCTCCCCAGCACTGGGATTAAAGGCATGTGACACCACCGCCCGGCTCCTCCGTGAATTTTTTAAAAGTATTTTATGGGTGTACAAATGTTTTGCCTGCATGTGCGTACTTTCATCATATGCATGCCTGGTGCTTGAAGAAGTTGGAAGAGATCTTTGAATTCTTTAGAACTAGAGTTACGGGTGCCTGTGAGCTGCTACCATGGTGGTGCTTGGAGTTGATCCCAGCTCCTCTGAAGAGAACAAGTACTGACAGTTGAGTTGGCTCTCCAGCCTTCAGCATGGATTTTGAGAGCTTGCTTGGAGGTTCTAGCAGAGGAGTGCAGCTCCGCATATATATGCTCTTGACCAAAGACAGGTCCTCCTATTCAGATGTAGTGTCCTCTTTACCTGTGCTCACAGCTTCAGGAGGGACACATACACATGGAACATGGAGGAAGGAAGGAAGGGGACACCTGCCTAGCCAGCCAGGTCAGCAGAATCTACTCTGGTGCCATGAATTTTGAAAAGATTGTTTGCATTTCAGGCCTGATAAGATTTTGAGGATATGCCAAAATATAAATTACTCTGTTAGGTAACTTTGGCAGACCTTTTCAGGGAAATTTTATGAGAGTTAGGTCTCAGCTGGGTGTGGTGCCCTTTAATCCCAGCACTCCAGGAGGCATAGGTGGGTGGATCTTTAAGTTCAAGGCCACCATGGTCTACAGAGTGAGGGCTACAGACAATAAACAAACAAAAATGAAGAAAACAACAAAAAAGATCCCTGTGTGGTCTGGTTACTCCCCTTACAAATATATTTAAAAAAGATTAAGTTCGAGGCCAGCCTGGGCTACCAAGTGAGCACCAGGAAAGGCGCAAAGCTACACAGAGAAACCCTGTCTCGAAAAACCAAAAAAAAAAAAAAAAAAAAAAAAAAAAAAAAAAAAAAAAAAAAAAAAAAAGATTAAAAACAAATACAAAAAGATTAAAAAAATTTATGTTCCTTTATGTGTATGACCGTCTTGCCTGCATTCATTTGCAGCGCACGTGTGCCTGTTGGGTCCTCAAAATTGGGGCTACAATTGGCTGTGAGCCACCATGTGGGTGCTGAGAATCAAACCTGGGTCCTCTGCAAGATCAACAAGTGCTCTTAACATTGAGCCATCTCTCTCCATCTCCCGGAAGATACAGTTTTTATTACCAAGGCTAATGTGTCTGTTTTTCTGTGGTGCTGAGGATTGAAATGATGAAAACATGAAGTGATGGTCTTGCACATGTTGAGTAGATAAGCAGATAACCTTTTGAAACAAAGGTAGGGTTGCAGGATGTTTATAAACAACTTTTTGAAACAAAGACATGATTGTCATTTCTGGAACAGGCAGTGCAGAACCATTTGTAGTTAAGGTTACAGCCCAATCCTTAAAAAACAGACGTTTAATCATAGACAGGGATGAACCTAGGAGGCTGTCAGGCAACATACAAGGATCAGTCTCACAAAACAAAAGCAAAACAAATGCCCTTATTCCCAACAGAACTCTAGTAGAGAGCTTAGTAATTCTTTCTGTTTTTTGATGTAAAGAATGTGGCTGGAGGTGGTGGAGCACCCCTTTGATCTCAGCACTCGGGAGGCAGAGCCAGGCAGATTTCTGTGAGTTTGAGGCCAGCCTGGTCTACAAAGTGGGATCCAGGACAGGCACCAAAGCTACACAGAGGAAAAAAAAAGATACATGTGTGCGTGGAGGGTGCATTGTATATGTACAGGCTACAGGAAAGCAGAAATCAGAACAGGATTGTAGGGCTAGGGTGTCTTCCTCTATTGCTCTCTGCCCTATGACCCTGGACACGGTCTTTCACTGAACCAGAAGAGCTGGTCTTTTCAGTTAGGCTGGCTTGCCTGGAAGCTCTGGTGAGCTGCCTGTTTTCAACCTGAATAATGTCATGCCTGGCTTTTTATGTGGGTGCTGGGGAGTCAATCCCAGGTCTTTGTTTCCAGAACAGGCATTATTCTGACCCATTGAGCCATCTCTTTAGCCCTTCCACCTGTCTTTTGATTCTATGAAGTGAAATGCAATGTTTCTTAAAGAACAAATAATACATCTTTAATCACAGTGCTTGGGAGGGAAAAGCAATTGGTTCAAGGCCAGCCTGTTCTACATAATGCCTTCTAGGCCAGCCAGGGATACACAGTGAGACTCAAGAAAAGAGACAAGACAACTCAGTGTGAGTTATACTGACCGGATAGAATACTGGGATACAAAAGGGATAGTAGTTTAAAAACAAAGAGATAGGAATAAAGTATAAAATGCGGACTTTCATCAATAAAACACATATGTTGTACTAATGTAAGATATTAATAGAAAGAAACTAGTTTGTCATTTTTCTATAAATCTGAAACTTAAAAAAAGCCTATTAAAGATCATTTTGATCATTGTTATGCTTTATACTCTTCTGACACCAATAGAAGAGCTCTCCAGGATGAGTTTGGCTGGGAATATATAGCTCAGTGGTACAATACTTTGCTGTTTTACATGTCTTAAGGCCCAGGGCTTGATACCCAGCACTGCTATTTTTTTTGAACGTATATAGGGTGGGTGCTGGAGAGATGGTTTGGCTGCTAAGAGCACTGGCTGCTCTTCCAGAGGGTGTGGGTTTAACTCCAGGCACCCATATGGCAGCTCACAACTGTCCGTAATTCCAGTTCCAGGGGATCTGACATTCCCTTCTAGATAGAACACCCTTACACATAAAATTAAATGAATACATTAAGAAAAAGAAATACTAAGGAGCCTATTGGACAGCAGCTATCACCAGAACATTGTGTATTTACATTGGATCCCCTGGAGCTGGAGTTAGAAGTGGTTGTGAGCCACTTGATGTGTGTGCTGGGAATTGAACTCAGGTCCTCTGTAAGAGCAGAAGATGGCCATCTTTGTTGGCCATCTCTCTAGCCTCTTATTTTATCTTTATTTATTTTTCGTGTGTATGTATGTATGTATGTGGGTTGATGAGTGTGTGCCATACCAGATGTGGAGGTCAAAGGACCATTTCCCAGGGTTGCTTCTCTCCTTCCACTGTGTGGGTCTTGGGAACGAACTGCAGTCTGGCAGGCTTGGAGATAAGTTCTTTTACTTTCTGAGCCATCTCACTGGCCCAGCCGCCTGCTTGATGATAAAGACACCTAAGTTGTTGCATGTATGTATTTCTCAAATCTTTATTAAGGTGATCATTCTTGTCAACCTCAACTGAAAGGATGGCTAACTTAGCTTAAAGACTCTCTAGGATTTCTTTGACTCTTAAAATTTTTGCACTGAGGTTTTATATTAATTCTTATGAACCTATAAACTATAAGAATATGGACTTAGGAATCTGCTCTTCTGCTAGCATTGGAATGTAATCCTATGAGTACATAATTATGATGATGAAAATAAATAAAAATAAATGAAAAGAAGAAAAGAAACAACTCCCATAATTCTGATGACCAACTTCCAACTTTCACAGTATATGCAATTAGGAAACTGCTTTGGTGCATAGTTAATGTCACTCTTAGTAAACTAACAAGGATAGGCTCTTTTTTGAAAAGCTTTTTTTTTTTTAAAGTTGGAGTTTTTTTTTTTAAAGATTTATTTATTTATTATGTATACAGCATATGTGACTGCAGGCCAGAAGAGGGCACCAGATCTCATTACAGATGGTTGTGAGCCACCATGTGGTTGCTGGGAATTGAACTCAGGACCTCTGGAAGAGCAGTCAGTGGTCTTAACCGCTGAGCCATCTCTCCAGCCCTTGAAAAGCTTTTTTAATTTAAATTTTCTTCATATATTTTGATCGCATTCTTTCCCTACCCTGGCTTTTTCCAGATTCTCTCCACCTCCCTACCCCGTCCATCTTGATGTTCCCTCTCTCCCTTTCAAAAATAAAAGTGAAAAGGCCAAGAAAAAGAAAATAATCCAGCCAGCGGTGGCGGCACACACCTTTAATCCCAGCACTTGGGAGGCAGAGCCAGGTAGATCTCTGAGTTTGAGACCAGCCTGGTCTACAAAAGCAAGTTCCAGGACAACCAGGATTGTTAACACAGAGAAACCCTGTCTCAAAAAATCAAAGCACTGCCCACCTTGAAATCTTTTTTTTTTTTTTTTTGGTTTTTCGAGACAGGGTTTCTCTTGTGTAGCTTTGCGCCTTTCCTGGAACTCACTTGGTAGTCCAGGCTGGCCTCGAACTCACAGAGATCCGCCTGCCTCTGCCTCCCGAGTGCTGGGATTAAAGGCGTGCGCCACCACCGCCCGGCTCCACCTTGAAATCTTAATAAGACCAAAAAACAAAACAAAACAAAAAACCCAAAATGAAACTACCCTCCTTCCCCTCCCCACCAATGCTCACAAAACCCCTAAAGTCTGGGTTCTGTTGGCACTGCTCCTGGGCATGGAGCTTGCCTTGTAGTGTGGTTGGTAAATCCAGTGACATTAAATTGGAGAAAACTGATTCTCCTTTCCAAGTAGTTAGGGGCCAGACTTTGGTCCACTACCCCTTCTCCCTGATGAAGTTTTGTCTGGTTTGAACTGGTGCAGGTCTTGTGAGTTCATGTGTATGTCAACCCTGCTGTGTTTGGTAGGTATTTCCTTGGAGTAATCCATCACTTCTAGCTCTTATCTTTCCACCTCTTCTTCTTTAGAGACCCCTTGTGGGGAGGGGTTTGATAAATACATCCCATTTCCAGTTGTGGGTTTCAGGCTTAATTACTGCCCACAGCAAGAAGCTTCTCAGAGTTGAGCCAATGCAATGATGATCTGAGTCCAACCTGGCGTGGCTGTTGTGGGTCTGTGGTAGAGACTGGATCTATGGGTCTGGCAGGAGTCACAACAGAATGGAGATGTGTTAAAAGGAAAGAAGAAGTAGGGGATCTTGGATCTGCACCAGGAGGCCAAGTCCCTAGAGGATGGAGGTGGGCTGGGAGAAGGTGTTTCTCAAGAAGGGGTTTTTGACAATGATTTTTAATTTGTTTGCCTGTTGGGACTCAAAGCCCTAACTTGGGGAGCTTCTGTTGAGTGTACTTTCTCATTTTGCTAATAATCAGACCTCAAAATGATAACAACCTCTTATAATTAGAAACATTTAAAGGATATTCTAATATATTAAATATGGATGCTAATAATTGTTCTACAAAGGAAATTCTTTTGGCATTTAAGAAGGATCTTAGACATTCTTGGAAAGTTACTCTCACATGGGTTAATTTTTGCTTTTTAACTAACTGTTGTAGTTAAATGTGATTTAAGTGGTTGTTGCTAAGTTAATGCTGGGACTAAGAAAAATGTTTACCTGCTTCTCAGCCCTCTCTAAGGATTTTCAGTCTTCAGCTTCTTCCTTAATTACTTTCCCAAGGAGCACATCTCTGAGTGCTAAGGAAAGTACCTGAGCCTTTTAATGATACAATTCTTGTAATTTTTGTTTTGAAAGTTAAAAATTTTTTAAAGTTTTAAAAGCAAAGGAAATTAAAATAAATCCCAGAAGGAAATTTATATAGGACTGCTTTATAGACTGCTTTGAATTTTTGTTTTGTTTTTTTGAGACAGAGTAGTATTTTGTATCCCTGCTGAGCCTATTACCATGTACAGTCCAGGCTGGTCTCACCCTCCCAAATGCTGGGATTACAGATATGGAGCCATACCATGCCTGACTTACTATAACTTATTATACTTATGATGACAGTCTTGTTATTCTGTAAGAGTGACTTGTGATCTACATTATTGATAGGGGATAAAAAATTTACTGTTTTGCCGGGCGGTGGTGGCGCATGCCTTTAATCCCAGCACTCAGAGGCAGGCGGATCTCTGTGAGTTCGAGGCCAGCCTGGTCTCCAAAGCGAGTTCCAGGAAAGGCGCAAAGCTACACAGAGAAACCCTGTCTCGAAAAAACAAAAACAAAAACAAAAACAAAAAAAAATTACTGTTTTGGTTAAATTACCTACACTTTGCCAAGTATGTCTTAGTTCTCTGTGATATAGTTGAGTATCCAGATAGTATGCAATTTTAACTTTTAGGCCAGGGTGATAATGCATGCTTGTCATAATCCCAGCAGAGGTATGAGTAGTTAGGACAGCTTGGTTTGCATGTATAGAGTTTCCTTTTTATGACTTCTTACACACACACACACACACACACACACACACACACACACACACACACAGAGAGAGACAGAGACAGAGAGAGGAGAGAGAGAGATTTCTGTATTTTTTTTTTTTTATTTTTGTATTTTTTCACTTTTATTTTTAATTTATTTATTTTTGGACCAGGCTGGCCTTGAACTCAGAAATCCTCCTGCTTCTGCCTCTCGAGTGCTGGGATCAAAGGCAGGTGTCACCATCACCTGGCTCTTTTTTCACTTTTAAATATATTTTTTACTTATCACTGTTGTGTGTAAGTTAAAAGGACAACGTTTGGAGTCTTTAATTAAAAATTGTATTGGCTAGAGAGATGGCTCAGTGGGTAAGAGCAGGCTCCTCTTCCAGAGGACCCGGATTTAATTCCTAGCTCCCACATGGCTCTCCCAACTGCCTGTGACTCCAGTTTCAGGGGATCTGACACCTTTACACACACACAGGCAAAACACCAGTGCACATGAAATAGAAATAAATTATTGTAAAAACGTGTGTGGGGCCCTGTGTACAGTGTGTGTTGGGCTGACAGGAGCCCAAAGGAGGGCGTCAGACCCCTGGAGCTGGAGTTACAGGTGATTGATTGTGAGCTGCCCTGTGGTGGGTGCTAGGAATTGAACTCATCATGCACTCTGCAAGAGCAGCAAGTGCTTCTAACCACTGGGCCGTCTCTCCAGTCCTTAGTTCTCTTTCTGCCGTGGATTCTAAGGCTCTCTCTCAGGTTGCCAGGCTTGTGCCATGAGCACTTTACTAGCTGAACCATCTTGCCAGCCTGTGACTTGTTGATAACTTTCCCACCTTCTCATTTAAAACAACTACACAAGGCCAGACCTCTCTATAGGTGACTTAGCTCTCTGTGACAATATCCAAATATTTGTAATTTTGATTATGTATGTATGTATGTATGTATGTATTAGATAAGGTTTCTCTATGTAGCCCTGGCTATCCTGAAACAACTCACTATGTAGACCAGCATGGATGGCCTTGAACTCACAGAGGTCCACCTGCGCCACCATGCCCCAGCCACCATGCCCCAGCCACCATGCCCCAGCCACCATGCCCCAGCCACCATGCCCCAGCCACCATGCCCCAGCCACCATGCCCCAGCCACCATGCCCCAGCCACCATGCCCAGCCACCATGCCCCAGCCACCATGCCCCAGCCACCATGCCCCAGCCACCATGCCCCAGCCACCATGCCCCAGCCACCATGCCCCAGCCACCATGCCCCAGCCTACTTTGTAATTTTTCCATTGGAGTAGAGCTTTGCCCTTTAAAGCCTCAAAATGGAAGAGCATTTACCACTTTTCCCTGATTTTTGTTGTTTTTTGGTTTTGGTGGCTAGAAAAGGAAAAAAAGCTTTGAAGTGTTTTCTATTAATGAAAAAATGATCTTAAACTATTTTTCTATCCCTCTTGCAGTCCATTTTTCTAGAATTTATCTTATTTGAATCTGCAGGCTCAACATAAATTATGCATATGAAACTTATTTATTTTTTAGCATTTTATCATGTGTGTTTGTACATGTGCAGGTGTGTGCCGAGGTACTGATGTGTGGAGGTCAGGGGGTAACTTTGAGAGTCAGTTCTTTCCTTCTGTGGAGCGCAGGAACTAAACCCAGGCAATCAAGGCTTGTGTAACAAATGCTTTTACATTCCGAGCCATCACTGGTTCACATATAAAACTTGGTTCACATATAAAACTTGGTTCACATATAAAACTTTTATAGGTTTTTGAGAACATAATCTCCTCACTCTCTTCTAAGCATTTCTTGTAGCAGAAGCTGGCCCTGAACTATCCTAATTGTCCAACCTGTTTCTTGTGTGCTGAAATTTACAGGAGTGTACTACCATGCCCAGCAGGAACATGCCATTTCTGCATCTTTATTTTTTAGGATAGGAAAGCATATAAACAGGTCTTCCTGTTTATTGTTTTTAAGTCTTAGTGTATAAAAGTTTCAGACCATGGCCGGGTGGTGGTGGCGGTGCATTCCTTTAATCCCAGCACTTGGGAGGCAGAGGCAGGTGGATCTCTGTGAGTTTGAGGCCAGCCTGGGCTACAGAATGAGTTCCAGGAAAAAAGGTGCAAAGCTACACAGAGAAACCCTGTCTCGAACAAACAACAGAAGTTTCAGACCACAAGGACAGCATATTATGACTATGTATTTGGGCTGGAAAGATAACTCAGCAGGTAAAGGCACTTGCTGCCTGCCAAGCCTGATGACTTGAACTCAACTCTTGGGGCTCACATGGTAGAAAGAGAAGTGATTCCCTAAAATTGTTCTCTGATACATGCGCGCGCGCGCACACACACACACACACACACACACACACACACACACACACACACCAGCTCTCCCCCCCATTTCCTTTCTTTAAAAAAAAAAAAATCTATATGTGTTTCCCCTTCTCACTACTTTACTGGGGTTGAATCTAGTGCCTCAGGTTTCCCAGGCCAGTGCTGTCCCACTGAACCATATGCCCAGCCCAAGTTCATTTCTGAAAACCAATAGCCTTTGTAAAGTATGCAAAGCTTTGGACAAGTCTTTTTTTACTTTGGCAATGGGGCATTAAGAAGCAATGTGAGGCCGGGCACACGCCTTTAATCCCTGCACTTGGGAGGCAGAGGCAGGTGTACAGAGGCCAGCCTGGTGTACAGAGCAAGATCCAGGAAAGGCGCAAAGCAACACGGAGAAACTCTTGTCTCGAAAAACAAAACCAAAACCAAACAAACAAATAAAAAAAGAAGCAATGTAATTTCTTTCCTATGATCTTGTTCTGTATAATTTCGCATATTAATTTCTTCAGATATTGATCTAAACATAAACTTTAATCTTTGATTCTAATGAGTATTTTTTTTTTTTGGGTCCTCTCAGACAGGCTACTGCTGTGTATTTCAGTCAGGCTTAGAACACCTTGCCTCTCACGCATCCTTCTAAGAGCTGGCGTACAGGTGTGCTGGCACACCTCCTATAGAATATTTTATGTGTGTTTATGACATGGTCTTATCCCGGGGTGGCTGAAGATGACCTTGAACTTCTGATCCTCTTGTTTGTACTTTCCAAGTGCTGGGATTACAGACAGGTGTGCATCTCCATGGCTGTTGTATGTGTGTGTGTGCAGTGTGTGCATGGACTTGCTCATGTGCTGTGTGCTTGCTGGTGTAGGCTTGTCAGGAGACAAGTTGGCACTGGGATGACTTGTAGGATTTGCTTGTCCCTGACCCTCATCACTGGAGTTGCAAGTGGGGGTTACTGTGCCTAACTAACTAGGTTTACCTAGGTTCAGGGATCTGAACTCATTCCTGCACAGTGAACACTTGACCCACTGAACTACTTCCCACTGCTCAAGCCCAGTTTTTATTTATTTATTTATTTATTTATTTATTTTTATTTATTTATTATTTATTTATTTTTTTATGAGACAGGGTTTCTCTGTGTAGCTTTGCGCCTTTCCTGGGACTCACTTGGTAGCCCAGGCTGGCCTCGAACTCACAGAGATCCGCCTGGCTCTGCCTCCCGAGTGCTGGGATTAAAGGCGTGCACCACCACCGCCCGGCTTATTTTATTTATTTATTTATTTATTTATTTTTAATGTAATATATATATATATATAATTTTAAATGCTGAATGTCATTTATTGAAGGAGGGAGGAGGTCTTAAATACAGGCTTACAGCACAATGGGAGAACCCCGGAGTCAAGCCCAGTTTTTATGTCATGCTGTAGATTGAATCTGAGTGTGTGTGTGTGTGTGTGTATATGTTCATAAATATACATATATACGCTATGGTAGGTGTGATGGTCTTGTCAACCTGGTAAAGTAATCTGTGAGATAGAACTCTAGACATAGGGTGAGGGTTATCTTAGATTAATTGATGTGAGAAGACCCATCCTAATTATGGACAAGACCATTCTCTGGGGAAATCTGGGACTGTATAAAGTGGGGACAGTGAACTGAGGACTAGAATGCACGCCTTGATTCATTGATCTGCTTGCTGACCGGATGTGGTGTGACCAGATGATCCAAGCTCCATGGACTATACTCTTGAATTGTGAGCCAGAATGAACCAAAGTTTTTTGTTTTTTGTTTTTTTTTTTTTGGTGTGTGTGTGTGTGTGTTGTGTGTGTGTGTGTGTGTGTGTGTGTGTAGGGGTGGGAGGGAGGGAGTGCCTCTGCATGTGGAGACCAGAAAAGGGCTTTCGATCTCCCGCTGGAGTTACAGGTGTACAGGGATCCCAGTTTGTCATGTTGGTGCTGGGACCCAACTTGAATTCTGTGGGTGTGCTGCACGCTCTGAACTGCCCAGTCATCTCTCCAGCCCCACTTGAGTTGCTTTTGTCAGAATATTTTCTCACACACACAGACAGGGAGATAAGCTAGACAGGAGCAAACGCCTTCCCAGCTGAGCCACACCCCAGCTTTAATACATTTCTGAGTATGAAACTGGATTAAAGACTATGAATTTCCATCTTGACAACATTTGTCTTCATTTCCCATGTTAAAGTATGTAATATAAAACTTGTCATTGTAACCATCAAGTGTATGAGTATAAATATTAGCGCTGAATAAATACAGTGTTATTCATCCATAATCACTATCTGTCATTAGATCTTTCATTATCCCAGCTGAACCCTTATTGTAGATATTTAAGTTATTTTCCAGTTTCTTCCATATTTAGGTAACATTTTAACATAATTTGGATTTTGTTTGTTTGTTTGTTTGTTTGTTTGTTTGTTTTGAGACAGAGTTTCTCTGTGTGCAGCCTTGGCTGTCCTGGAGCTCACTTTGTAGACCAGGCTGACCTTGAACTCACAGAGATCCACCTGCCCCTGCCTTCTAAGTGCTGGGATTAACATAACTTTTTTTTTTTTTTTGGTTTTTCGAGACAGGGTTTCTCTGTGTAGCTTTGCGCCTTTCCTGGATCTCGCTTTGTAGACCAGGCTAACTTTTGAATAGTACTAAATTCAGCACCTTGCCCACGTTAGGCAAACATTCTACCACTGAGCCACACCCTCCCTCTGCTTTTTATTTTTGACACTGTTCGGGACTAAATAATTTTCTTACCTGTTATTTCCTTATCATCATAGCAGTTCCTTGATGGTAGGAAGATTCTCCAAAGAATAGATACCTATATTCGTAGACATTAAGAATAGCTTTAGGGGTTGGGGATTTAGCTCAGTGGTAGAGTGCTTGCCTAGCAAGGCAAGGCCCTGGGTTCGGTCCTCAACCCTGAAATTAAAAAAAGAAAAAGAATACCTTTAAAGATGGGTTTAAGTATCAGTGTTGGGGATGTCTTTCTGTATGCTGTGAATGTGTTGCTCTGATTGATTGATAAATAAAATGCTGATTGGCCAGTAGCCAGGCAGGAAGTATAGTATAGGCAGGATAAGCAGAGGGGAGAATTCTGGGAAGTGGAAGGATGAGTCAGGAGTCTCCAGCCAGACACAGGAAGCAAGATGTGAAGGCAGAACTGAGAAAAGGTACCAAGCCACGTGGCTAAACATAAATAAGAATTATGGGTTAATTTAAGTGTACGAGCTAGTCAGTGGTAGGCCTGAGTTAATGGTTTTAGTTAATATAAGCCTCTGTCTGTTTACTTGGGTCCAAGCAGCTGCAGGACTGGTGGGTGACAGAGATTTGTCCTGACCACGGGCCACGTGAGACACAGGAAAACCTCAGCTACATGTCAGTTCTCCTTTTCTTCTATTGAAGAATTGATCTTGATATATTTTTTTTTTTTACACAAGAATATCCTTGTAGCCCAGGACTTGAATTTACTATATAACTGGGGGTGATTTGAACATCTGATTCTCTTTTGCCTCCGTCTGAATGCAGAGATTCCAGGGGTGTACTGCCACACCTAGTTTGTGGGGTGCTAGGAATCAAATCTAGGGCTTCAGGCATGCTATCAAATGAACTTCATTCTTACTTTCAAGTGTGTGTGTGTATGCACGTACACAGGTGTATTTGTGCATCCTTGTGCTCATGTGGGCAAGTATGGAGGCCAGAAGTCGTCCTTAGGTATCTTCCTCCATCATTCTCTACCTTTTTCAACAAAACTATTTAGTGTGTATATGGTGTGGTTGCATGCACATCACCATTCATGACTGGAAGTCTGTCTGTTCTCCCTACTGTGCGGTATATAAAGATAAAACTTGGATTCTCAGACTGGGTAGTGAGCAACTTTACCCACTGAGCCATCTCACCAGTCCCCTGCCATAGTTTTTGAGACAGTCTCTCCCCGAACCTGAAACTCATCCATTATACTAGTGGCCACCAAGCTCCAGGGCCTCTACCTTTCTTTGCTCTTTCAGCTGTGGGTTACAGGTACATGCCTGACTTTTTCCTAGGATCTGA
This sequence comes from Peromyscus leucopus, assembly GCF_004664715.2. Taxonomy (NCBI): domain Eukaryota; kingdom Metazoa; phylum Chordata; class Mammalia; order Rodentia; family Cricetidae; genus Peromyscus; species Peromyscus leucopus. The sequence continues at coordinate 54,409,754 of NC_051076.1, read as the reverse complement.
TCTCAGCTTCTCATACCTACTAAGGCAACTTCCTCCCCCTCTCCCTCTTTCCTTGGAGATAGAATTTTACCATATAGCCCAGGTTGCCTTGAACTTGTGACAGTCTTCCTGCCTCTGCCTCCAGAATGCTGGGATTACAGGCATAAGTCACACCTGGCTTTTTCCTTTCATTTCAAACTTAGACTAGGGGTTGGGGACTTAGCTCAGTGGTAGAACGCTTGCCTAGCAAGTGCAAGGCCCTGGGTTGAGTCCTCAGCTCCAGAAAAAAACAAAACAAAAAACAAAAAACTCAGACTAGATCAAATATATAAGAGTTGTATAGATAATTTGATATATGCTGTTTTGTAGAGAGATACGTCTTTCAAAATATTTTTTAACCTAAATTAGTGACTTTTCAACAGAGGTGGGCTGAGGGCTAGGTCAGGATAGAGGGAGGAGTGTGTGCCAGATATTGAGATTTGGGGGAGAGGACTCATTACATACTCCAAATTTTCTGGTGGAAAACAGGTTGAAAAACTACCTCTGTTACATTTTGTTTAACTGATAGTTTACATAACCTTGATTTTAATTTTAAAATAATTTATATGTTGAGTAATTATATCTAATAATAGATTTTGCTTTTTCCTAGGATTGGCAGCCACCATTTGCCTGTGATGTTGATAAACTTCATTTTACCCCACGTATCCAGAGGCTAAATGAACTGGAGGTAATATTCTGTTTATCTATGTTCCAGAGGAATACTCTTTGATGATCTGTCTGTCACTAGTGTTAAGTTATAGAGAAATGAAAAAATAGCAAATAATTGATAATCATGGCAGTCAACCATTGTAGCAAACCAAATTTTATTAAGATAATTTTCATCAGTTTCTTTTTGTCTAATTAATACATATGAATCATTGTATTTTTAGATGGTAATCACTAGAATTTTAAGTTTTGAAAATAATTTACTTTTGAGAAGAATGTAGTAGGAAAGGTTTTTTATTTCTAATTTTCTTTTGTGTGAAACTTAGATTTAATATTTTTCTATTTTAAAATTTTTTATTTATATGCATTGATGTTTTGCCTATATGTATGTTTATCTGACTGAATGAGGGTGTTGGGTACCATCGAACTAGAGTTATAGATAGTTGTGGGTGCTGGGAATTGAACCTGGATCTTCTGGAAGAGCATCCAGTGCTCTTAACTGCTGAGCCATCTCTCCAGCTCTAGATTTAATTATTTTATTTTTTATTTTTGTTTCTTTGAGACAAAGTTTCTCTGTGTATAATAGTCCTGTTTTCCTAGAACTCACTTTGTAGACCAGGCCGGCCTTGAATTCACAGATCCACCTACAGAAAGTTTTAAAGTACAGGGTAGAAGGGCTAAAGAAATGGCTTAGCAGTTACAAGCATTTCTTCCTCTTGCAGAGGACCCTGGTTCATTTCTTAGTTAGTACTCATGTGGTGGCTCACAACCATTTATAACTAGTTCCAGGGGAGGCTGATGCTGCCTTCTGTCCTGCAGTCATTTGTTGTGTATGTTTACGTTATGCATACATGCAAACAAAACACTCATATACATAAAATAAATACTAAAAAGATAGTACAGGGTAGAAGATACTAGGTTTTTGATAACAAGAGTCTGACTACATCAGTATTTTACGAATCTTTTAAAGTTTTATTTCATTTTTTTTTGAGAAAGGGTCTTTATATGTAGCCCAGGCTGGCATGCCCACCTTTAATCCCAGCACTTATGAGGTAGAGGTGGCCCAGCCTAATGTACATAGTGAGTTCCAGACCAAATGGAGCTATGTAGTGAGGCCCTATCTTGGAAAAGAAAGAAAAAAAGAAAAGTAGCCGGGCAGTGGTGGTATACACCTTTGATCCCAACACTTGGGAAGCAGAGGCAGGTGGTCTACAGAGTTGAGTTCCAGGACAGCCAGAGCTACCCACAGTGAAACCGTGTCTCAAAATCCCCCCCCCCAAAAAAAGGGGGGGGGAGAAAGAAAAGAAATAGTATGTAATAACTTTGCAGCCTTGGATTACCTTTGGGAATTATCTGACATGTATAAAACTCCCAATGTGTCCCCTTTGTGTTTTATAATAAGGGGAACAAAAACTGATTATAGTAATAATTTGATAACATTTATCATTTTTTTGTGATCTTTACATTATCAAGGCTTGTAGGCAGACTTTTCTGCCTACCAGCTCCCAAATAACCCACAGGGAGACTCAATATGAATTATAAATGCTTGGTCAATAACTCAGGCTTGTTACCAGCTAACTCTTACAACTTAGATGAACCCATTTATATTAATTTATTTTCTGCCATGTGGCGTTACCTCTCTTTCATCTTGCACCTCCTGTTTTTTCTCCATGTGTGGCTGGTGACTCCTCTGACTCCACCCTTCTTTCCAGTGTCCTTAGTCTGGTTTTCCTGTCTTATCCTGTCCAGCTATTGGCCAGTCAGCTTCTTTGTTAAACTAATCACAGCATAATTTATAGTGTACAGATTATTCCACAGCAAAGGCTTAATTAAGGCGAATATAGAAATGCCATAGTTGTTGGGCATGGTGGCACACACCTTTAATCTCAGCACTTGGGAGGCAGAAACAGGAGGATCTCTTGAGTTCCAGGGTAGCCAGGACTATACAGAGTAGTCCTGTCTTGAAAAGCAGACAAACAAAGCCATAATAAGCCATTTGTGATTTTTTTTTTTAACCAATAACATTCAATTGTGCTTATAGTATCTCTTAGTTGAAGCATACAACAGAGAAATAGGCAAAAATACATAGAATATAGTTGTTCTGAACAATGCTTCAACTAAGAGATACTATAAGCACTAAAAAAAGAAATCATAAGCAGTATATGTAACAATGATATTTTGCTTAGACATAGACGCCTACTTTTTAAATACAATTTAAACAAGCAAACACTTTTGTACTTAATTTATAATAAATAAAAATTGGTTTTGTACTTAAATAGTCTTGAGAGTGAAAAGAGTATAAGGTTGTAGGCAGGAGCTTTAAAATAAGATAGTGCCAGCCGGGCGGTGGTGGCGTATGGCTGTAATCCCAGCACTTGGGAGGCAGAGGCAGGTGGATCTCTGTGAGTTCGAGGCCAGCCTGGGCTACAGAGTGAGTTCTAGGAAAGGCGCAAAGCTACACAGAGAAACCCTGTCTCGAAAAACCAAAAAAAAAAAAAAAAAAAAATGATAGTCCCTAGTACAGAGGTATATACACGCCATTAGTATAAACTGATTGGGGTGCCCAGTACAGAGGCATATACATGCCACTAGTGTAAACCACTTGGGGTGCCCAGTACAGAGGTACATACATTACACAGTAGTGTAATCTACTTGAAAGATGAAAATGGTAAGATTGTTTGTGCCTGTGATTTAGCTCAACCTTGTGCCTCAGAAAAAACAAATAGGTGAGATTAAAATGCATTTTTTTTTTTTTTTTAATATTTAGGCCCAAACACGTGTAAAATTGAATTTCCTGGACCAGATTGCAAAGTATTGGGAGCTACAGGGAAGTACTTTGAAGATTCCGCACGTGGAGAGGAAGATCCTAGACTTGTTCCAACTTAATAAGGCAAGTGCGGGGCAACTGTCTTGTAAGTCATTTCATCTTTTTTTTTTTTTTTTTTTTTTTTTTTTTTTTTGACAACTGTTGTTTGAAATAAGGTAAATGAAGCCGGGCGGTGGTGGCGCACACCTTTTAATCCCAGCACTCGGGAGGCAGAGCCAGGTGGATCTCTGTGAGTTTGAGGCCAGCCTGGTCTCCAAAGCGAGTTCCAGGAAAGGCGCAAAGCTACACAAAGAAACCCTGTCTTGAAAAACAAAACAAAACAAAACAAAACAAAACAACACAACAAAAAAAACCAAATAAGGTAAATGAGATGTGTGTTTAGTTAAGCATATTGAGGATCAGAGCTCTGTTGAGTGAGAGCCTTATTTTATAGATTTTGTTACAGCCTATCTCTCCTTTGAAACACCTCAGTGCTGCAAAGGGTCCTTCCCATTTTTATTTAGATAAGGGGATCCTAAGGCTCAAGGAAATTGAAAAGACTTAAGCTAAAACAGCTGAGCCATAATTCAGTTCTAGGTTCCACTTCTTTCTACCAGACATGATGGCATGCATGCGTGCTGTCTCTTAAATACATTTGAAGGGTAAGAAAGCAGGACCCCAGTACAGGGTGCTTTCCTTTAGGAGAGATTTCATTGTTCCCCTTAGGACCCAGGATGGGGTGGGTGTTCCTTTTTAGTAGAGATCTCATCGTTCCCCTTATTCTTTGGGGAAGTGAGAAGTAGTTTTGAGAATGGTGAAGCTATTTTAATTTTTTAGTTTAAAATTAATAGCTGGTAATTTTTTTTTCTTCTTTTGACTTAGGAAGTGTAAAACATGCAAATAAAACAAATCAACAAAAATTATAGCTGGGAATTTTGTTCTTAGAATCATACCTAGGTGTGAGGAAATTAGAAGTAATTTTCTCTAATATTTATTTATTATTATTATCTATTTATCTATCTATTTATTTATTTATTTATTTTTTCTGTTAACAGTTAGTTGCAGAAGAAGGTGGGTTTGCAGTTGTTTGCAAGGAAAGAAAATGGACCAAAATTGCCACCAAGATGGGTTTTGCTCCTGGTAAAGCTGTGGGTTCCCACATCAGGGGACATTATGAACGAATCCTCAATCCATACAACTTATTCCTGTCTGGAGACAGTTTGAGGGTGAGTGTTGGACCTAGCCTTGACCTGTTTCATTTAATTGCTTATTTGTTGGGTACATTGTCTTTGGGGTGAATGAGACCGTCTTAATCATATTCAGAAAACATTGTTGAATGATTTCTTTTTGAGGAAAAATTCCAGTACTTTGGTTTGGGGAGCAACTGAACTTAAAGGTTTGTATTAGAATGAATGAGATTATAAAGAAAATGCCTTTTTACTGTTTAATGAGGGAGAAAGGACTTAATACTGAGAGAGTTGATTCTCAGCAATGTCTGCAGTCCTCTTCAGTTTCAGGTAAATGCTATAAAACCGTCACTCCTATTTGAAGGCTCTGGTGGAAAGGAGTGTCTTAATCCACTAACATCGATTGAGATACTCTAAATGCTAGAGCAGTGAGTCCTAAAACTGGAATGATTTCTGTGCAATGGAAGATTGACAACAGTTTCTCAGGTCAAACAGTAATTCTGTCCTAATCCTATAGACCTGTAATGCCAAGTCCTGTATATTTTCATAGCATTTTTAGTTTTCTTCTATTTATCCTTTCTTGAACTTCTTTTTTAGACTAGAAGTGGCTTGTTTGATGACTTCATACTCAGAAAGTTTTTTCTATTTTTGTATGTATCTCCATGCTAGGCAACTACTCCACCACCGACTCTGTCCCCAAGTCTCCCAAGCTGGGATGTTGGCTGTGTGTAGCCCTTGCTCTTTTGTAATTTGTCATTTAAACCAGACCGGCCTGGAACACACACAGACCTGCCTGTCTCTGCCTCCTAAGTGATGGGATTGACTATAGGTGTGTGCCACGACACTTGGATTTGTATTTGAGACAGGGTCTTCTGTATTCCATACTAACCTCAACTTTTGTATACCTAAGGATGACCTTGGATTCCTAGTCCCCTTGCCTTCAACCCCCAAGTGATGGGATCATAGGCATGCACCACCATTCTCAGTTCGTACAATGCTGGAGATTCAACCCTGGTCTTTTATGCATATGAGACGAGCGCTCTACCAATGGAGCTACATCCCAATCCCTCTCTCCCTTTAAAAATGTACGTTAATGTTTAGTAAGCCATGGGTGATGTAATTCAATTTGAGACAATGTCTTGCCTGTATGAGTTATTGTTGCTTCAGCAAAAGCAACTTAGGCAAGTTTGAGGGTATAGTCCGTTTCGGCAGGAGAGCATGGCCTCAGCAGCTTGAAGCAGCTGGACCCACTGTGTCTGCAGTCAAGAAGCAAAGAGAGAAATACTCATGCTCATCTTGCTTTTGCACTTGCATCCTGGTAGCCCCAGACCATGGGATGGTGCTGCTCACGTTTAGTGGGACTCTCCTCTCCTTAATTAACCAAATCTAGAAAATCCCTTACAGAATGCCCAGATGTGTGTCTCCCATGTGATGCTACGTCCTGTCAGGCCGATTGTGTTAACCCTCACAGTGTACGTGCTGGGATTATAGTCGTGGACCATGTACTGGACTTTGGCCTCTGTTTATAGTTACATTATAAGCAGGTGCCCTACATAGATTAACTTTTCTCGTTTTGAATTCTTTATGTGTAGAGAGGTTACAGTGAGTAAGGGGAAAAGTGATCCTCCCTAACTTATGAGTGGCCCCAGTTTAGAAACTTGTCAGTGTAGTTCTACACTTGAAAGCTGCTCTGCTTGTGGTCCTAGCACACCAGAAGTTGAGGCAAGGGAACATGGAATTTTTATAAAAGCCTGGGCTTATGTAGGAAGATAAGCAAACAAAGGGTAGGGATTTCAAGACAGATTCCACAAACATTGCATATATAACTCAAGTGTTTGTTTCAACCTACTGTGTACCAATAGATTCTAACACTGATACATATTCCTAGTAGAAAGTTTTTCAGAAAGGGCTGAGGATGTAGCTCAGTTGGTAGAGTGCTTATCTCCTGTGCACAGGGCCCTGGATTTAATCTCCAGCAAGGAATAAACTGGTCATGCCTGTAATCTCAGCACTCAGGAGGCAGAAGCATGAGGATCAGAAATTCAAGGTTATTGGTTATACAGAGAATTCAAGGTCAACTTGGGCTACATGAGACTGAGTCTCAAAGGCAAAAAAAAGGTGTATTGCCCTAATGGAACACTGCCTTACTCTTGCATCACCATGTTTTCTGAAAGGATGGCTGTCTCTGTGGGATGAGGTGATTGTGGTTAATGATATCAACCACTTCTAAATCCTACTTTTCAAGAAGACGTAAAGTCAGTGTTATAAAACCAATGTACTAGGTTTGTATTTTGAATGACCTTTGGAACAAAAGATAAAGTTCTTCATATGTATTCTAAAAATTTGCTAGGCTTGGTTTTGCCTAGTGTGTCTAAAGTCCTTATGGAATCATAAATATAGATAATAAAACCACTAAGCCATGTGGGAAATAGAGGCTAAATATGTAATGGTGTATGGGAACCAGTTCATTAATATTTCCCTTATCCCACATAATTTTAACCTCAAATAAAATCACTTAATTTTTGTTTCAGAAAATTCATAGAGTGGGTAAAGTTATGTATAAACTGATTTTTTTTTGTTTTTTGTTTTTGGAAGAGAAAGGTTTCATGTGTCCTAGGCTAACCTCCAATTAATGGTGTGGCCAAGGATGGCCTTGAACCTTCTGATCCTTGTGCCCCAACCTCCTGTACTAGGATTATAGGTGTGTGCCACCAAATCCAGTTCATGGTTGCTAGGGATTGAATGCAGGGCCTCTAGCATGCTAGATAAGTATCCACCAACTGAGCTACAGCCTCAGCGCCACCCCCACTCCTGCCCCCCCCCCTTAACAGGAAAGTTTATTGAGCTACATTCCCAGTTAATAGTGTATTTCATGTACTCTATGCCAAATATAATTGATGTAGCATACCCCAGATGTACTTCAGATAATTGCATTTTGGAACCTGCTTGTAAAAATGCTTCTCATGGGACTGGAGAGGTGGATCAGTGGTTAAGAGCACTTGCTGCTCTTGCAGAGGACCTGGGTTTCTTAGCACCCACATGGTGGCTCACAACCATCTGTAAGTCCAGTTCAGGAAATCTGATGCCTTTTTCTGGACTCTTCAGGCATTAGGCATGTACACAGTACATGTACACACACATGCATTCATGTAGGCTAAATGCTTATACAACACACAAAAAAAATCTTTATAAAAATGCTTCTCATGATATTTGTTGTCCTCTTATGATAAAGAAATGCATACTTGAGAAATTCATGTTAGCTTCAGTAATAATAGTTTCTTGCATTATGTTTTGGCATTAAATATTATCTAGCTATTAGCTTAGGATCAAACTAAAAAAATGAAAGCAAAAAAGAAACTTCTGATCAGAACTGAATCACTTTTCTTGTCACTGTGACTGAGCATTTAACAATAAGGAAATCAAGGGAGGAAGGCTTTATTGGGCCATAATTTGAGAGGGTACAGTCAGTAGCATCACGGCAGGGAAGGCATGGTGGAGTATGGCAATGAGATGCTTTGGCTGGGACTCCTGGTATATGGTGGACCAGGAAGCAGAGGGCATAGATTATAATTAGAACAGGCTTAGAGCCGGGTGGTGGCGGCACACGCCTTTAATTCCAGCACTTGGGAGGCAGAGCCAAGCGGATCTCTGTGAGTTCGAGGCCAGCCTGGGCTACAGAGTGAGTTCCAGGAAAGGCGCAAAGCTACACAGAGAAACCCTGTCTCAAACAAAATAAAACAAAACAAAAAACAAAACAAAACAAAACCAACCAACCAACCAAACAAACAAACAAACAAGAACAGGCCTAGAGCTCATACGATTCACCCGGATGGTCAACATTTTCTCCAGATAGACACCAGCTACTAAAGGCCATACAACCTCCCAAAATAGTGCTATCAGTGGGGAACCAAGTATTAGAAACATCGGAACCCATGGGGACATTTTTACATCTGTCCTTATAAGAATCATATTGTCTAGCCGGGCGGTGGTGGCGCACGCCTTTAATCAGATTGGACAGAGGCAGGCGATCTCTGAGTTGAGGCCAGCCTGGCTACCAAGTGAGTTCAGAAAGGCGCAAAGCTACATAGAGAAACCCTGTCTCGAAAAACAAAAAAAACAAAAAAAAACAAAAAAAACAAAAACAAACAAACAAAAAAAAGAATCATATTGTCTATTTTGAAACAGAATCCCACTTCATGAAGCTTTGGCTGGCTTGGAACTCACTAAATAAACCTGGGTGGCCTACAGAGATCTACCTGCCCCTGCCTCCCAATAGCTGAGATTAAAGGTGTACATCACCATGCCTGCAAAAACCAAATGGTTTTCTGTGAAGTAATTATTAATCTTTGTCACATATATAATAAAATAGATGAAAATCCTAGAAAGTCCACTTTATGTTTAGTTGACCTATTTTCTCAACTCAGGATAATTTTGATTATAGCACTGTTATGTCAGAATCCAGAGGATTGTAAAAATCTAGAAAAAAAATTATTGGATTCATGAGGTAATAATCTTTTTTTTGTATGTTTGAGTCAGGTTCTCACTAATAGCTCAGGACCTTCTTGCCTCATCTTCTTAAGTGCTGGGATTACAGATGTGCACATGCCTGCCATGGCTTTTTAAAACCTAAGGAGAGTGGTTGGGGATTTAGCTTAGTGGTAGAGTGCTTGCCTAGCAAGCATAAGGCCCTGGGTTAGGTCCTCAGCTCCAAGGGTGGGGGGGAACGGACGGACAAAAAAAAACCTAAGGAGATAAGCACTTGAATAAATTTAAGATATTCTGTTGATGTAAAAAAAAAAGAAAAGAAAGAAAAATGTGACATATGAAAATATCTAAATTATTTTTAGATTTGACTTTGTGTTTCTTTAGATTTTAAAAATGTAGATGTTTTAGTGTGTGGTGGTGGCGCATGCCTTTAATCCCAGCACTTGGGAGGCAGGGACAGTCAGAGCTCTGAGTTCAAGGTCAGCCTGGTCTACAAAGTGAGTTCCAGGAGAGCCAGGGCTGTTACACAGAGAAAAGTTGTCTTGAAAAACAAAAAAGAAAAAAAAAGTGTGCAGGCATGCGTGCATATATGTGTGTGTGTGTGTGTGTAAGAGAATTCATTGGTACAACTTTTATTTCTAGTGTCTTCAGAAGCCTAGCCTGACCTCGGATACAAAGGACAAGGAGTACAAACCCCATGATATTCCCCAGAGGCAGTCTGTACAGCCTTCAGAAACCTGTCCTCCAGCTCGCCGAGCAAAGCGCATGAGAGCAGAGGTAAGTACTTTGGAGGATTGCTTAGTTTCTTGAGTTTAATGCTAATGGCTAGTCATCACTGACTTTCTTATCTATAAGTGCTTTGTAGTTGTGAGCCTTGGTAATCTCTTAAGGGGATACTTCATACGGTTGAGCTTTTACACCACCAATGGGGATGGTGGTATTGCTAATGAGGAAAAGCTTATTAGTTGTTCATAGTTAAAACCCAACAAACAATTGGGGGAATATGTGAAGACAGGGACTTTGTTCATAATAAGTGTCGAATCAGGAACATTTCTACTAAGAAGAGGGAAGAGTTGAGAAGTATGAAGGAAATACTAATGTTTAAAGTGAATAAGATGTGAGGGACATGAGGAAAGGCTGCTAAGACATTTGCTTTAGGATTTTTTTCTTCTCTTCAGAAAGGAAGAATATTCTATTTACTTTGTTTGCATAGAGAGGTCTGAGGACTTTGGATTTCTGTCCAGCTACTTGATAGAATGTGAGTTCTAAGAAATAACTCACTGCTGAGGAGCCTCAAGGCAATATCATGCTTCTGAGTCAATCTTTGCATGTTTAATAATCATTGACAGATTTTTTCTCGTGAATTTAGAGAATCCATTTCTCAATGGAAGAAACTAGTCAAAATGGAAATTACCATTATTTAAAAGCCCAGACATATTTAAATCTCATTAATGTAAAAATTACTTTTTGTGTTTTGAGCATATTCTTTTGAACTTTTGTGACAAGACTACACTGTGTAGCTCAGGCTGGCCTTGAACTTGCTGTGGTCTTGTTTCCTTAGCCTTCTGATTGCTGGGAACATGGGTGTGTTCCATCATGCATGATTCCTTTTGGACCTTTATATATGTAATACATGCTCTAGTGCTGGATGCCTGGGTCTGCCTTGATGATAGATGGGATGATAATTACAAATGTAATGATAATGCCCACAGAAGAAATTCTTTTAGCTGTGAACAGGAGAAAGTGATAAATAGTTCTCCAAACACTTCTGTTATAGACCACAAAGTGGTTTTGTTTTACCATTAAATAGCATTCTAAGTAACAGTGGAACTGAGATTGAATTATATATCCTTAATGAAAAAGTAGGCCTTTTAACAGTTTAATGACGTTACAGGTATAATTTACTTCATAAGATATAAAATTTTTATTTTTTGGTGTATGAATTTTTTGCCTGAATGTATGTCTGTGTGCCATGTAGAGTGCCCATGAAGGACAGAAGAGAGTGTCGGATCCCCTGGGACTGGAGTTAAAGATGGTTGTTAGCTGTCATGTGGATGCTGGGAATCAAACCCAGTTCTCTGGAAGAACAACCAGTGCTCCATCTCTTCAGCCCCAGATGTATAATTGATGACACTGATTCATTAAAATACCAGTGAAACACTGGGGTGGGGGTGGGGAGGCTACTGTGGCATATACCTTTAATCCTAACAATCCTGAGGCAGAGGCCGGCAGCCTGGTCTACAGAGCAAGTTCCAGGACAGCCAGGGATACACAGAGAAACCCTGTCTTGAAAAATCAAAATGATGATGATGATGAGGGATACACAGAGAAACCCTGTCTTGAAATATCAAAATGATGATGATGAAGATGAAGATGAAGCTAGAGAGGTGGCCTAGTGGTTAAGTTTATCCTTCTCTTGCCGAGTACCTGAGTTTGACTCCTAACACCCACCTCCAGCAGCTCACTACCCACCTGTATCTGCAGCTCCAGGAAATCTGATGACTGCTTTAGTCTGTGAGACCTACACACACAAGGGCGTGTGGTGGTACACGTCTTTAATCCCAGCACCCAGGAGGCAGAGGCAAGCAGATATGTGAGTCTGAGGACAGCCTGATCTACATAGCAAAGCTCAGGCTAGCCAGTGACCCCTGTCTTTAAAAAAAAAAAAAAAAAAAAAAAAAATCATTGAAAATTGTGGAAGCTAAGTTTCCACAAATACTGGTGGACCTTTGAAGAGGTTGGCAAAATTTTAGAGGTTAATGAAATTGTGATGTTTTTATAATTGTTTCAGGTTTAGTAATAATTAAAGCAAAAGTTCTAGAGGAAAATAAGGTGTTGATATGTCTATTTTGGGTAGTAATACACCCCTAGTTTGTGTGTAAGAGATTCCTAAGTACTAACAGATAGAAGAAAATATTCATATATATGACAATTTTTTTTAGGCCATGAATATTAAAATAGAACCAGAAGAGGCAACAGAAGCCAGGACTCATAATCTGAGACGCCGAATGGGTTGTCCAACTCCAAAATGTGAAAATGGTAAGAAAGTTTATCCATGAATAAGAAAAATAAAGTAAAAATGGTGATAGCAATTATTTCTTTGGTCACTTGGTTGGGTTTGAGAAATAAAATCTTAATATACTGTTGTCTTTATTCTCATAATTAATAGGCCAGTAGGAAAAAAAAGGAAAAATATGTGTATTTGGAAAATAAATGAATTTCTCAGTTGTCTAGGTGCTGTTTTTGAAATTTAGTTCAATAAATTCACTTAAAAGACAAAAGATGAGGCGGGCGGTGGTGGCGCACGCCTTTAATCCCAGCACTCAGGAGGCAGAGGCAGGCGGATCTCTGTGAGTTCGAGGCCAGCCTGGGCTACCAAGTGAGTTCCAGGAAAGTCGCAAAGCTACAGAGAAACCCTGTCTCAAAAAACCAAAAAAAAAAAAAAAAAAAGAAAAGAAAAGAAAAAAGACAAAGTATAGGTTCCTTTTTATTTCAAGGCAAGCAGAGACCTCATCTAGTTTGAAATTCAGTTGATGATGCTTGCATGGCTGTCACTTGATAGAAGCTGTTGAAAGGTGTTGTCCATTTTCCTGCTTTCTTTCCCCTATTTTCTCCCCATCTCTTGTAAGATAAAGTCTTCTGTATATTCTTGCCTGGCTTCAAACTCTTCAGTTTTGACCCTCCTTGTCTCTGTCTCCCAAGTGCTGGCATTATAGGAATGTGCTACCACACCTGGCTAGAGGTAAATTTGTGGTTCTCATAGGATAAGTACTGTGTTGTATTACACATGGGCATATACAAATGCAGTATTAAAATGAGCTCTTCATAGACATTAATGTGTTAGGGAAAAGGATATATAAAATATAGTGGGAAATAAACAGCTGTGAATCAGAGTCCTTCAGTTCTTTGAGATGGGTTTGTTGTGAATTAATCACTTGATAGTTCAATAATTGATTACTCAGTTTAGCCAAAATTACCAGGTTTTGGAGCCAGGAAGTAGTCTTAGATTATAAAGAGACAGTCTATAATGTGATAGAGACCTGGTTGGTGAGTTGTTGATATCTATCCCTGTCCGGAGCAAGAGCAATGTCTTGTCCTTGTTAATTTTTCTTTGAGACATGGTCAGTCTCACTATATAGCTCTGACTGGCCTGGAACTCACAGAGATCATTCTTTCTCTGCCTCCTGGGTGTTGGGATTAAATATATGTGCTACCACGCCCTGCACATGTCATATTCTTAATTAAAGAACACTTTAGTTCCCATTTTGAAGGCACACACATATAAACAGCATATTCATAATAGAACTCACATGCTAAAATTTAATTGAGGTCAGTTTGTATTTTATCATAATCAGTATTAACTCTTGTATATAGTAACACTGGGTGTTATTAAATGAAAATAAACATGGAATTATGTTTGTGTAGAGTTATGTTGGGAGAGGAGGAAGAGGATGAGGTGAGATAGGAAGCAGAGATAAGCATAGTCCATACAGAAAGAACTAACTTTGGATTGCCTCCTGTAGAGAAAGAAGTGAAAAGTAACATCAAACAAGAACCCACTGAGAAGAAGGACTGCACGTTAGAAAGTGAGAAGGAAAAGCCCAAGAGTCGATCTAAGAAAAGCACTAATGCTGTGAGTTGACAACTGACTTCTCCCTTACCCCCATTTTCTCCTTTTCCTCCTTTGATTACTTACTCTTTTTTTTTTTTTCTTTTCTTTTTCGAAACAGGATCTCTCCATATTCAAGGTGGCCTTGGATTTGTAATTCTGTCCCAGCCTCCTGAGTAGCTGGGATTATAGAAGTCCACCCTTCCTCTCCCTCCCTCTCCCTCTCCCTCCTGGTGGGGACCAAACTCGGGGACTTGCACATTCTAGGCAAGCACTCTAACACTGAACTACACACCCAGCTCTGGGAAATGAGCAGCATATTTTTATGGAACACGGGCCTTTCATATGCTAAACAAGTACTCTACCACTGAACTTCATCCTAGCCTATTCCTCTGCCCCTTTTGTGAAAATCCCTTTACCTATAAGCTTATCCTTATGTGCATTATTTAGTTTTAACAAATGAGAGATATTTTAATGTCTGTTTGATCAGTTTAGAAGTAAGGAAATACCTGGTTCTAGTAAGCATTGGTAGTTGTGATTTATTTCTTTTGGAATTTGTTCAGTTTGTACTGGATAGTAAAGAAGTGCATTGACCTGTTCACCACCTCATTAGCCTACCTGCAGAGGAGCTGAAGGGTAGATCAGAAGTCACATTGACATTCTGTACCTGCAAGGGGGAAATGAACAAGAAAGAAGAGAGGAAGGAAAGGAGAGGAGGCACCAGGGGTGGGGTTTAGAGGGTGAGCTGGAGAATTTAACTCGCAGTTGGAACATTAGTTGAAAGTGATGCTTATGCTAGATGTGGTGTCTCCTGCCTGCAATCCTGGTTCTCAGAGGCTGAGGTAGGAAGGAGGAGTGCTGAGAGCTCAAACCCTAACATGGGTTACAGAGCCAAACACACAGAATCTCTCCAGTTTAGTATTAGAAAGTATCAGCTTGACCTCAGAGATCCAGACAGTAGTGTCTTTAAATTGGTAATGATCTCACTGTTCCTTTCCCACCACACATACAAGAAAATACAGTAAGAGAATGTGCAGAGTCCAGATTTTCTTCCTTTAATTATAAACAGATTTAGCAAGTTAGACTTCCTGTTAGTTGACTTCTCAGCTCTCTGTTAGTAGGTTGTTATATATTAGATGTGGGGAGGAAGCTGCCATATGAAAATATCACAGACTCCATAGCTTAAATAACAGTGTTTTGCAGTTCTGCAAGTATATAAACTCAAGGCATCGGCAGGGTTGATTTCTTCTGAGGCCACTATGTCTTCTACTGATTGTGTGTGTGTGTGTGTGTGTGTGTGTGTGTGTGTGTGTGTGTGTGTGTGTGACAGATCATATGTAACTAATAAAAATAACTATGCTTTATTGTTGGGTATTTGGGGGATTTTTCTGTCTCTCTTTTAAGGGGTGTGGGGAGGTTCATGTGGCAGACCTTGGCCTTGAACTCATGATCCCCACCCCTTCCTGCCTCTGCCGTCAAGGACTGGTATTACAGGTTTGCATCCCAGCAGGGGACACCCATCCCAACTCTAGAATTGAAGTCAAATTGGTAGGATTTTGGTTTTTGTTTATTTGTTTTTTTGAGTCAGGGTTTCTTTGTGTAGCCCTGGCTGTCCTGGATCTCTCTCTTTCTGTAAACCCGGCTGTCCTCAAATGCAGAGATATACCTGCCTCTGTTGCTTTGTTTCTTAACCTACTCTTGTGTGCATAGCACAGTCAATTGTGATGAGGTATCTCTGAAGCCCAGGCTAGCATTGAAATCCTAGACCTCCTGTCATAACTTCCCAGGGCCATGATTACAGACATCTTCCACTACACCTGGCTCCAGAGTATTTGTTTAATGTCGTTAATTATTTCACTAATAACTTATTACCTATGAGGATTATCTTAAATTTACCAAATAATGACTTTATATAAAAAATTGGGCCGGGCGGTGGTGGCGCACGCCTTTAATCCCAGCACTCGGGAGGCAGAGACAGGTGGATCTCTGTGAGTTCGAGGCCAGCCTGGGCTACCAAGTGAGTTCCAGGAAAGGCGCAAAGCTACACAGAGAAACCCTGTCTCGAAAAAAAAAAAAAAATTGAAAGAGCTTGGAGATTGGAGTTCAGCATTGGGAACACATGTGATAGTGAAATACTACTTATAGAAGGTGCAGCCTTTTAATTCAGACTACGCATGGGCTGCAGAGATGGCTCATTAGGTAAATACACTGATGCTCCACTTGATCAGACTTTATTCTCTGGAACTCGTGTGGTAGAAGAGACTTCTGACTTTTACATGTTGACTGTGCTATGCATACACAGATACAAGCATTCACAAAAATGTGTAAATTAAAATTGCACACACTTACACACACCATATGTGGCCTGGCACATGACTGTCTGGTAGAACACTTGCCTAGTAGTAGCATGTTTGAGGCTGAGCTTGATTCCTTAGCATCACAAAAACAAGGTGTGCTTCACACCTATAAACACACTACTTAAAGGTGGAGTCAGGATCACAAGTTCAAGTTATCCTCAACTAAGCAGTAAGAGGCCACTTGCGTTACATGGAGACCCTCAGAACAAGATAAGGCAAGATGAAAAAAAAATCACAGAATCAAATAATAGCTCACCCTCCTTTGTTCTCTGTTTATTTTCATTGCTGTAGGTGGACCTGTATGTATGCCTCTTATGTGGCAGCGGCAATGACGAGGACCGGCTACTCCTGTGTGATGGCTGCGATGACAGTTATCACACCTTCTGCTTGATTCCCCCTCTTCACGATGTCCCCAAGGGAGACTGGAGGTGTCCTAAGTGTTTGGCTCAAGTAAGAACTGAGATAAGATAAGATAAGACTGAGAAAGAAGACTGCTTTTGAAACATTTTCTGTTGCCTATGGGTTTTAGATTTAACAATAATAATGAAGTCCATGAACAAAACTAGGCTTCGAAGTGAATAGGAAAGAGGTTTTACAAAGTTCCACAGTGTATGTGTGTGTGTGTGTGTGTGTGTGTGTGTGTGTGTGTTCAGAGGCAGAACATTTTTATTTATTCACCAACAAATTCATTGTAAAAAAAAATTATGTTCTTTTTAGGAATTTATAAGTACTTAACAGCTTAGATTATTTCACAAGGCATAGGTACTCATTGTTAATATCTTAGTGTATACTCATCCAGACTTTTTTTTTTTGCTCTGTATGATGTATGTTGGGGTGAGGGATGTTTTTATTTGTCAGTGTGCTTGTGTGCATCTGTTCCATCTGCGACAGGGTCTCTGCTGAGCCTGAAGCACATTAATTTACTCAAAACTGACAGGTCAGAGAGCTTCAAGGACCCACCTTTCTCCATCACCCCTACCTACCAAGCACTGGGGACCTGGCTGTTCTCAGGATATCAATTCAGGTCCTTATGCTTGTGTGGCAGGCACTTCATTGATAGAGCCAGTTCCCATGCCAGACACTCTCTTTTAAAAAATGGAATTATATTAGACAACGAATTTTAGTAATTTACTCTTTTATCTTCAATATTTTCTCTGTAGTGTATCTAGTGCTGATATTTTAACAACATATAACTGAGTTCGTTGTTACCACTATAAGGAAGTACTCAGTCATTGGAATGTTACATTTTGTGTTAGAATTAGATTCTTTTTTTTTTTTTTTTTCTGAGACAGGGTTTCTCTGTGTAGCTTTGTGCCTTTCCTGGAGCTCACTTGGTAGCCAGGCTGCCTCGACTACAGAGATCGCCTGCCTTGTCCGAGTGCTGGGATTAAAGGCGTGCGCCACCAACGCCCGGCTTAGAATTAGATTCTAACATTAAGGTTTTTCATTATGCTGCTTAGAGCTAAAGGTCCTAGAGGTTTTCTGTATAGCCATAGTGTCACATGAGATGGCCCCCCAGGACAGGTTATTATGGAACTTGGAAAGGGTCCATGGTGTCAAATATATACTCATATTTAAATGTTTAAATATTTAATATCTGGATAGAGATGACCATAAAAATGGGTCTGGATTTTCAAATCTATTGACTTCATATGGAGGGCAGTCTCATGTTGCCCTGTGAACCTCTTAGTGTTTTGTTTTTAAAAGGATTTGATAGCGTTATTTAGTTACCATTAAATGCTGCTGGTCTGAGAGCTGTTTTGTTTCTATCTGGTTATTAATTTCTATTTTGATTTTTTTCGAGACA
The DNA here is from genome assembly GCF_004664715.2 of Peromyscus leucopus. NCBI lineage: Eukaryota > Metazoa > Chordata > Mammalia > Rodentia > Cricetidae > Peromyscus > Peromyscus leucopus. The sequence goes on along the minus strand of NC_051076.1, from coordinate 54,391,819 downwards.
GGGTTTCTCCGTGTAGTTTTGGTGCCTGTCCTGGAACTCACTCTGTAGCCCAGGCTGGCCTCGAATTCACAGAGATCCTCTTGCTCTGCCTCTTGAGTGCTGGGATTAAAGGCGTGCACCACCACCGCCCGTCTTATGTTGATTTTATAGTTTAAATTCTTGAACATTATTCCTCATTTTTAACACTGATCCTGAAAGCAAATCAAAGTTAAAAAATTGTAATTGTTAAAAAGTATCTTATTTGCTCAGTACCAAATACAAATTATTTACTCACTGTAAATTACAATCTCATGCTTCAGACATTTTTCTAATCTAAGACTAATAGAATGAAAATCTTAAAACAGTTATCCTCGTGACTATTGGGTAGATGCACTTGGCATTTTCAAGTGACACCTAGTACACTAATTTTCTTTTTCCTATGCAGGAATGTAGCAAGCCCCAAGAAGCGTTTGGCTTTGAACAAGCAGCAAGGGATTATACTCTGCGCACGTTTGGGGAGATGGCAGACTCCTTTAAATCCGATTACTTCAACATGCCAGTCCATGTATGTAGATCTATACTAATTTGGGTTAGAATTTTACAAATGTTATTAATTAGTTAGTTAGTTAGTTAGTTTACTTACGTGTGTGTTGGTGGTACTCAGGCAACAATGTACATGTGGAAATTAAAGACAGCTTGTGGAAGTTGGTTTTCTCCTACTATGTGTGTTTAGGGATTGAGCTCAAGTCATCGGCTTGGCACCATGTGCCAGGTCATCTCACTAAGCTGTGATTTAAGGTTTATGTTATGTTACTTGGTTCTCAGTTGTATAGCCCCAGCTAGCATGGAATTCACTGTGTAGACCAAGCCCGCCTTGAACTCTGAGATCCATGCGCCTCCGCCTCCCAAATGCTGGGATTAAAGGGGGCTATACCACACCTGGCTAATTACACATTTGTTGTTTTGTTTTGTCTTAATAAGTTAGCTGATGAGGAAAAAAGAGTTAACATTTACACTGTAGACAGTTTCTCTTCAACTCTATTACTGGAGAAAGAAAAGCTCCATTCATTGAAGCCACAAAGAAGTGGATAAAGGTTTCACTCTGGCAGCCATTGTACAGAAGGAAACTAGTAGAACGTTTAATGATAGTACAGTTTCACAGTGCTTTGTGTCAGAATGTCTTCATTTAAGTGCACTGTGTACTGTGTCTTGGGAACATGTTTATTACATTTTGTTGTCTAATTATTAGATTGTAAGCTTTACAGTAAGATTCCATTTTTACTTCTTGTTGACTTAGAATATAAGCAGGTATTTTCAATATTTAATATTCTATCAAATAATTCAAAATTATATTGTTTTCAGTGTAATTCTGGATATTTAAGCTCTGGTTTTTCCTCACTTATGTGTGCCATAACAAACAGCTCATACATGAGATCTCTGCAGTTGGATGATTCTGAGGTTACATGAGAGTTTTGATCTCTATGGCATTCCAGCAATGTATTAATGATCCTGAAAGTCCTTTATGTCATGAATATTAGCTTTTAGTTCCCTAACATTTTCTTTCTAATGTATATCCCACTTGAAGTTTTATTTTGACTCCCCATGAATTTTAGTATTTTCCTATATAATCACTCATGTTGATTGGCTTATGATATCTGTTATTGGATCTTTATTTTACTTAAAAGCTGAAGACACTAAGGGCCAGACATGTAAGTTATTTGCCTCTACTCAGAACAGTTCCTTGATAATTTGATAGCTCTATATTGTTGGATGTGCTGAGGCAACGATCTTTGGTTCATATTCTTCAATTTCTTATTTTATTTTATTATAATCTTTTTTAGATTTATTCATTTTTGTTTTTGATGTTGGAGTATTTTCCCTGCATGTATGAATGTGCAACATGTGTATGCTTTGTACCCATGGAGGTTAGAAGATGGCATAGGATCCTCTGGATCTGGAGTTACAGATGGTACATGTGGGTGCTGGAAATCAAACTAGGGTCCTCTGTAAGAGCAACAAGTGCTCTTAACCACTAGACCATCTCTCTAGCCTCCTTATTTTTTTTAATTCATGTTTGTCTGTATTACTTTCATCCAGGTTTAGTCAAATAATGTGTTAAGAAACATTTATATAACACCAGGTTGGGTGTTATATTTCTCAGAAAACAAAAGTATATTTCAGATTATTAAAAAAAAACCAAAACAGGTCATTTTACTTTCCTTGGCCTCTCTTTGTAGTTGTGGTTTGTGTTGTGATCAAGGAACATTGATTTTTTTTTTAAAATTTCATATTTTTGTTTATTTTGTTTTTGCATCCCAAGCAAGGTTTTCTATTCTCCCAGTTCCCCCCACCTCCCTTCCCATTCCTCTTCCTTTTTGTCTTTAGATATGGACTGGTCTGCCAGGGACATCAGCCAGCCATGGTCTGTCAAGTTGTAGTGAGACTAGACACCTCCCCGTCTTTCTATTAAGGCTGGATGAGGCAATCAGTAGGAGGAATAGGTCCCAAGAGCAGGTAACGAGTCAGAGACAGCCCCTGCTGTCGCTGTTAGAGTTCACAGAAGACCTAGGTTACACACTAACATGTGAGCAGAGCTCCTAGGTTGTCAGGTCCTGGTTTTAGTCTCTGTGAAGCCCCTAGGAGCCCAGATTAGTTGGGAACTTGAATTCATAATCAATTCTTATAGTTCTTAATTAAAAAATTTATTCTAGAAAATAGAGTTGTTGCCTGAATCACCCAAGAATATCACCTGTGGGAAATTATGGACAGTTTTTTTTTTTTTTTTTTTTTTCTTAGCAAGTTAATCTGTGATTCTCATCTCTTAACTAGTCATAAACAACTTGTGAATGAATGGAAAAGTTACTCTTCCAGTTTCCTTGTACTTCCAGATGGTTCCTACAGAGCTGGTAGAGAAGGAGTTCTGGCGACTGGTGAGCACTATTGAAGAGGATGTCACGGTGGAGTATGGAGCGGATATCGCCTCAAAGGAGTTTGGCAGTGGCTTCCCTGTACGAGATGGGAAAATCAAGATTTCCCCTGAGGAAGAGGTAGGTTCCAACTCTAGGGACTTGTAGTGTGAGGCGGAGCTCTACATCTAAAGCACAGTGTTGATCTAAATGTTGATACTAGAGGAGTGCCATCCTCAGTGTAACAGTTGGGTCCTTGTGAGTGCCTTGGAAACTGTGTGTTGAAATTCTGTTTGGTCAGCTTGAATTATTTAGAATTACTCTCAGTACAGTCTTATTTACTGGATTTTTAATATCTTCAAGAAAAATTAAGTCCTCAAAAAGTTCTAGTCCTGATTATTCACTACAGTATGGTGATTATAGGACATTATTAACACCCTTTCCTTCAGGTTCTAACCTTGAGTTCTTTAAAATAACCCGAGGGCCAGGCAGTGGTGCCTTTAATCCCAGGAGGCAGAGGCAGGCAGATCTCTGAGTTCCAGGTCAGCCTGGGTTACAGAGTGAGTTCCAGGAAAGGTTCCAGAGCTACACAGAGAAACCCTGTCTCAAAAAAAAAAAAAAAAAAAAAAAAGCCAAAAACATAAGAAACAAACCCAAATCAAGACCTTGCTTAACTTTAATGTTTATATGCTAGTAGACTCATAAACCCAAACTATTTCTCTGTCAGATTTAAAATGTGTATGTGGGTGTTCATTTTCTGTTTTACACACCCACAGAGAAGTATATATCATGTGTACAGCTTAGCTAGTCCTGAGCACAGGGTACCCAGCACTAGAACAAGAAAGTAGGATAGACTAGAGTGACAGGCCTTCTCTGCTTTTCGTCTTCATCACATCCCTCCTTGAGGACAACCACTATTACCTTACACATCCCAACTTCTGACGATGTACATTAGTTTGGCTGGCTTTAACTTCATCTAATGAGTTTTATGTTCTTCTCTATCCTAAAACAAAACAAAACAGGGTAGATGTGCTTATACAGTTCCACTTATGTAAAGTCTAAACCAGACAGAGCTAGAGATCATCATAGTGGCAGTCTACTTTGACCCCTAAACCCTTCATTTTTTCTTAAAGGAGTTCTTTTTCTTCCCCCACCCCCAGGACAGGTTTTCTCTGTGAAACAGTCCTGGCTCTCCTGGTACTTACTCTGTAGACCAGGCTGACCTTGAACTCACTGAGACCTGCCTGCCTCTGCTTCCTGAGTGCTAGGATCAGAGGCGCGCACCACCGCCTGGCTGAAGGAGCTCTTTAGACAATCGGTAGGGGCTGGAGAAATGGCTCAGCAGTTTTACAAGCGCTTGTTTCCCTTCCAGAGGAACCTGGGCAGTTTCCTGCACCCAGGACAAGCTGCTCACAATTGCCTTTGTTTGCCTCTAGTTCAAGAGTGCTTGATGTCCTTTTTGTCCTTAAGTATCTGCACACATGTATCACAACCCGGTCAATATAGATAAATATAATTAAATAAGAAAGGAACAAATAAACATTTCTAAAGTGTTAGCATGATACTGCTGAAACTTTATCCTCTTTTTTTTCTTGCTCCTTTTAGGAGTATCTTGATAGTGGCTGGAATTTGAACAATATGCCAGTGATGGAGCAGTCTGTCCTCGCTCATATTACTGCTGATATATGTGGCATGAAACTCCCTTGGTTGTATGTGGGCATGTGCTTTTCTTCCTTCTGTTGGCATATTGAAGACCATTGGAGCTATTCAATCAACTACCTGCACTGGTGAGAAATTCTATATGGAGCCTATGAACAGTGTGTAAGCTGGGTAGGAAGATTCCCTCTTTCAGATATGTGTTGCCTATGTCTGAAGGCAGTGGGTTCCTTTTGTTTTAGCTTATGTTAGATTAGATTTCCTATCACGTTAGGACACTTTACAAAAGTTCTACAGCCTCTGAAATCATACACTAGTTTAGTGTATAGGATGTTTCTAGGAATAGTATAGTTTTTATATGAATTCAGTAAAGTGTTTACTAACAGGTTAAAAAAAGCACTGTGTAGTGTTTTCGATACAGGAAATCTCATTTGGTAGTCATGGTAATCCATGTATTCCATTGGGGATGAGCAGATCCTTGGGACTATCAGTTTCCTTTTGTTGTACTGAATTCTGACATGTAACACCTCAACCTTTCTAATCTGTGCAGACTTGTGAACTTTATACTGTTTGAACTTTTCACCCAAAGCCATTTGTCCCTACATTTGTTTCCACCTCCCCTATTTCTTCTACTTCAAAGTTTAAAAATATTTTAAAATCTATAACCCACTCTAATCCAACAGTGGAATTTAAGGATGTACCACAAGAAAGAAAGAGTTGCCATATGGATATGCAACATGGTTCTGCTTCCCTAGGCAATTGCCCCAGCTGTAACAGGAAGATGATGTTTATCATACCTCACAGGGGTGGCACAGATTAATTGGTTGACAATTTAAAGTTCTTTGAAGAATAAGGGCACTTTATAAATGCTAATTGCCTTATTTGTATTTGATTTAAACCTTTTCCAGCAGAATGGGCAAGGGAAAAGGAAGATTGAAGGTTGCCATCCCTTCTCAGTTGATGAAGGAAGTTGTGTATCCTCTAACAAATGTGATTCTTAAAAACTCTATAAGTCTGCATTTTGTGAAGTGGGGTCTGGGATGATGATGACCTCAGATGCAAAGTATCATTTTTTGTACTTGAAGGGAAAATGCACTATATATGTTCCACTCACATTTCTAATGTTACTTCTTTGATTTGAACATTTGTTTGTAGCTCAGTCTTATAGAACAAGATCAGAAAAATGTGAACTGCTTTACTTTGTGTGTGTATGTGTGTGTGTGTGTTATTAAAAATTGATTGACTTTCATAATCTGATTTTAGGGGTGAGCCAAAAACCTGGTATGGAGTTCCAGGATATGCTGCCGAGCAGCTAGAAAATGTAATGAAGAAACTAGCTCCAGAGCTATTTGTGTCCCAGCCAGATCTCCTCCACCAGCTTGTGACCATCATGAACCCCAACACTCTGATGACTCATGAAGTGCCTGTATGTTCTGAGTTAATCCTCCTGCTACTCAGCTTATTCACTACTTCTCTATTACTGTTTTATTTCTTTATTTTTTTAAAAGTTATTTGGTACTTTGAGGGCCAGGCTGTGGTGGCGCACACCTTTAATCCCAGTACTCGGGAGGCAGAGCCTGGCGGATCTCTTGAGTTCGAGGCCAGCCTGGTCTACAGAGTGAGTTCCAGGACAGGCACCAAAACAACACAGAAAACCCTGTCTTGAAAAAACAAACAAACAAACAAACAAACAAAAAAAACCCAAACAAACAAAAAGTTATTTGCTATTTTCATAAGATAACTTGATAATAGAAGCAGCTGTTTGGTGCTGTATAGCATAATCCAATGGGCTAGGTGCTTAGACACCATAAAAACTAATTTGTTGTAGTTGATATCTAGGTTACTGAACAGACTTGCTTTGCAAATGAGTGCAGTACTTTTTAGTGTCATTATCACTAATGATTTCTGTACTATAAATTTTGTTTATAACTTTAGTCAACAAAAATATATAAACAGTTACTTGTAATACAAAATAGTTTACTATGAAAATGGCTAGCTTCTGTTACAATTTGACCAAAACTCCGGTTTTAAAATCTTTTTAAAAATATTGATAAATTTTATGTGTTGATATGTGTACCTGAGTGTTTTTTATGTGCACCATGTACATGAGTCTGGAGTTCAGACGAGATATTGGATCTGCTGGACCTGGAGTAACAGGTGGTTGTGAGCTGCCACATGGGTGTGGGGGAACTGAACCCCACTCAGTCCTTTGCAAAGATTTGACTTCCAGCACTCCAAAAAGAAGAGGGAACAACGAATCTTATTGAATCTCATGGTCTTATTTTTGAATGATTAACCAAAATGGCCTACTTTGTAGGACTATTGATGGTGGTGCTGGGAATTGAACCAGGGCCTTGGGACTACTAGATGTATGCACACTGTCCTGGTACTACTTCCCAGCCAGAACTGCTAATCACCCCCCTCCCGTTGAGCATCTGTGGGTGTGTGTATCTATGCCTGCACTGGGTGTTGTTCCTCAGGGGCCATCAGACAGGATTTCTCAGGACTTAATTTGAGGGCTCACTGAGTATGTATTCATGGAACATAACTTAGAAAGTAATGACTGAATGTATAAAACACCCACCATGTCTTCATTGAGTATTTTTCCTGCTGGATTTTTCCAGTTTGTCAAAAGTTGAATAAAATACAGGGGCTGGATTTAGGGCCTAGGGAAATAATAAATAATTTCTGCATGGTCTAGAACCTGCTGTGTAGTCCAGACTGACCTCCAGGTCACAGGCGTCTGCCTGTCTCTGCTTCACTGCTGCTGAACTGTAGGATGTTCCTGGTTTACCTGTAAAGAAAGATGACTCCTGTCTCCTAGATGCAGCCTTGTTTGGTTTGAGCACTGTCTCTGTTCAGAGACTAATTAGTTCTGTTAATCTGGTAGATTACTCTATCTTGTGGCAGGAATCAGGTGATTCTACAACAGTAATTTTATATACAAATGTATGTGTGTCCAGTTCTGTCCTGTTTGTCTGGTGAATCATCTAACAGTTCATGTCCAAATTGTCTTTGAAAATGTTACTGTCAAACCTTAAAAATCTCTCGTCCCTGTCTCTGTAGGTTTATCGAACAAATCAGTGTGCTGGGGAGTTTGTGATTACGTTTCCAAGAGCCTACCACAGCGGTTTCAACCAAGGTTTTAATTTTGCTGAGGCTGTTAACTTCTGCACTGTTGATTGGGTATGTAGTACGAATTTGAGCTTTTCCCTTATAACACATTGTATGACAACTCAAGACATGAACCACACTGCTTTTTTTAGTTGACAATACTTTTGTTTTGTAGCAAGACCCCTTTCTCTCTTCTTAAGATCTATTACTTTTTTAAAGTGTATGTGTATGTTTCTGCACATAGACATGCACAGACATGTGCTTGGACCAGTAGAGGCCAGAGAAGGTGGTTGTGACTTCTCTGACATGGATGCTAGAAACTGAACTCTGGACCGCTGTAAAAATCAACGGTTGCTCTTAACTGCTGAGCCACCTCTCCAGCCCCCACGACACTTCTTTTAAGTTGTAGTTTTAAATCAACTTCTTGGGGACAAAGTGGTTTTGTTTTTGTTTTTTTCCAGTGTTGCCAAACCTAGCCCTGAGCTCTCTGTTGCAAACCATCGTTCTGCCTCAGGTTCTGGGGAACCTAACTTATAGTAAGAACTTTCTTGAAGAGCAGAGTCTAATGACTTTAAACAAGGTTGAAGCTTATTAGAGCTTACAAACTAGTAACAAATATTCCAGTCTGAAAACTTAGTAGGATTGCCCTAATTATCCACAATGCAACAGTTGAATGACATGTTTGTTCATTGCAGAGTTGATATTTTATGCTACAACTGTGAAGGTTATGTGTAATATAAAAATTAGTAAATTGTAGCTTTCTGTTTGGTTTTTTTTTTTTTTGAGACAAAGTCTCTTAAAAAACTGATGTGTAGTTAAGGATGGCCTAGAATTACAGACCTTCCTGCTTCTATACCTAAATCCTAAAGAGCTAGGATTTAGGCATGTACCACCAGCTAGTGCTTTTCTAGAAAAACAACATTAGTTCTTTCTGTCTTTATTTTCCAGTCTATAGTTCTTGAGTATTAATTATCCCTGAAGTAAATTAAGACTGGAAGTTCAGCACAGTTGTTTGAGGGAATATACAAATATTTCCAATTAGACTCTACATTACTCACGTTAATTCATTGTCCATACAGTTCTTTCTTAACCAGTTTTCAACTTAGTTACCCAATGTGTCAGATCTTTAGAGCACAAAGATGAATAGGCCCAGTTCTCAGGGAATCTGAGTCTGGTTTAGGGTTGGTAAGTAAGTAGTAGGTGGTTTGACCAAGATTGGGTTATTTGTTAATATGATATGGTAAGTCATAAGTTTTTGGAAATTTTTAAAAAGGTGACTATGTCATATTTCTTTTCTGCTTGTGACCCAGCTCCCATTGGGCCGCCAGTGCGTGGAGCATTATCGCTTGCTGCACCGTTACTGTGTCTTCTCCCACGATGAGATGATATGCAAAATGGCTTCCAAGGCTGCTGTGTTAGATGTTGTGGTGGCGTCAACTGTTCAGAAAGACATGGCCATTATGATTGAGGATGAAAAGGCTTTAAGGGAAACTGTGCGTAAACTGGTAAGGTTTCTGGAGATCCAGTTCCATGTTGCTGACTTCATAGAGTTCTTGTACTTTATTGTGGTTTTAAGAAGCTTTTCCTTGCTGTATTCGGTTTCTACAAAAGCTATTCTGATTGACATGTAGTAATATTTTGTTTTTATTTGTATTAACTATTTTTCATGTGCTTATTTTATCCCTTGTATCACTATCTGTAAAGTATCTCTTCACATGGTTTGCTGATTTAATTAATTATAAGATTATATTATTACAATAGTGTCCCTGTCTCTCTCCCTCTCCCCCCCCCTCTGTCCTCCCCTCTCTCTCTATCCCTCCCTTTCTTTCCTATAATAGTGTCTCATGTATCCCAGGATGGTCTTGAACTTGGAATGACCTCTCCTGTTCTTCCCACTTCCACTTTTTAAGTGCTAGATTACAAGCTTACCTCTTTTTTATTATATTTTATTATGTGTCCTTCTTAAGACATTTGTGCATAATACAAAGCCAAAGCCACAAAGATATTCTCTAGAATCTCATACTATCTTCTCTCTGAATTGCCTTGGTACCTTGGTTTTAAACCTATGAATCTAGCCTATTGCTAATACTAAATGGTCTTTACTACTGTAATTTTCTTTTATGATTTAAATTTTATTTTTAATTAGCTGTATATGCTTGTGTGTGTAGGTAGTTTTGTGCATGTGAGTTCAGTGCCCACATGGATCAGAAGAGGATGTGCACTGTCTTGGGACTGGAGTTACAGGCAGTTGTAAACTAGTAACATGGGTGCCAGGAACTGAACTTGGTCCTTTGCAAGATGGAACATTGTCTTTCTATCCCTTTAATTTTCTAAAAAGCTTTGAAATAAGTAATAACTAGGGTGAGTCTTCCAATTTCTTTTTGAAGACAGGGTCACATATAGCCCAGACTGGCCTTGAAACTCTTTATGTAGACAAGAATGACTTTGAACTTCTGATTTTCATGCCTCTACTTCTCCATTACTAGGATTATAGGCATATGCTACCATGCTCAGTTTTATTCAATACTGAAATAGACCCTAGGGCTTTGAGCATACAAGGCAAGCATTCCACCTACTTTTATCTCTTTTAGTTCATTTGCATTTTCCTGTTAAGGTTTTGATTTAGTAGATTTTTTTTTTTTTTTTTTTTTTTTTGGTTTTTCGAGACAGGGTTTCTCTGTGTAGCTTTGCGCCTTTCCTGGGACTCACTTGGTAGCCCAGGCTGGCCTCGAACTCACAGAGATCCGCCTGCCTCTGCCTCCCGAGTGCTGGGATTAAAGGCGTGCGCCACCACCGCCCGGCCTTGATTTAGTAGATATTTTTAATGGATTCTTTTGGATCAACCATATACATAATCTTTTTTTTTTAATGTATATATATATATGCCACCGTGCATAGAATACTGGAATGTTGTCTATTGGGAGCCCATTATGGACCACCAGCAGGCTATCTGTTGTCCTCTGGTGTTTTATAGTTGAAGAAAGCAATGCCTAGTGGATTTAAGTGACTTGCCAAGGTCTACATCAGTAATGGAAGTTAGTGTTTACTTGCAGAACAACTGCCTAAGACCAAAATTTCAGCCTGCTGTGGAGTAGGTTCCACCCTTAGCTGAAGCGCTGTTAGCAGCTTAGAGCTGCTGGAGGAGGAGAGTGATTTTTCTCGGGATGCACCAGTGAGGTTATCTGTACTCCAGTGGACGGCCCCACACTCAAGTACATGTGGGTCCACTTAATTGGACTTAATTGAGTTACTAAATACAGACAAAGAAATGCAGATAAAACTGGGAAAAGGATGTTTGGGAGGGTGTTTTGTTAGGGCGTAGGTGTAATTAAAATACATAGGTAGAAAATTCTCAAAATAAAAATATTACATAAATATTTCTGCAGCTTGGAGAACTATTCTTCTCCCTAGATGTGGAATTTAACAGGTTAAAATTGTGTATAAACTACATGATTTCGATCTTCAAAGTTGATCTTTGGTCTCCTTTAATCTCAGCTCTCCAGACCAAGGAAGTCCTTTTCAGTGATTATGATTAAAATGACAAATCTATCCATCAGCATACTGTCTTTGTTGACTTAACATGTAACTGTCAGGAATGCTTACATCATTAAAGTGAAACAAAGGAGCCTGGTGACTTCTAGGTTGGGCTTTGAGAGACAAAAGACATCTCCCAGGCCAGGCGGTGGTGGTGGCGTCGGCCTTTAATCCCAGCACTCCTGGGAGGCAGAGCCAGCAGGATCTCTGTGAGTTCAAGGCCAGCCTGGGCTACAGAGCAAGATCCAGGACAGGCACCAAAACTACCCAGAGAAACCCTGTCTCGAAAAAACAAAAAAAGGGACATCTCTGAGAAGGGCCTTCTAGAGGTCAGATGGGATGAGCTACAGTTGAAATGTTCACTTGGGAGGCATTTCAAGTGTGTGTGTTAGAAGGCGCATCAGACGACCTACAGCAGCCAGAGCCTACAGGTGGTTGTGAGTTACCTGGCCTCGTGCTGGGAACTCTTTCTGCAGGAGCAATGTGGACTCGTGCTCACAGACTCTCTCTCCAGCTCCTCTGCTTGTTTTGAGGAAGATGCTAGGGCTCAAATCCAGGGCTTTGTGCATTGTAGGCAAGTGCTCGATGAGGTGTGTCCCCAGCTACTGTGATAGAAAGCATAGATATATAGATACAGATATAGATACAGATTGCTCTTCTCTACGATCAAACTTCAGTAAGGTAAGTTTTGAGCAAGATAGGCTGCTAACCTCAGCAGTATTGATTCAGCAATGATTTTGTTTATGTTCAGATCAAAATGGTTAGACATGGGCCTTACCTTACCCAAAGAGGGATTCTCACTGAACAATGCTAGGCTATTGGTACTTTGTAGTCCATATAGTTTTAAATCATCCTTACATGTTTTATTAAGGCTTTAAAAAAATCCTGTGCATACTTGTCTTGGTCTTTTAGATCATATTATTCTTTCTAAGTCTCTAATACACATTTAATTTTAGGGAGTAATTGATTCAGAAAGAATGGATTTTGAGCTGTTGCCAGATGATGAGCGGCAGTGTATAAAATGCAAAACTACATGCTTCATGTCTGCCATCTCGTGCTCTTGTAAACCTGGCCTGTTTGTTTGCCTACATCATGTAAAAGAATTGTGTTCCTGTCCCCCTTATAAGTATAACCTGCGGTAAGTAGGAAGGATAAGTTTTTTTTTTCTCCTTTGGGAAAGCATGTGTGTACATGTGCATATGTGTATATTTATGGTGTGTGTATGTGTGTTTATGTGAGATCACATTCATGTGTGGATGTGGTTATGTGTGTATGTGTCACAGTGTGCTGTGGAGTCAGAGAACAGCCTCAAGTGTTGGCTCTGGCTTTCCTTGTTTAAGGTAAGTTTTCTCTGTTCTTAATCATGTATGCCAACCTGGTTGACCCATTAGTTTCCAGTGAGTCTCTACTTCATGTCACTGTGTCAGGACTGGGATGGCAGAAAGCACTCAGCTTTACATGGTGTCTTATAGTCAGTGTTCTATTGCTGTGAAGAGACACCATAGCCGTGGAAACAAAAGAAAGCATTTAATTGGGGCTTTGCTTATAGTTTAGACCATGGTGACCCCAGACAGATATGGTAGTTGAGAGTTCTACTTTCTGGATCCAAAGTCAGCAGGCAGAGAGAGACACTGGGCCTGGCTGGAGCATTTGAAACCCCAAAGCCCAGCCCCAGTGACACACTTTCTCCAATAAGGCTACAACTCCTAATACCTCTGAAGTTGTATCGCCACTCCCTAATGACCAAGCATTCAAATATATGAGCCTATGGGAGCCGTTCCTTTCATGGAAAGTGCTTTTCCATTGAGCCTCCTTTTCAGCCTGCACTGAGTCTTTGCTCTGCAGTTAAGAGCACTGGCTGCTCTTCCAGAGGTCCTGAGTTCAATTCTCAGCACCTACATGGTGGCTCACAACCATCTCTAGTGAGATCTGATGCCCTCTTTTAGCATAAAAGTGTACATGCAGATAGAGTACTCACACCCACTAAATAAATAAATAGATAGATAAACAAACAAACAAATAAATCATTGAAAGAAAAAAGCTCAGTGTCATCCCCATTCTAGGTCTGTGAATGTTGAGGCTAAACCTCCTTTAGTCGACTTCTCACGGCTATCTGTGTCCTGTTTCCAGGTACAGGTACACTCTGGATGATCTCTATCCCATGATGAATGCATTGAAGCTTCGAGCAGAGTCTTACAATGAATGGTCCTTAAATGTGAATGAAGCTTTGGAAGCAAAGATCAACAAGAAGAAAAGTACGTAATGCACAATGTGGGATTTGTAACCAGCAAAGTGGAGTTGGGTTTTGTTGTGCCAATAAAACAGATGACTGAAAACAACCTAATTTCATCCTTAGCTCCCATGTCTGAACAGGTTTCCAGATCCTTGGCAGAAGTTTTAAACCAAAGTGGATAAGGCAGTTTGCATCAACATTTAAGTACAGTCTGGCCATATAGATTATGCAAGATGGTTTTGGAACCAGTGAGATGTCTCAGTGGGTGAATTCTGAGCTACTGTAGTTCTAAAGAGATGTTTCTTATTGAAAAATACCCATCTCCTCCCTTAAGCACCCAGTGGAGGAAAAGTGTACATGCCACAGAAGCCTGATGATCTTGAGTGCAAAGCTGGAGGGAGAGCCAGCTCTACCCTGGTTCCCTCTGACCTCCATGTCTGCACCATGGGGCACATTGCCCTCCCCACCCAGTATAAAGACAGGAAGAGAAGGAAAGAGGACCTGGGTTCATTCTAATCCCCCATGTCGCCTACCAGCTATCTGTAATTCTAGTGATACAATGTCCCCTTCTGAATACATGTGGTATATAGACATATATGCAGGCAAAACAACCATACTTATAAAAATAATAAGTCAAGCCAGGTGTGGTGGCTCACACCTTTAGTCCCAGCACTGAGGAGGTAGAGGCAGGCGGATCTCTGAGTTCAAGGCCAGCCTTGGTCTACAATGCAAGTTTTGGAACAGCCAGAGAAACCCTGTCTCAAACAAACCAAACCAAACAAGATAAATAAATCTTAAGAAAATATAGGAACTTTTTAATATATTTTATTTTTAAAAAGCAGATTTTTTTGTAATGCAATATAATACTAGTTTTAAAAAATCTTTGATTCTTTGAAAGGCAATGTCTATGTCTATGAAATGCTAGCTTAACACTTCCTAGTTCTAATCAAAGTTTAGTGGCCCTGACCTTTATCATTACCTTTCCTTTTTCTTTTAAAGAAAAGATTTTATTTTATATGTATGTGTTTTGCCTGTGTGTGTGTGTGCTCTGTTGAGTGTGCCTATATCTACTAAGGCCCAAAGAGGGTGCTGGATCCTCTGGAGCTAGAGTTAAAGATGGTTGTGAGCTTCTGTGTGGGTCCTGGGAACTGAACTTGAGTCCTCTGCAAGAATCAGTGTCTCCCTCCACCCCGTGTAGCCCTCCCTGGCTGTCCTGGAACTCACTCTGTAGACTAGAATGGCTTCGAACTCATAGAGATCTGCCTGCCCCTGCCTCCTGAGTGCTGGGATTAAAGGTATGCATCAATTATAAAATGAAATACAGGACCACAGAGTGGTCCATCAGATCCTAGTCCTCTCAGGAAGACCAGCTCTAAACACTTGCTGAGCCACTTCCCATCGCGGGCCCCCCCCCCCCCCCATGGTGTCTGAAACCGAATCATGATCTGTTACGTTTGTGGAAGGACCTTCTCCTTTCTGTTGTGTAACTAATCATAAACTTGATGATCACAGAAAGATGACTTTGTTCTGTATCTTAGGTCTTGTCAGCTTCAAAGCTTTAATTGAAGAATCAGAAATGAAGAAGTTCCCGGACAATGACCTTCTGCGTCATCTTCGCCTGGTCACACAGGATGCAGAAAAATGTGCTTCTGTTGCCCAGCAATTGCTTAATGGCAAAAGGCAGACAAGGTACACATTTCTGACTATTTGAGATGGTGATCCATGGCATCCGAATCTAGAAACCTGTTGGAATTTTTCTTTCTGTCCTTGAGTTCTGTGATATTGCGAGCTATGAGTAATGAACATATGTGTTCTCATATCGCTTCCTTGGGCCCTTGTCTTAATAGGTATCGATCTGGTGGAGGAAAGTCTCAGAATCAGTTGACAGTGAATGAACTCCGACAGTTTGTGACTCAATTGTATGCTCTTCCATGTGTTCTTAGTCAAACACCATTGCTAAAGGTAACCATATAAAGATGGATGAATAAATTCCATATTTGTGTTTACTCAGTCAAGTAGCCCTCTTCAGTGGTAATTTTTATGTTAATTTGTGTGCATACATGCATGTGTGTATCTGCCGAGAGAGACCAAAAGAGACTATCAGATACATTACATCCAGAGTTGCTGGTGGTTGTGAGCCCACTGCCATGGGTACTGGGAACTGCAACTCTGTTCCCCTTGAAGAGTATCAGACTCTTAACCTCTGAGTGATTTCATTTTCCCTATAGGTGACGTGTGTGCCTCATTTACTCATGTTATTACTGACATAATAACATGAAGAGGCTTGTATTGGCTATGAACTTCAGATTTTAGTTTGAAATAAGTCAAGTACTGAAGTGCTATTTGGCTAAGACTTCTACTGGTTGGCTTTATTTGCTTGCTTGCTTTTAGGATCTCTTGAATCGTGTAGAAGATTTCCAACAGCATAGCCAGAAACTCCTGTCTGAGGAAATGCCTAGTGCTGCTGAGCTACAGGACTTGCTGGACGTCAGCTTTGAATTTGATGTTGAACTTCCACAACTCGCTGAGATTCGTATTCGCTTAGAACAGGCCCGTTGGCTAGAAGAGGTGCAACAAGCTTGCCTAGACTCCAGCTCCCTGTCTTTGGACGATATGAGACGACTCATAGACTTAGGGGTGGGGCTGGCTCCGTATTCAGCAGTGGAGAAAGCTATGGCCCGCCTGCAAGAATTGCTTACAGTGTCAGAACACTGGGATGATAAAGCCAAAGGTCTTCTCAGAGCAAGGTAAAAACAAACAAACAAACAAACAAAACAAAACAACAGATCCTAACCTCTTCCTGGGAAGTTTGGATAGTAGGTGAACTTTAAAGCGTAGACCACAGAGCCAGCACACTGTCCAACATAGCTGTCCTTGTAAAATACTTGGGAAAAAGCTTTCTGTTGGGGCCTGCTTTGAAGAAAATCAGGAGGCAGAGGCAGGTAGAGTTCAAGGCCAGCCTGGTCTATAGACATAGTAAATTCTAGGATAGTCAGAACTATATGGTGAAGCCCTGTTTCAAAAAAAGAAAAAAGAAAATTAATATTTTCTTATTTTACTGCTTATGAAATAAATGGTTTAGATGGAAAGAACTTTTTATAATTTATTTGTTTATTTTATGTGCATTATTGTTTTGCTTTATAAATAAATAAATAAATAAATAAAAATAAATGTCTGTGAGTTAGACATTTGTTAACTGCCATGTGAGTGCTGGGAATTGAATCGTGGTCCTCTGGAAGAGCAGTCAGTGCTCTTAACTGCTGAGCCATCTCTCCAGCCCCCAGAAATGACTTTTTTAAAGATAAAATTAAATGAAATCTCCCTATACTTCCAATGATACTATCTTTGGGAGAAGAAAAAGTTTACAAATAATGTGCAACTATTCAAACTTACAGTTAATTAATAGAATTCAGAGTCATGAAAGACAAATGTCTGAGAGTACTTGTTTATTCTATGCAGTGATGATAATGCTGAGTATCTTCAGTAGAAATAACTTTTAGTATTGCTGAGTCAGTCAGGATGTTAATCTGATTAGACTTTTAGATTGAGGTGTGTTAGCTATCTGCTCCAGTGGTGAAAATGACGTCATTTATGTTTATTGGATTTTCACCTGCATGTATGTTTGTGCAAGGGTGTCAGAAGGCCTGGAATTGGAGTTACAGACAGTTGTGAGCTGTCTTGTGGGTGCTGGGAATTGAACCCGGGTCTGGAAGAGCAGTCAATGCTCTCAACCACTGAGCCATCTTTCCAACCCCCTGTTTTGTATTCTTATAAATAGTGGTCATTGAGTAGAGGATGTGAATTTTTTTTTTTTTTGAAAATTTACATTTTCTTAGTTTATTTGATGCTTTTTTTTTTTTTGTTTTTTTGAGATAGGGTTTCCCTGTGTAGCTTTGCGCCTTTCCTGGAACTCGCTTTGTAGCCCAGGCTGGCCTTGAACTCACAGAGATCCCCCTGCCTCTGCCTCCCGAGTGCTCGGATTAAAGGCATGCGCCACCCCCGCCCGGCTGATTCTTGACGTCTTACTAGCTTAACACAGAAGAGATTTCTAATTGTGTGTTACTTTATGCAGTAGAACTTCGTGTTATATCATAAAATCAGGGACAGATAGAACTAAAATCCAGTTTTGGAATCTGGGGCTCACCTGTTAAAAGTGCCTTCTGCTCTGTCATTGCACACAAGCTCAGATTCCAGCACCAAGCTCACAAGTGCCTGAAACTCTAGCTCCAGGGCTTCTGGTGCCCTCTGCAGGCGCGCGCGCGCGCGCGCGGCGCGCGCACACACACACAGAGATAGATATAATGATGAAAATCTTATTTGCTCTTTAATTATTCCAAGTGAGTTAATTGATCAGTGCCATTAATAAAGATTTTTTTTTTTACCATAATGAATTTGTTTAGAAATTATTTTCCTAGTCTCTTTGTAAGTATAAGAAAAATGCAGTTCTGACATGTCTTTGTTTTGCTTTTGTAGACCACGACATTCTTTGAATAGTCTTGCTGCAGCACTAAAGGAAATTGAGGAGATCCCTGCCTATCTGCCCAATGGTGCAGTCTTGAAAGATTCAGTGCAGAGAGCCAGAGACTGGCTTCAGGATGTAGATGCCCTGCAGGTTGGTTCAAAAAGAAAAAAAAAATGTCATGAATATAAGTGCAGCTAGCTGTGGTTTTTGCCCTCCCCAAACAGAAGTAGGAAGGAAGCTTTTCAACTGCTGGTCCGCAGCAGTCCTTGTTGCCTTAGGTGTTGACAGCAGCGGGGATAAGCGAGGGGAAACAGAAGCTGGTCACAGCCCTGGGAGGTGAGCGTTAGCTCACAGGTGTTACACCTCTCAGCCCGGGATCTGAAGATGTGACAGCTCTCAGACACGTGGTGACCATGCCTGCAGGTTGTCTCCTCGGGCTTCTTAGAGCCTGCGTCTCTCAGATGGTTGTAAAATGGCTTCAGTGTGGGTGCTGGGACTTAAACCTGGGACCTCTGGAAGAGCAGCCAGTGCTCTAAATCTCTGAGCCATCTCTCCAGCCCAGTCCTATAAAATGTCTTTCGTTCTTTGACAGTTTCCCCAACTTCTTCTCCCACTCCCTAGATAACCTTTAGCTGAGTTCTCTCTCCTCTTCATGTCCCCCTCTTTTTAACCTATGGACCTATCCTTGACATAGGAATCAGAATCTCTGGGATGGGGACCAGTTAATTGTATTTAAATGAATTTCCCAGATGATTTTTGTTTTGTTTTTGAAGATAGAGTTTCTCTGTGTAATAGCTCTAGCTGTCCTGGAACTTGATTTGTAGACCAGGCTGACCTCGAACTCACAGAGACCCACCTGCCTCTGCCTCCTAAAGGCATGTACTACCACCACCAGGCTTCCAGATGATTCTTATATGTGCCAAAGTTTTAAGAAACATTGGATTTTCTAACTCATTTTAATTTCCTGAATAGTTTATACTGAATTATTTTAGTAATTCTACTGGCAAAATGAATTGGAGTAAAATGCTATTGTTAATCTTTTATAAAATGCAAGTCAAAAGTCTTGGGTTAGTACAAATTTATTTATGTTGAAGTAAATTTCTTTGATACTGTTCATAGGGACCACTGTGACAGATGAATTTTTTTTTTTTTTTTTTGGTTTTTCGAGACAGGGTTTCTCTGTGTAGCTTTGCGCCTTTCCTGGGACTCACTTGGTAGTCCAGGCTGGCCTCGAACTCACAGAGATCCGCCTGCCTCTGCCTCCCGAGTGCTGGGATTAAAGGCTTGCGCCACCACCGCCCGGCGTGATAGATGAATTTATCAATGGATATAAATATAAATTCAGAGTATGAATAACCAGATAAAAGGAATAATTATTATCTCACATTAATTTTTTATCTATTAGAGCCTAGCATTAACTAGATTTGTGGGCTATTTGTTAAATGAAAAACAAATGTTGCTCTTTCCTCCCCACCCCCACTCTTGGTGAATTTAACATGTTGAAGTCATAGGTCATTGATCTTGGCCAGACTGAATGGTGCTTTTCTTAATTTACATAGAAGTATTTGTTTCTTACTTTATTAGGCAGGAGGACGTGTGCCAGTGTTAGAAACACTCATTGAACTTGTTGCAAGGGGCCGGTCTATCCCAGTACATCTGACTCCTTTACCAAAATTGGAATTACTAGTAGCTGAAGTTCAGGCTTGGAAAGAATGTGCTTCTAAAACATTCTTGACTGAGAATTCACCATATTCTCTTTTAGAGGTAAGTTTGCAGCCATCTCTAGTTTTGAGTACTTTCCTTGGTGGATCTGTCTACTGTGAGTTGTTTTTAGCAACCTTTAAATGCTTCTGGCTACATGTAGGCTGTAGTCCATTGATGTTTAGGGAAGACCGTTTTTCCGTTAGGTTTTGTTTCCTGTACTATAGAGCCTCGCTCTGTAGCCAGGCAGTCTTGCAGTTGTCGTGGTCTTCTGCGCTTTCTCTTATGTTTAGGAACTATAAGTGTGTACATCATACCTGGCTGGGTAAATGTTTCTATTTATGGTCAGTTAGAATCTAAACCTGGCTGGGATTCACTACTTTCATTTTATCTTATTTTTATTTTATGTGTGTGGGTGTTTTCCTACATGTATATCTGCACCATGTGTGTACAATGCCTGTGTAAGGCAGGATTCCCTATAACTGCTGTGAACCACATGGGTGCTGGGAATTGGACTCCAGTCCTGAAAGAGCAGCTAGTGATCTTACCCACTGCATTTTAGTAAACTTAATAATTTCAAAAAAGTGCTTAAGCTGTATTTTTTTTTATATTTCTTGTAAGCTGGTATTCATGCATTTTCGTAGGAATCAGCATTTATCACATTTTTACTTACTTAATTAAATCTGTAATAATGGTTTATTTTTTCAACCATGCTTCCCCTTTCCTTTTTTCCCCTTTTTTAATCGTTTCTTTGTGTGTGTACCCACATGCACATGAGTAGTGTTTTCAGACTTCAGCAGCATATTTCAAAGAAAATGATAGATGATAAGAAATGTACATCCTGCCCACTACTTAGGCTTTTAATTTTAACTTGCCTAATCTGAAAGCTGTTTCAACAATGGTTGTGTTTTCTCTCACGTTTTTAGGTGCTTTGTCCGAGGTGTGATATTGGCCTTTTGGGGTTGAAAAGGAAACAGAGAAAGTTGAAGGAGCCCCTACCAAGTGGGAAGAAGAAAAGCACCAAACTAGAGAGTCTGAGTGACCTGGAGAGGGCCTTAATGGAAAGCAAAGAGACCGCCTCAGCTGTGCGTAGTAATGTCTTTTTCTGGCTTGTTTTGGGGAGGGTAGTTTCTTGCCCTTTTAGGTACTGGTAGGAGTATTGGCATGGTTTGTAGAATAACTTGAAACGTGCTTGAGTTTGCCGAAAGGATTTTTTAAAATTGTGAGGTTTAAAGATAGCTGATAGGGCCAGGCTGTGGTGGCACACACCTTTAATCCCAGTAATTGGGAGGCAGAGGCAGGTGGGTCTCTGGGAGTTGGAGTCTAGCCAGGTCTACAGAGCGAGTTCCAGGACAGCCAAGGCTACACAGAGAAACCCTGTCTTGTAAAAACAAAAACAAAAACACTGATTTGGTGGTCAAACACTTGCCTGGCATTAATGAGTTCCTGAATTCTGCAAAATAATAAAATACAAGACATCCCCAGAGGTGCATAAAATTTGGAGTAGGCTATCCAATCTGAGTCTTCATTTGTTTGAGATGGGCCAGGCTGGCCTCTGCCTCGTGAGTGTTGGGATCAAATGTGTGTGTTACCATGCCTGACTCAGTCTGAGTCTTGAATATTGAGAATGCATATCGGTTTATCTAGAAATACTAGTTAGGAGATCAAGGCTGCCAGAAAGGTGAGACAAGTTAACTTGTTAACTTGCCATAGGAGATACTTTAAAAGTATACCAGAGCTGGGTGGGGTGAGACTCAGGAGGCAGAGGCAGGTGGATCTGTGAGTTCCAGGCCAGTCAGTTATGTAATAAGACCCTTTCTCAAAAAATTTGTGTGTGGAGCATAATGTCCTGATGAAAAGGGAATAGCTGTGAGATTTGGGTGCTTTAATGACAGAGCATCGTCTGGTATTGCTCAGTGGGTGAAGGAGGGCCTTGACAAAAGCTGGAGCATTGCCTCTTAAAAATATAGTCTTATGCTGGGCGGTGGTGGCACAGCCTTTAATCCCAGTAATTGGGAGGCAGAGACAGGTGGATCTCTGTGAGTTTGAGGCCAGCCTTGGCTACAAAGTGAGTTCCAGGACAGCCAGGAAACCCCCCCCCACACACAAAAAAAAATTATAGTCTTGTGTCACTTAACAATGGGATTAATTCTGGGGAATGTATTGTTGGTCAGTTTACTCATTGTATGAGTATCATACCAGCTGATACAGACTAATGTCTATAATGGCAGTAGACAATATAGTCTTAGCAGGATCACTAGTA
Source organism: Peromyscus leucopus (assembly GCF_004664715.2). Taxonomy (NCBI): domain Eukaryota; kingdom Metazoa; phylum Chordata; class Mammalia; order Rodentia; family Cricetidae; genus Peromyscus; species Peromyscus leucopus. The sequence goes on along the minus strand of NC_051076.1, from coordinate 54,369,971 downwards.
TATACTGTTCTGTAGCAGTAAGTTTCTCTGGTCCTGCCTGGCCCCACTACTAAGGAACAGCAAGATGTCACTAAACTGGTAATGCCACAGCCATGTGGCAACTTATAGATTAATAGAAATGGATTGAGTTCAGTTATAATAGTTAGCAAGCAAGAAGCCTGAGCCATAGATAGGCTCTTCAGTTCATAATTATTATAAGCCTCTATCTGTTTACTTGAGACCAAGCAGCTACTGGACGTGGGTGGGAGAGATTCTTCCCAACAGTGGGGCCGTGTGGGACCAGAGAAACTTTTTGCTATACTGTCCTGTTGACTAAAGCATCATTACACAGCTTGTGACTGAATAAAAACTTCACTGTAGAACTAGACAGAATGAGCCATAGCACAGCACCTTTTCTGCTGTAGCTATTGGACCTCTTGGGGGTCTCACGGAATTGCCTTGCTGTCTTATGAATTTTGACACCTTGGAGTCTTGTCTTCTTTATTAAAGACAGTCAAGTCTTAGGAAAGTTTTGTTTTTCCCTTAGAGTATGTTTGTGTGTCTGCTACTTACTTGAGTACCATTCTGGTGTTTTCAAGGTAGCTACTGTGTCTATGGTTCATTTTATGAAGACTTCATTGGAAATGATAGTTCTTTCCTCGAAACACAAATGCCTATTTCAACTTTGCATCTTTCATAGATTCTAGTGTCTGCCCATCTAGTACATGGGCTCCTTGTCTAAGGATTCTCTTGTGTACATAATCTGTGGATATGGTAAGGTCCTAAGAGGTCAGTCATTTGCTTTCCATGGCTGAAGTGTAGGAGGGAACCTTATTATCATGTATAGCATACATGCATATATATGTACATATCTACTTATATGGACATTACATTAACAAAAATAGGTCTAAATAGACCTTACAGAGATCTGTCTGCCTCTGCCTCCCGAGTGCTGAGATTAAAGGCGTGCACCACCCACCTGTCCCCAGATGGCTTTCTATTTAAGTATTTTGTCAGGGACTAATTTCATAGCCTGTTAATTGCCGTGTTTATCACGTGGATGACTTAGTAGTGAATAGCAGTAGACATAGAGCTGCCGCTGTGGTGACTGCTTGAGCACCCCCAACCTCCATTGTATAGTTCAGGCTGGACTCAAACTTGACCTGTCTTAGTTAGCCTCCTGAGTGCCATGCTTTCAGTCTTGAACTACCACACCTGGCTCTAGACTTTTCTGTCTCGACCTTCCTGAAAGGCCACAAAATCTAAGGGAATGAAAAGTAGTAGAGAAGGTCAGAAATTAGCATACAGAAAGTATCAGTGCCAGTCTTCCCAGAGAAGTAACTACTGAAGGCCATAAGTTTACAAGTGGTGTAGGTTAAGTGATTACACACTGTATCTACTATGTGCAAGGCAGAGAGTGTTTTGTCTCATCTCTCTCATTTGATTCTCATCATGGACCTTGTGTGGTACATATTGTTGGCATATTCATTTTGTGCATGCAGAAATTTAGTGATAGTGGAATGTGGCTTATCTTGCTCCAGATTTGAGTGTAGATAATAGTCTACTCTGGAGCCCATCTAACTTAGCATCTTGAGTTGTGGAGGAGGGATAGTTCTCCATGACAACATCCTTGATGGCTAACTCCTTTTCAGATGGCCACTCTTGGGGAAGCTCGCCTAAGAGAGATGGAAGCTTTGCAGTCCCTCAGATTTGCCAATGAAGGGAAATTGCTGTCCCCTGTTGACGATGTGGAGATGAAAGTCTGCCTGTGTCAGAAGACTCCAGCGATGCCCATGATCCAGTGCGAACTCTGCAGGGATGCTTTCCACACTAGCTGTGTAGCAGTACCCAGTATTTCACAAAGCCCCCGGATTTGGCTTTGTCCTCATTGTCGGAGGTCAGAGAAGCCGCCATTAGAGAAAATTCTGCCCCTGCTGGCCTCCCTACAGCGAATTCGAGTCCGTCTTCCTGAGGGGGATGCACTTCGCTTTATGATTGAAAGAACCGTGAACTGGCAACATAGAGCCCAGCAACTGCTTTCTTCAGGGAATCTAAAACTTGTACAAGACCAAGCGGGCTCTGGACTGTTGTTTAGCAGATGGCAGGCCTCAGCAGGACAGACCCCAGAGACAAACAAGGTGAGCCTGGGTTTGTAGGGTGTTGACCTCCGCATAGCTCCGTGGTTCCGTCGGCTGTTGCCCTTCCTGAGAGCATCTCTCCTCCTGTCACATGCATTCATGGCACTTACTTACCTGTCACTTCTCTCTGTAGGGGCCATTCACCTCTGCTCTGTCCCTAATTGTCAGAAGTTTTTGTTTGTTTGCCTTAAAAATTACCATTCTTGACTATTCCTGTGTGTGCTCCTGCACATGCACGCATTGGGGGCACTGCCTAAGGAGGAACGTCTGAAGGCCGTTTCTGTCCAACAGTTCTCTCCTTTGCCTTCCTTCCCATGGCTTGTTCTGAGAACTCTGGCCATCAGGCTTATGCAGCAAGCCATCAAGCAGGCCCTGCTCTTTGTTTTTGAGATGAGGCCTCACCTAGGTCAGACTGGTCACAAACACACTGTATCTGAGGATGTGCTGAGCTTTTGTCCTCTTGCCTCTATCTCCTGAGTGCTGAGGTGAAAGGCCTGTGAGATGATTGGGTTCTGGGGACTCAGACTAGGGCTTCGGGCATGAGTCAAACTTTGACCAGCTGAACTGCACCCCCCTGTCAGGAGTCTTAAGCATCCTCTTCTGTTGTGCACACGTGCACTTCATTCTGTTAACCTGTATGCATGTTTAATTTATGCATATCCTTTTAAGTTTTTACTTGATTGAAATTTTTTTCCTTTCATGTAAATGACTGTAGAGAGGGAAACCACCACCTTCTTTGTTCTTTTAGCCTTTCAAGGGAGAATAGCATTTGAAGGGTTCAGATGCATTTGCACATCTTTGTGTAGGTTTGTGTGTGTAGGCCCCTGGGCAGATTCCTTAGGAGTTTTCTACCTTGCTTTTTTGAGACAGGCTTTCTCACTAGAATCCAAGGCTCACCAGTTAAGCTAGCTTGCCTGGCCACTGGGCTCCAAGGATCTGCTTGTCCCCTACTCTCTGGTGCTGGGATTCACTACTAGTACATGCTACCATGCCTAACTTATTGTTTGGTCTGTTCGTTTGCTTGCTTTAATGTGGGTGCTGGAGATCAAACACATGTGTTCATGCTTATGACAAACACGTTACAAACTGAGCTCTCTCCCCGAGTTCCTATTCATGATCTTATTATCAAGAGGTAGATTCTCTGACCATGTTGCAGTGCATGGTCAGTTTCCCGGTCTGCTGTAGATGGGCTGCTGGAAAAGAGGGAAGAGAAAAGACAGTGCAGTTAGAATGGCAAGTCAATCTTAGCCGGGTGGTGGCGGCGCACACCTTTAATCCCAGCACTCAAGAGGCAGAGAGGCAGGCGGATCTCTGTGAGTTCGAGGTGAGATCCAGGAAAGGCACAAAACTATGCAGAGAAACCCTGTCTCAAAAGACCAAAAAAAAAAATTAAGATTTATTATTTATGTGTAGGTGTGCTTTTGCCTGCATGTACATGTGTACCACGTGTGTGCCTGGTGCCTGCAGAGGTCTGAAGAAGGCACTGGATTCCCCTGGAACTGGAGTTGCACTATGTGGGTGTTGGAAGTTGAACCCAGGTCCATTGCAAGAACAAGTGCTCTTAACTGCTGAGCCAACCCTGCAGCCCCTTTAAATTGTTTTTACAATTATGTGTTTGTGTACTTCTACCCAGGAACCCGCTCTCTCCTTCCATCCTGTGAGCCCTGGTCATTGAACTCAGGTCATTTGGCATGGTTGCAAGCACCTTACCTACTGAGCCATTTTGCTGGCCCCTATCCCAATATATTTCTGTAACAAAGATATTTACACACTGGGCATGGTAGAACTCACCTGTATCCTTAGCTGTTCAGAAGACTGAGGCAGTAAGGATCATTTGAGCATGGGAGGTTTTTTAGACCAGGCTGGACAATGTAGAGACCCATCTCTCTAAACAACTCGAGGCATAGCCTGGTGTGTTTGCCTGGCTGGGATTTGACTCCCAGCACCACAAAGGAGAGGAAAGGAGGAGAGAGTCACAATTCTTGGGCTTGGCTGATCACAGATACGGGAGTTGAGTGCTTACCAGAGCACAGGTAAGGACTGAAAACTGCCTGTCTTACTTCATTTGTTCCTCTTCAGGCTTCTGAAACAGCAAGTGATTCAGTGTTTGCTGCTGTTTGGGTAGCTAGCAGGAGGGCCACTGTATCCCTTTATCAAGAGTATGCTGAGAGGTTAACTTTATTAATGACGGGAAGGACACAATTGTTGCTTGTTTTGGAGACAGGGTTTCATAGAGCCATGGATGTCCTCAAATCCTGGCCCTGCTGTGTCACCCCTCAAGTGCTGGGCTTACAGGTGAATGCCATCCTGCCCTTTGAGTAAAAAAAAAAAGAGTTGCATACACATTGAAACTCTTGAGTTGATCTGTTCTCTCGAGAGAAAATGGTTTCTTTCCCCAATATTTTCACCTCTCTGAGATCAGTCTGAGTAAAATTGAGAAGTTGAATGTCTTTGTTTCTAGGAGGGTTGGTTTGTCCGATGTTGGATGACAGAGGAGACTTAACTGAAAAAATAGTCTTTTATTTGAGAAGCTACTTTCACTGGACTGGTAGGAGTGTTTCCAATCTGTAAAAGCCTTGTAATAAGGTGTTTCTCTTCCGTTAGGTGTCTCAACCTCCTGGTACGACATCCTTTTCCTTGCCTGATGACTGGAACAACAGAAGCTCCTATTTACAGTCTCCCTTCTCTGCTGGACAGAGTTGTGTCCCCCTTCATGGTTTGTATTTTAGTTATATATTTCTAGATAGTAACAGGCCATCTTGCCTAGGTTTTGTAATAGATGATCTGTTATCCTAAAGAACTGTATGCTTGCCAGGTATTGTGTTGCATATGTATAACATCAGCATTCAGGAGGCTGAGGCAGGAGGATTATGAGTTCAAGGCCTTTTGAGCTACATAGCAAGGTCCTGTTCCAAAAATAACAAACCCAAACCAAAGACCTTTATTACTATGGGATGTTTCTACATAGTGAAGTGATGGCTCTTTCTTGAAGATTTATAAATGCGAAGGATACAGGAATGCATCCTCTGTCACTCTTAGGGATAACACTAAGCACCATGTATTTTGGTCAGATGCTAAGTCACGGACTACCTTCTTGTTTTAGACTTTAGAGGATAATAGAGGGACCCCATATTTGAAACCCACCTCCTTCCTCTTTTTTTCCTTCTCCTTCAGATAAGGCCTCAAATGCCTCAAATGTTTAGTCAAAAATGATCCTTTTTTTTTTTTTTTTTTTTTTTTTTTAAGCATTTTTATTTATTTTTATTCTATTGGTGTGGATGTTTTGCCTGCTTGTATGTCTACCATATGCATGCAGTGCCTACAAAGGCCATCAGATCCCTGGGACTGTAATTACAGATAGTCCTGAGCCACCATGTGGGTACTGGGAGTTGAACCTGGGCCCTCTGGAAGAGCAGCCAATGCTCTTAACTTCTGAGCCACCTCTCCAGCCCCAAACAATGATCTTGAACTCATGGTCAGATTCTACCTGTCAAGTGCTGGGATTATAATTACAAGTGTGTACTATCACACCTGGTTTTCTCTTCCCCTTTCTCCTCACCCTCGTCCTCTTTTTCTTCTGTGCTCGCACATGTGTGTGTGTGTGTGTTTGAGATGGGGGTTTCATTAGCCAGAGTTGGCCACAAACTCCCTATGTAGCTGAGGATGAACTTGAACTCTTGATCCTCCTACTTCCATATCTGAGGTGCTGGGATTGATTATAAGTGTGTACCACCATACATAGCCCTCCTTAGAGTTCTGCCTAAAGCTTCAGTGACCCTTCGTCATTCTTATCAGTGTGTTTAGTCATGTGGGCTGAGCTCCTTGCTCTACTCAATTTGTTGATGCTCTAGGCTAGCAGTTTCTTCTTCTTGTCTGTCCTCGAGCTTGCAGAGAGAACCTGTCTCTGCCTCTCAAGTGCATGTGCCATCACCACCTGGCCCACCTTGTAGGCCAGCAGTTTCTTTTGTGATAGTGAAATCTGTCAACACAGAAGACAGGATCTGTTTTGTATTAGCAATAGGTAAAGATTGAATTCTGATGGAGTGGGTATTTCCTTGGAACCAAAGTCTTAGGAATCTACCCTAGCCTCTCTTTGTTGTATTGTGGTGTCTTAGTTAGGGTTTCTATTGCTGTGAAGAGACACTATGACCGCAGGAAAAACGTGTAATAAAGGGAAAACATGTATAACTGGGGTGACTTACAGTTCAGAGGTTTAGTCCATTATGATCATGGTGTGATATGGTGATGTTCTGGCATACATGGTGCTGGAGAAGGAGCTAGAGTCCTACATCTTCAACTGCAGGTACAGGAAGTGAACTGACACCAGGCGTGGCGGGAGCATGTATGAGACCTCAAAGCCCGCCCCACAGTGACACACTTCCTCCAACAAGGCCACACCTCCTACGAGTGCCACTCCCTATGAACTTATGGGGGCCAATGACATTCAAACTACCACATACGGTTTAGGCACATTATGTAAACCTAACAAACTGACCACAATGAAAGGCAGAGGTGGCATGGGGACAGTCTTGTGTGCCTGACAAGCTTAAATGTGTACGTACTAAATCTCTCCGTTTCCGTTTTGATTGGGTTTGTTTTGAACAGGTGTGAGTCTAGAAGTGAATGAGCTGTTGATGGAAGCCCAGCTGCTCCAGGTGTCCCTTCCTGAAATTCAGGAGCTTTATCAGACTTTACTTGCAAAGCCAAGCTCTGCTCAGCAGACTGACCGAAGCTCACCAGTCAGAGCCAGTAGTGAAAAGGTGAGTGACAGGCTGCCAGGGAGCAAGTCTGCAGCAAACTGTGTACCTCACAGCTCTGTTCTGTAACAGGACAGACCCTGAAAGAAACATCTGTGACAGCTTGGGTGTCACAGCTTAGATTGTTGATGTCTCAGTTTTTCCTTTTTTCCTCTTTTAGAGACCTGTTCTCATCACTCCATTGAGATAGTATAGTGAGAAGTAGGATTATTTTGCTCTGTAGAAGCAATGCTATAAGATGAAAATTATAGCTGAAAAGGCCTTTTGTTAGTAAAGATTTTAAAGATGCTAGATAACAATTGCTTTTCTTCTCCAAACCAGGAGGCTAAGACTGTGGATGGAGAGGCTGAGAGTGTTTATCTTAGGTGCTGAAAGACATGTAATGTCCTGTTCCCCATCCCGCCTCCCCTCACCACTACCCTTCTCCTGTGTATTTTTGTATGATGTGTGTTTATGTGTATACGTTTCTGCTGCATGTGGATCCTTGATTGCTCTCTACCGGATTCATTGAGATAGGATCTCTGAATTGGACAAAGAGCTTGCAGATGGGCTATTCTTGCTAGCCATCTTGTTCCAGGGATCCCTTGTCTCTACCTTACAAGGCTGAAACCACAGACAAGCCACCACAGCCATTGAGTTATTGACATGGATTTGGGGGGCTCCCTTTGGTCCTTTTGCTTTCATGGCAAGAACATTAACTGCTCTGCCATTTCCCCAGCCCCTATAATGTCCTGTGTCTCAAAATAGTTAAGAAGCCTCTGCTCCCTTCTAGCTCTGTAAGGAGCCTGTCACACACAAAGCCCCCCAGAATATAGTCAGGATAAAAAAAGGACTAGGAAAACTGAAGCCACAATGAAAAGATCCACATGGAAGGTGCCCTGAAGACTGATTACAGACTGAGTTAATCAGTGAATTTTACTTCTGAAAGGGTTAGAATGTATGTCCTTCACAAACAGAACAGCTAGTCACTCACTCAAGGTAAAAAGAAGGGTCTTCTGGTGCCAGTGGGCCACCTTGAGGGTCAGTCCTGTCGCTAACACCCTTTCCCAGTGCTCCCCCGTTCACAAACAGTGAGGAGGGATCCTGGAAGTTAAGCTGGTTGTTCTTCAGGACTAGGAGTGAAGAGATGGTATGGTAGTAGTTAGGAAGCAATATATACTGAAGGGTCATTTGGTCTTGGTTGTGTATTTTCTTTAGTTGCATCAGTTTTAGTAATGGGCAAACTGAAGGCTAAAATTGAATTGCCATCTCCCACCAGAATGATTGCCTTCGAGGGAAACGAGATGGAGTCAACAGTCTTGAGAGAAAACTGAAGAGACGCCCAGAAAGAGAAGGCCTTCCCAGTGAACGGTGGGATCGAGTTAAAAAAATGCGGACCCCCCAAAAGAAGAAAATCAAATTGAGTCACCCCAAGGACATGAACAATTTCAAATTAGAAAGAGAGCGTAGCTATGACTTAGTCCGTAATGCTGAAACTCACTCCCTGCCCTCAGACACATCCTACTCCGAACAGGAGGACTCTGAGGATGAAGATGCCATCTGTCCAGCTGCGAGCTGCCTGCAGCCAGAAGGAGATGAGGTCAGTGAGGTTTGGGCCATAGAGGACGTGCTTTCCCTTAACTCAGACACCCTGTAAGCTAGACCTCATCTCCTTGGGTCTTTCTCCTCTGCTTGTCTGCTTTGAGCTGATCTGAAAGGATTGCTCAGTTTCCCCTACTGATATCTCTGCTTTTAACCATCGGTCCTGGGTCTCCTCCCTTTTCTTGAAGAAACTCTGGTTCTTCCCTTTTTTCCTTCTCTCGCTCCTCCAGCTTTCGCCATCCCGGCGCCCGGAAGGTGGGAGGGATGCTGATGGAGTGCCCTTGTGCTTACGGCCACAGGGCAGCACTGTCTACCCCAAAGCAGGCACAACCTGAAGAGTGACTCTGCCTCGGTTGCTTGGCGGTGGGACAGCTACACTCTGTGGTTAGCTGTTGTGCCGGAGGCCCCAGTGCTGGCACAGTGGCCGTTAGTGGCAAACGGCCCGAATGTCTTGAGGCTGGCCTGCCCAATTTTGAATGGCATTTTTTTCCTCTGAACACCCCATCTCCCTGCTCTTTGTAACCAGGTGGACTGGGTCCAGTGTGATGGCAGCTGCAATCAGTGGTTTCATCAGGTCTGTGTTGGTGTCTCTCCAGAGATGGCAGAGAAGGAAGACTACATCTGTGTGCGCTGCACTGCAAAGGACGCACCAAGCCGAAAGTAAAAACAAAACACACTCACTTCCTGTAATTCAGGACTCCAACAAGAAGCTCTCCTCAATCTCAGCAAAGCTACAGGACTGGGTCAAGCCAGCCTGTGCACGGTGCTATTTCTATTCCTTGCGGGATCATTTTTCCAGAACTCTTTGAAAAAAAGAAAAAAAAATAACTAAAAAAAATTTTGACACTTTTTGTATTTTTTTCCTTAAGAGCTGTTTGTGGTTGTTGAAGTTTAAAATGCTGACTGTTTTTTGCAGGGGTCTCTACCGATTTCGAAGGTATTGGAGTTTGCACCTTTTCGTGTACAGCATTAACATTATACTTCTGCCTGGGATTTACCGGCTTAAGAGTCCAACTCAGTTTCAGGGCCCAGAAAGGGCATCAGAATTCCAGTAACCCTCTGAGCAACTGTTCTCCTTCACTCTGTTACCACACTGGGGGAATTTAAGTTTTTCACTTTGGGGTTTATGTTCCTTTCTTTCTTTGCTTCCTTTTCTTTCTGGTAGGCTAGGTTTATTTATCTGAGCAATAACTTCTATGTTGGTTTCAGTGGCTGGAATTAAAACAAAACAAACTTCTCAACAGTGTGTTGGTGCTTTAGCATTCGGTTAATGTACAGGACGCAAATGTCTGGTTTCTAGTGTCACTGATGAACTAGTGATGTAGAAAGAGACTGCGCTGTAAGTCATCACCACGGCTGTCGTTTGCCTTTGTCCCTGCCCATTTCTTTCTTTTTTTTTTTTTTTTTTTAAGATTGTATCATATGTTGCAGTTTATATTGTGGAATAATAAATCCTTGGTCCTATTGTAACACTAGACTACAGCGTCTTCTGCCCTCGACCTTGTGGGCCTACAGAACCAGGAAGGGTTGCTTGCTTTTGCTTCTCCCCAGGCAGGCTGCAGCAGAAATGTGTTTGCTTCAAACTTGCAGAGATTCTCTCTTTATAGCCTGATTCTTTACATGGGCCCTTGCCTTCATGCCCCGCTAATAAAGAACCCCTGTCTTCAAAGACCAGAGCCAGTCCTTCAAGCCATGCTCTTTATAAATAAGCTCTCAGAATGTTGAAGTTGTCCCTACATCACTCCAGAACTTCAAATAAGTCCTTATGGAATGCTTTTTGATCGTATTTGAATTGTCAGGGAAATTTGGTTGAGAGTTAAGATGCTGTGATTCATCATCTTAGAGAGTTGGTTTTATTGTATCAGTTGAAGCAAAACTTGGGACTACCAGCCCTCCCTGCCTGGGATTCCTTTCCCACCTCTGTATTTCCATCCATCCTTACTGGTTGTGGACCCCCCCAGCTGTTGCCCTCCATTCTGCAAAGGGAACAGTTCGCGGTGAGCAGAACGTCAGGCTCCTGCTTCCTTGTCCTAAATTGTCCCAGACCCTTGTTTTCCTCACTGTCTATAGCCATAAGCCTGATGGTGGGTAGAACTAGTAGATCTTTAATAAAACATCAAAAACCAGTTTGTGATGTAGCAGAGATTTAAATGTACTGTCCCTCTTATGCAATGCAGATGATTAAATCTGTTTAAGAATAATCCTATTAATCTGCAGTGTCCTGCAGTTGCTGTGATGTTTTTTCTTGTCTTTAAAAGGGCACTCTGAAGGCCAGGGGTGCAGCTCTGTGGTAGAGCATTTGCCTAGCATAAGCAAGACCCTAGATCCCATCCCCTGCACTACCAAAAGCAAAAAAGGCTCGAAGAATAAAGGACTGCTGCAAAAATAAAGTCTGACTTTACCCATCTAGTATAAGCCTTCCTTCCCTCCAGGTCTTATAGTAGTTTGGTTTGCTCATTTGAGATAAGAGTTTCATGTGGCCCCAAGCTGGCCATGTAGCCAAGGGTGACATTGAACTTGTGGTTGTCCTGCCTCTACCCCTGAATTCTGGGATTACAGGTGTACACTACCATGCCTGATTCATGTGGTGCCAGGGAATCAAACTGAGAAGGCCTTGTGCCCAGGCAATCACTGTACCTTGTGCACAGTCTCTGATATTAGCATCCTTGCTGGGATAGCTGCTAATTCATTAGTGGGGGATTTGAACTGTCTCCTCTCCAAGAGGGAATCATGTTTTTCTTTTCTTTCTTTTTTTTTTCGTTTTTCTTTTTTAATGTGTCAAGTTGATAACACTGAGTGTCAGCTACACAAAATCATACTATGAGTCAAAATCAAATGACACCTAGGTTTTCTTCAGTTCTTTAAATGTTTATCTATGCTACTTTGTGCAGTATCAAATACTGCAGATGTTAGAGACATTTGGTTTCCAACTTAGGCCACCTGACTATAGACTAAGACTTTATCAAAAAATTACACTTCATTATGCATTAGCTTTGAAGCTTGCTGATACTTTAGTAGTGGTTCTCAACCTATCCTATGGGTCGAGAGCCCTTTAGCCAACCTATCTCCAAAGATATTTACAGTACAATTCATAACAATACCAAAATTACAGTTCTGAAATAGCAAAGAAAATTTTATGGTTGAGGGGTCACCACAGCATGAGGGACTATATTAAAGGGTCACAGCTTTAGGAAAGTTGAGAACCACTGCCTTAGAGGAACGTTGGATATGTTGAGAAAAGGTAAAATGGCCAGTGACTTGAGTTTCTGTCTTAGTGGCCCTGCAGTCCCTGTGCTTGGAGGAGAGAGGGTTAGAGTGTGAGTCAGGGTAGGCAGTGAATGGGCAAACATCAAGATTAGAGAACTCTAGCAAAGGCCGGAATAGGACGCGCCACCTCACTTCAGGAACTTAACTGGAAGGATTCTTATGCAGAGTGAAGAGCTCATTTTCCTTGAAGCTCAGAGCTGGTGACACTGGTTTGACCTGACTGTCAAGAGGCTCCCTTGGGGCTGGGAGAGTGCAGCACCACTTCCAGTGGGGGACAGTCATACAAGCCTGCTTCATTCTGTGCTGAGACTTAGGACAATGAGATGCTCTGGAGATGTCATTTCTTAGAGTACCTGTCAGCATCTGTGAAACCCTCATCTTGATGCCCCAGCACTGCGCACACGTACACACACACACAGTATGGTGGCACATGCATGTGATCCCAAAGAGGATTTTGCCTCCATTCAAGGCCAGCCTGGGTCAAGTAGCAAGACCCTGTTTAAAAACAAAACAAAAAACCTAGAGAGAGATTAATATCTTCTGATTTGGTAGAAGTGGTGAAGATGTACCTAGCTTGCCCACCATTAAACAGTGTGGTGGCACACACTTGTAGTCTCCGCACCCAGGAGGATTGTGTGAGGCCATCCTGGGTTTCGTACTAGACTGCCTCCGAAAGCTGAGACAGTAAGACAGCTTTGGGGTGCTCTGTGACTGGCTGGAGGACAGTAGATGCTTCCCTGGCAGTGGCTGAAACGGGGTTTCTCTCAGCAGGGCTACACTCCAAAGGTCTGTTTGGTCGAGTCACTTGCTTTCCTCCCTTTACCTGGGTGTCAGGGATGGAATTGGGCTGCCAGGCTTCTGCACCAAGCACCTTTCCTCATGAGCCACTCCAGCCCTGAGGCCTTTGTAGTGGATTTCTACATTTCCCTCTTCCCACTGATAATCGGGATGAAGGCCTGCTTATGTCTTGAAACAGGCATGAAGAGTTATTTAGCGCCCGTGGTTGTTTTCCTGGGCCCAGTCCTGCTGGGGTTCTCCATGTAACTGACTGAATAGATTCCTATGTACTTGTAATGGGGTAAACAGGCATTTTAAACTGATCACTACACATTAAGCCAGAGCTGGTCATTCAGTAACAAACTGACGTGTTAGTCTGTGCTATGCGTCGGCCTATATTAAAATCTTCTCATGAGCTGGGGATGAAGCTCAGAAAATGCTTGCCTAGCATGAGTGAGGCCCTGAGTTTGGTTTCCTCCTGCCACGATGCTGCAGAAATAATCTGGGATACTGCTTGTGGAGAAGAACTTCAGAAGAGCAGCGAAGATGCTATCATTGGGAGCTCCATTTGGGGTGTCCTTCCTCAACAGTGACTGAAACACCAGTGTTTATGGCTTCTCCCGTGGTGGCCTTCTGTCCTCAGTCCTTTGCATGTGGCTCAAATTTCTCATCTTTGTCTGAGAGGCTTCATGTGTAACCTGTAAAGAAAATGCTGCTAAAAAGTTCTAAACAAAAATGGTATAAAGCAATACTGTTGTAAATCCATTTTCCAGGCATAATCAATTTGTAAGGTATATTTCACTCTTTGCAGACTTATGTAAACAAAATTCGTGTTTAAGCATTACATAAGAATGTTTCTGTACATTTCCATCAGCATAAAAAGCCAGCCAGCACTCCCAGTTTGGTTTCTGGGATAAAGTGTAGAGGGCTGTGATCTGGTGAGTTCGGATATGCTTTGAATTTTTGGGATAACCGTCCTTGCAATGGAAGAATGGAATAATGAGGTTCTTGATCTGTTCCAGGTGATTAGAGACCACAGGGCTGTTCTTTCTGTTTGATAGAAACACAGAAATGTCAGTTACCTTGAACATTGCTTCCAATGTAAGATAGACCAACCAATTTATTAGTCCTGGCAAGCTTCATGCAAGAAGTTGATCTGCCTCTGCCACCTGCCCCTACCAATGCTTTCCCACTGCCTGGCTGTGCTGGGAGCATGCACAAAAGAAAGCCTTTGTACGTGTGATCTGGGCTGCTGGGCTGCCCTTCATCATAACCAGGTTCATTCATTATACTTTGAAGTTGATTTGGGATGAGGGCCTGCACAGGCTGTAAGTGCTCCATTGGCAAAGACCATGCGCATGGTCTACTAGGGGAATGCAGAAGTGGAGTGGAGGGTAGTCCCAGGTGCTAAGAGTTGCCTGGTGTTTCCAAGTGAGTCAAAGCTCTTGCAAGGCATCCGTCCTAAGCTCTCAGGAGACAAATCTCGGTTAAGATGAATGTAACCTGCAGCTTTCCTGATCCAACTGGAAGTTTTCTCACCTTAGCCCCACCCTGAGTGGAAGGAACAAATGTTTCATACATGTGGAGACCAGAGGTTAGCATAGTCCTGGCAGAAGTGAACTTTGGGAAGGGGATTTAAGAACAGTTTTCTGTCTCCCTACTTCTTTGACCAAAACTTCCTGCAGGTTCCAGAGACTTAAGATTATTGTCACCAACCAGCCATTGTTTATGTGTGTGGCCCTAGTGTGAAGTGCCATGTGGAGAAGTCTTAAAACCTAGTGGTCGTGTTTGGTCTTAAAATGGCCACCCTCTGAGTAAAATACCTCCTGGTCAGATTCCTCTGCAACAGAACACATGATCAGGGCTGTGTGCCATGACTACTCACCAGGCAGGAAGCAGGTCCTGGGTACTAGCTTCTGGTCACTGCCATGCCTTGGAAAACTGAGAGGTCATGGTGACTTTGAGGCCCTGGTTCCTTGCACTCTCTGTTTCTATCTAGCATATCCTCACCTTTCCACCCACTGAGTGAGCAAAAGCAAACCAGTGGAGTAGTGTGGGGTTGGGGTATGTGGGGCGGCAGTCCTTGGATGAGTGTTCCACTGCTGATTTTCCAGGTTAACTCAGCCTGATCGCTGACTGCCACTCCAGCGTGGCCACCAGATAGCACTATTTTGCTTCCTTGAGTGCTATGGAGCCTTTTGATATTTAAGTTTATCCTGTTTAGTGGCCAAAAGGAGGGAAACAAATTAGTGAGTTTAGGCAACCTTTGATAAGATTATCAGTGGTTTAAAGGCTCCAGGTTTTCCTAGGGGAGAAAATACTGTGCATCGGATCAGTCACTTGCCATGTTGCAACAGAATACCTGACACAGCTTTTTTTGGATCGTAGTTTGGGGGCATGGTCCACCATGGTGTGGCTTCAGCGGTAGCTTGAGATTTCATCTGCGGCCAGGAAGCAGAGAGGGGAATAGCAATGCTCAACCTAGAAGAACCACTAATAGACATGCCCAAAGATTTGTCTCCGAGTTCTTCTTACCCCATCAAGCTGATAATATAAACCATCATAATTGCCTTCTCCAAATTCTGTCTTTGAGTAGGTTTATGTACTGACTACAGGAAGAACAGAGGTCCTATTTTGAGAACAGTGGGCACTTACTGAGGGGCCAGAATTGCTAGGTCCTAAGGAAGTGATCACCCCTAGGACAGCCTGGAGCCTTGGGGAAGCTGTTGTTAAGGATGTGTGACTTGAACTGGGGTATCGAACCTGTGTGAGGCTTGAAGCCAATTCCTAGGTTTTGCCATTGTATCATAACCACACTTTTTTGTTTTTTTGAGACAAGATTTCTTTGTGTAGTCCTAGCTGTCCTGGAACTCATTTTGTAGACAAGGCTGGCCTTGAACTCACAGAGATCTGCCTGCCTCTGCTTCCCAAGTGCTGGGATTAAAGGCATGTGTCACTACCACCACCGGGTGACTGCCACACTTTTTTTTTTTTTTAAGATTTATTTATTTTTATGTGCATTGGTATGTCTGTGTGAAGATGCCAGATCACCTGGAACTGGAATTATAGACCGTGAGCTGCCATGTGGGTGCTGGGAATTGAACTCTGGTCTTTTGGGAGAGCAGTCAGTGCTCTTAACTGCTAAACTATCTCCAGCCCCAGCAACCACACTTTTTAAAGTTTTTATCGCATTTGTGTGTGAGAACATGAGTGAGGGGGTCAGGACAACTTGGAGTTGGCTCTACCACATGGGTCCCAGGGGTGAACTTTGGTTGTCAGGCACAACGATAAACCCCTTTACACACTGAGCCATCTCACTGGCCCTTGTTGAATTTTTAGAAAAATACTTCTGTAGCAAGTCCTACCAAACATGATTCTTAGAGATTTACACACATCTAATCCTTCTAATACAAAGGGGAATTTCCCTGTAGGTAAGCATGGGGTTTTTGCTGTTTTTAATGTGTATGAGTGTCTTGTCTGCACTGTGGTATGTCAGGGAGGTCAGGAGAGGGTGTTGGAGCTCTTGGGACTGGAGCTGTAGGTGGTTGTGAACTACCATTTGGTGCTAGGAACTGTACCTGTGTCCTCTGGAGGAGCAGTCAGTGCTCTTAATCAACAAGCCATATCTCCTTAGCTCCAGGGTGGGATTTTTTTTTTTAAAAAAAAAATATTTATTTTTAATGATGTGTTACGTGTTCACCTCTGTGCTAGAGAAGTCATATCTGGAGCTGGAGTTCCAGGCATCTGTGAGGCACCTTACTGGGAATGGAAGAGTAAATACATTCTCACTGAGCCGTCCCTCCAGCCCTGGGACTTTTTAAAAATGTCTGTGAGAATGTATGCCACGTGTGAGTGGTGCCTTCAGGAGCTAGAAAAAGGAGTAGACTCCTGCCGCTGGAGTGTCCGGCAGCCGTGAGCTGCCCAGAGTGGGCGCCTGGGGAAAGCTGCGTCTTCTGGGAGAGCAGGATGAACTCAACCACTGAGCCTTCTCTTCAGGTCCAAGGTTGGGATTTTGATGCCAAAATTGTGCCTCTAGTCGTGAGCTTTATAGAATTTAAAGTGAGCATGTCTGTTTCTTCCAGATACTTGGACAGCACACCAGTGTTACAAAGGAGAAGGCCACCACCATCTCCAAAGATACTGCTTTTTTTTCTCGCTCAGGAAGATGATGGCTCTTTTCTTAATCTGAACTAACAGCAGTCACTGTTACCTCCCTCGTTTCTAGTTTGTTTTTTTTTTTAAATTTATTTGTATTTTATGTACGTTGGTGTTTTGCCATGGATATTGGGTCCTCTGGAACTGGAATTACGGACAGTTGTGAGCTGCCATGTGGGTACTGGGAATTGAACTCAGGTCCTCTGGAAGAGCAGTCAGTGCTCTTAACCACTGAGCCATCTCTTCAGCCCCTCGTTTCTAGTGTTAATCTAACACAGTGAGACCACTGAGCAGCATGGGAGGTTGGAGAACCATGGGTGTTTTCCAGGCCTGGGGAAGTCACAGGAAACTTCTAACACACGGCAGCAGAGGGCAGCAGAGGACGGGGGCTGGGCTACTTTCCTAGTTCCTAGGGCTGGAGCTGGGCCTGCTGGCGAAGGGCAGGGTAGACTTAGGTCCCCAAGGTCACGCTCCAGCCCTTTGCTCTTAAACTAGACATCAGGATCAGTGTTGCACCTCTCCAAGTTCTTAAGCTCATCTGACCTGCTGTTTGGGGAGGAGATTGGGTTGTAGAATTAAGACTAAAGCGCAGGGTTTGGATTTGTATTCCACCAAATGGTAGAAATCACTTGGTAAATTAGTGATGGTCCATATTATGAGCCCAGCATGTTGAGCATCTCCTGTATTCTCAGAGCTGCACGTCTACATAGAATCTTGGACTCGGAGAACACAGGGAAGCTCACGGTTTAGCATCAGAGGGGCTGTGCAAATAGATCGTAGTTTCTTCGGGCATTTTGTTTTTGAAACTCGATTTCTCTCTGTGTGTAGTCCTGGCTATTCTGGAACTCACTATGTAGACCGAGCTGGCCTTGAACTTAGATCTGCTTGCTTTTGCTCCCGAGTGTTGGGGTTACAGGTGTCAAGAAGTCAAGTCTTCTTGACTTCTTGATATATTGGACATAAGGGAACTTAGAAGAAAACAACAGCAAGGCTTTGAAAAGGCAAACATTGAATTGACGTGATCTGTGTCACTGCCTTTGTGACCTTGCTAAGGATGGGGGCCTGCCACACAAAGTGAGACAGGTTCACGTGATCCTCAGGGCCTGTGGTGGCACATGCCCATAACCCCAGTACTTCAGAGGCTGGGCCAGGAAGATTGCACTTTGAGCTTGCATCCCACTACATATAGATTATCTAGAAAGACTGTATTCAAAACAAAACAAAAAACCTTCCCGGGGACATTCTGTTTTTGTCTGCCTCTCTCTATAAAGTTGGTTTGTTGTGGCTCCCTTAAGCACCATTTAGATCAGAGGTGTTGACTACAAATTGTTTCAGTACAGGCGTTTTCTGAGTGCGGTGAGGTCCTGACTCAGCAGGATCCTTTGATAGTGAGACCAGGTACCAACCTCCAGACAACAGGAGTGGAGAAGCATGGACATGGTCCCAGGAGCCTGCTCAGTCCTGGTAAGGGAAAGGCAGGAACGCGATGGATATCGGGAAAGCTGAGGAAGAAGCAATTGAGATTACAGCATGTAGTGAGTGGCTGGCAGGGAGGAGACTGCTCTGTTGTATCAACTTGTGGTCCAGTGAAGCCCTCTCTATTCTTCAGATAAGGGAACTGGGCAAGTGTTAACCCCAAAGGCCAGCACTGCGGGGCTGACATAAGAGGACCATGAGGACTAGGCCAGCCTGGGATACACTGAGATCATCTCAAAAACAACAAACAACCCAGAAGTCGGGGCAAGGCCACCCAGCTGGTACACACAGGGAGAAGTCAGTCCCAGATTCTGAGCCTTGGCGGATGGAAGGGCTGGTGAATCCTCTTGAGGCTAGACTCTGAGAAGCATGGCTTCAGGGCAGTGAACCCTGGTGCTAGCCTGGGCGGTTCTTCCCCAGCCCTCAGTGGGTAAGGCTTATAGAAGCTTTTGTGTGAAGGAAGATTCTTTTCTTAAACTGAGTTAGTATTTCAGTCAAGCTAGAAATGGACTTCAGGCCCAGGTGTCTTCTTCAGAGACTGGGCCACATGCATAAGCAAGGATCCTGCCCTTGGGAGGACCCTGCCCTTGGGTCTACTGGCAGGTGGCTGGCAGCCCTACCCTGGCATTCAGCTCCCAGACACCTCTGCCACCGTGAACAAAGACCCCTCAGCTGGGGCCGAGCCAGGTACATCTATTGAGTTTTTGGCAAAAAGCAACTCAATCTAAGAAAACAAGCCCTTTAGGTGATGGACCTGCCCAAGCAAAAGTGGAAAAGCTCAAGGTGACTGGTCTACCTGAGAAAAGGGAACCCTAGTACCAGGCAGGTCAGGTTCCAGCAGGCTGCTCTTTGTGGCAGAATCTTCCTGGGTCACAAGCACTTTGTCAGCGCTCCAGACTCAGGTAAGAGACCTTGGAGGCTGAGGTGCTGACGGATCTTAGCTGCACACATAGCCATATAAAATACAAACATTCTAGTCTCTTCACCCCAACCAACCCCGACACCACCAGGAATCCCTAGGCTTCCAGACTCATTGGCTTTCCTTGAGAAAGACATTCAACTTCCCTGAGGCAAATTGTGTGGAGAGTTAGAAGACTTGGGGTCCTACTGAAGCTAGACAGGAAGTAGTTACGTTGTTCTTGTGGCGCGATTCCTAAGCATCCATGCTCCGCTGGCCCCAGCCACTTTACTCACAGGTGGAAAAGTGAGCTGAGATTCAAACTCAGGCAGTCAGGATCCAGGAATGAAATTGGCGAGTCACACATCCCAGCCCCATGGGCGTTTTGATTTAGTGTGTGTTTGTTTGTTTGTTTGTTTGAAGGGGTTTACTCTGTATTCCAGGCTGGTAGGGAGCTCACTGTGTAGCTCAGGCTGGCCTTGAACTTAAAGAGTCTACCTCAGTGTGCTGAGTGCTAGGACGACAGGTATTCCATCATTCCTAGATTTTAATTTTTCTGTGTTGGGGGGGGGGTGCGAGGCCAAGCCCAGGGTTTTGTACTTACTAAAGAAGTGCTGTGCCATTGGGCTACATCTCCTCCCCACGTGGAAGGGGCCTTACAGGCCCTTCTCCAGCCTAACTCCAGAGTTTTCCTGAACTTCATTTCTTTAGTGACTGTGATTCAGTTGCCTTCCCAAGGAAAATCAAAGAGCTGGTCTCTGGAATCTGCGTGATTTTGCCCTAGCTTCTCTGACCTTCCAGGGGTCTCAAGACCACCTCACACCATGGCCTCACAAAGCCATTTTCTCTTTTCTAAGCATAGCAATAGTGGCTACCTTTTAGCTACTTAATATTTTTCTAGATTTATTTAATGTATAAGGTTGTTTCGCCTGCATGTATGTTTGGGCACCATGTACATGCAGTGCCCATGGAGGCCAGAAGAGGGCATCAGATCCCCTGTAACTAAAGTTAGAGTTCCAAGACATCATGGTGCTGGTTCTGAACCAGTCTTCTGGAAACAGCCCATGCATGCTCTTAACTGCTGAGCCGTCTCCCCAGCCTCATGAACTATTCAGTCAGATCTATCTCTTAAGGTGCTGGAAGTCTTCATTCAACCAGTAAGGAAACGGGCTTTAGTGGGGTCATGGGACTGTTCTGCTTCTCAGCTCAAGCTCTTCAGTGAGCACACTGCCTTGATGTCTGTTTTCCTCTGTACTGCGTCCGTCCCTGGGGAACATCCTTCCTACAGAGGCAGATGAAAGGTTCTTCCTTAGGGGACATCCCCAGTCAGTTTCTGCTCCCCTGGAGTGGTGGCTCTCCCTATGAGGCGGTGGCTGTCACTGGGGATCCAACCACACCTCAACTTACCTCTTGGTACATGCATCTCACTCTGCCACAAGGTAGCTGAGACCTTGAGGTGCGTCAGTGTCCCCTCCTCATTGCCAGTCCCTAGCCAGTCACAGTGACCATAGTCACTCTCGAGAGCCAGAAGTGAGCAGTGAGATGTGTAGGGACTGGTGATGGGCACATGCACGCAACAAGCTGGAGCTCCAGAGACTTGCTCCGCCTCTACTGGTGACTTGCAGAGAAGGCAGTAGGTGGGCCTGGGAGATGTGTCAGCCCTGACACATCTTCTTCCCACTGTCCTCCACTGAGGCGTGTGGCGCTCATCTCCCATAAGTCCTTCCGGAGGGCAGTTCTGATACAACCTCGATTTATGGAGAGTTTCATGGGCAATGGGAGATTAAAGTGCCGGGCTTAATGATTCCAAAAGGGTTCCAGCTGATTTGCTCTTCATCTTGTCATGGTGACGAGTTTCAAAGCCCATGGGTGCCCTCTCAAAAGGAAAGATGCCCTGCCCTGCAAAGCTTTGTATGATTGCTAATTCTGAACAAGTTGTTCTTCACATTTCAGAAAGCTTACAGCTCTCTCCACGAAGAATCTCTCTGGGTTAGCTGGCTCACCAAGAGTGTTCAGTACACTGGGTGGGTAGAATAATTCAGAGCCCTCTCCTGCCCATTCAGAGGGGTGAGAGCCAAGGCTCATTCCAACCGTCTGGGGCATAGAGCTCCGTGTGTCATGGAGCCTGGTGCTTCACCAAGAGCAGCCGTCTGCTGGTGTGTCTCAGGGTGCTTCTTGTTGTGAATCTGAGAAGGGAAGTCCATTTGTGCTTTCAGACAATTCTGAAAGACAAAGTCCTTACGATTTCCCCCAGTCCCTGAGATCTGATAAGCCTGGATCATTATTTGTAACTTAATGAGTTTCTTCCAAAAGCTAGATACAGTCCTGAAAACTTGAAGTTTCCTTCCTCGGACCATAAAGTTGCACAGGACTCCTCTGTCCTCTCCATTCTGCTGTATTCAAGAATTTCATCCCAATTAGATAGTAATTTTTAAATAAGATTTATTATTTTATGCATATGAGTGTTTTGTTTGCATCTATGTCTCTACTACCTGTGTGCCCAATATCCATGGAAGCCAGAAGAGGGCACTGGATCCCCTGGAACCTGATTTATGGATTGTTGTGAGCCACCTTGTTGGTGCTGGGAAGCAAATCCAAACCTTCTGAAAGACCAGTGAGTGCTGGTACCTGATGACCCTGGAGCCCACTGAGATTTCCTGGTGACTTTACCCAGCCAGGCTGCATAAGAGGATGATTGGACCACTGGCCTGGGTACCAGGTGTTTGAGAAGGGTCTACACTTGGTTGTATCTAGCAGGGGGTGGTCTTTTTGCCTTCGCCCCTGGCATTGTTGTAAAAAAGCCCTTTGAATAAAGTTCTGGGCTGGTGGGTTTTGACCCAGGCCCTCCCGAGGCTATCCTGTGTTTCTGTCTTTCTTCTCATTGTAGAGGTATCTCTCTCTCTCTCTCTCTCTCTCTCTCTCTCTCTCTCTCTCTTTTGTATTTTCGAGACAGGGTTTCTCTGTGTAGCTTTGCGCCTTTCCTGGAACTCACTTTGTAGTCCAGGCTGGCCTCGAACTCACAGAGATCCACCTGCCTCTGCCTCCCGAGTGCTGGGATTAAAGGCGTGCACCACCACTGCCCAGCTAGGTATCTCTTTCTATCTAAATATTTCCCACTTTTCCCTGCTCAAAAGTACCCTGATTGTAAAAGTGGGGTCTAGTCCCCCACATCCAGCTACAGTAGTTATGTTTATTGTTTTGTTTGTTGCACAATGAATAAATAATTATAGTCCACCCTGGGAGACTTGCCCTTTACCATTCTTAGATTTATCCATGGGTTGATTGATTGAGACTGGTCTTTCTGTGTACTGCTGGAACTCTGTGTCCTGGAACTCTGTGTAGACCAGGCTGGCCTCACAGAGATTTGCCTGCCTTTGCCTCCTGATTAAATTATGTACCACTATACCCAGACAGGATTTTTATTTTTAAATAAAATCTAAGATAATGTATGGACTACATGGTGTCTCGATTTAATTTGTGTTTTAGCCTTTCCCATTTCATGCGTTAATGTCTTCTGTATTTAAAGCATTTTTTATGGGTGATCTAAAAATTAAGTAGACTAGTATAAACACACGAACTTAAATAAAATACAATTTAAGATACACTTAAGTTTAGCATGTCTACAGAATCAGATGATAAGCAGACCAAGAGCAGTGGTGACGGATTGAATGTGAGTTTGAGAAGCCCATTGATTCCATGACGCTTGTCAAGCAGCTGCTTCAGAATCTCTCCAGCCAGTGTTGACTTAGTGGTCAAGAGTCATGCAAACCACTCAGAAGGGTGAGCTGGGGGTGGTGGTGTCAGGAGTGGGAGGGTGGGGACTTCCGTTCCCTGGCTTAGTGCTTGGGTTCCTGAGTGTGCCGGGGCGGGGGAGCTGGCCCCCTGTGGAGGTGAAGGCCTGCTTCTGCCTTGTTAGCTGCAAAAGTGGACAGCAGCAGCAAGGCTGTGTAAGGTTAAAGACCTCACCTGGAAGAGGGAGGAAGGAGGTCAAGGGCAGGGCGTGAGTGGAAGCAAGGAAGGGCAAAAGCGCAGCCTTCCAGCAGCAGGTGGGGGAGCGGGGGAGTGCAGGGGCGGGTATGTGTGTGTGTGTGTGTGTGTGTGTGTGAGAGAGAGAGAGACAGAGAGAGAGATGCTGCGGTTCCCTGCTGGCTTCTCTCCCCTACGTAGGCCAAAGCAGAACCGGAGACCTCAGGAAAGCAGCAGGAGAAAGCAGAGAGGCCATGTCGCCAAGGGGAGGCAGAGTTCCCTCAACTCAGCGTTACCTCTCTGCCCCGACCCCCAGGGCTTCAGAAGGACCCTGTATGAGGCAGATCCTTGCCTCATAGCCCCGGGATGGGAATTCATTTCCAAGATGATAGTGTGATAGTGCCCAGGGCTCACCTTTTTAAAGTGAGCAGTTGAAAAGTGAGGCGTATAGTAATATGTTGGTGTGGAGGGAGTGAGTACATGCCTCTTACATCCTTTTTCTCTTCAGTTCCTCAAGCCAAGGGTCATAGGCGAGAGGCATATCCACTGATCAGGTTTGTAACTCCTGATCCTGACGAATTCAAAGAACATTAAAGCTGTAGCCAGGGACACCACACTTTCCACTTAACCAAGGTGATTGAAGCACCGACTCTCCTGATAGTCTTGGAAAGCAGGCAGCTTCTAACCTTAAGTTCCCAGGAGGAGTTGGGGAGCCGACTGACAAGGGACTTGATTGGATGTGTGTTACCAGCCCCGAAGGTTGAAGTGTGTGGGCACTGCAGCCTTTCTGGTTGGACTCCTGTAGATACACATTATCAGGGTGTGGATTAGGAGCAAGGGGAGCAGAGCTTGCCCCTAGGGTGAAGCAACAAGTGAAGCACAGAGAGGCTAGGGTGGCCGGGTGGAGGGCGTCATGCTGACACCTGTTTCCTCCACAGTGGTCTGTGGAGGTCACAGAATGAACGTTCCATCGTCTCGTTCCTGACAGCCACTGAGGGGCTGCCGCAGGCTCCCTTCTGCTGAAGCAAGCTGACTTGGGGTGGTCTTAGAATTGTGACGTCATTGGAAGTGTGATCTGAAAGCCTCTCCCACCCCAGCTCCTGCTACCTCTTCTCGCTCTCACCCCTGGGTCCCACCTGTTCTTCGCAGTCCCTCCTCCTTCAGCCATCCCAGCTCTCATTTTCTCAGAGAGCAAACGTGTTGAGGACTGGCCCCCAGCCCACTGTTTGGAATCCAAGAGAAAGGCAGGGTGCTACTGTCCTATCATAAAAATCCACTCCAAAAGTTAAAGTGGGGGTTGGCAAGATGGCTCAGTGGGTAAAGGCACTTGCTGCCAAACCTGAGGACCTGAGTTCAATCCCAGGGCTCACAGTGTGGAAGGAAGCAATAACTACTGCATATTGTTCTCTGACTCTGTGTGTGTGTGTGTGTGTGTGTGTGTGTGTGTGTGTGTGTGTGTGTGTCACACAGAATAAACAAGTGTAATTTAAAAAATTAAAAATATTTAAAGTTTGTGCAGCCAAGAGTTCTCCCGGTGCCCCAGCATCTCTGGGCAGGTTAGAGGTACTGCAGTCCGCTCTCCCCAGGCGTTACAGCATCTCTGGGCAGGTTAGAGGTACTGCAATCCGCTCTCCCCAGGCGTTACAGCATCTCTGGGCAGGTTAGAGGTACTGCAGTCCGCTCTCCCCAGGCTCTACAGCATCTCTGGGCAGGTTAGAGGTACTGCAATCCGCTCTCCCTAGGATCTACAGCACAGGGAGCTGCTTTTGGCTCAGGGCCTCGGAGGTGGTTTCTCCCTCAGCAAACCAGATGGTAATCTCCACCTTCGCAGCAACGTCTTACACCTTTAGAAAACAAATGCGTGAGAAATCCCTCATTTAGTTGTCTTCCATTCTCCTCCCAGCTCCGGCTCTCCCCTCGTAAGGTCCATTTCAGCCCCGCATACCGTATTTTCACAGCTCCCACCCCGCCTCCCTCTTCCAAGACTCTCCTGTTCATTTATCTTTTGCGCTCAGAATCCCCACCGTTCCCAGGGATCGCTATAGGTGGGGGTGGCCTTACTGCGTGGGCAAGGGAGAAGAAAGGGGGTCTAGGGATCCTAAAATGGCTATGGGTGCGCTTGAGCCCAACTACTTAGCCTCCGCCTGCGGTGAGCGGTTGCGGAGGTCGGGAGGAAGCGGGCTCTTGGGAGCCAAGCCACCTAGGGTGGAGGGGACCGGGTCCCTTTGCTTGCCCTGCTCTCTCTGGCCCGGGAGCTGCCTCCCTGACCTTGACGGGAGGCGAGGCGGGGGCGCGGCGCCCAGCGTGCTGTGCACCGAGGACAGTCCCGCAGGCAGGCCCGCCCCGCACCTCCCGGCGCGAGCCCGCCCTCCCGCGCCGCCCGCCGGGTCTCCTCCCCTCACTGCAGCGCTCGCCGCGCTCGCGCTCGCCCATCGATCAGCCCCTCCCTCTGCCCGGGCGCAGACTGCTAAGCTCAGCAAGTCTTGCGGCAAAGGCACTTCGGAGCGGAGTTGGGCCCGGGGCGGAGCGGGGACTCCGCGCCCCCGGGGAACAAACGCCGCCGCTGGACCGTCGCCAGCGCCGCATCCCTGCAGCCGGTCTCTGCCTCCCGTCGGGGACCGCGGATCTCTCCTGCCGCGTCGGGGTCGCCCTCGGGTGAGTCCCTAGCCCCTCTAAAGTTTCTCCATCCCGGCTTCTGAGTCCAGGGGCAGAAGGCATCTGGTTCCTGGGGGTGGGCGGGGTTGCGGAAGTTTGGGACGAAGAGGACCCGGCGCCCGCACCGTCCTTTAAGGGGAGTTTGCCGTGCCACCGGCTGGAGGGAGCCGGAGGCGGGGAGCGAGGAGCAAGATCCTCTGTGGGTTTGCGCCTGGAGCTGCAGGACGGAGGGGCCGAGGGTCCCTTACGCCCTCCGGCTCTGCTCCAGGCGTTTCTGGTCCCTGGACGCCCCCACCTGCGTCTTGCCCATCCCCCGCCTGTTTGCGCCATCTCTTTTGCCCCGGGTCAAGCTTTGGGGATCTGCGGTACCGACGTCGTGGGAGGAAAGGGGAAGGTCGCGCGTGCGAGGCTGGGGGGCCAGACTAGAATTTTGGAAGT
The DNA here is from genome assembly GCF_004664715.2 of Peromyscus leucopus. Classification (NCBI taxonomy): domain Eukaryota; kingdom Metazoa; phylum Chordata; class Mammalia; order Rodentia; family Cricetidae; genus Peromyscus; species Peromyscus leucopus. The sequence goes on along the minus strand of NC_051076.1, from coordinate 54,343,884 downwards.
GAGGTTGGAGTGGAGCAGTCTGGGACGCGACAGGGGTGGGGATGTGTGTGTGGGTGTGGGAGGGTGAAGATGTCCCTTCAAATCTCATGACTCAGCACCACCTAGGACGGCTTGTCGCTGCTCCAGCCCTGGTCCTCGGGGCCAAACAAACCCTCTCTCCTTTCTGGACTCTTCCATTTGCGTTTCTGACCCGCTCCTCTCACCACCACGAATTTTCTATTTTAACTTAGAGGCTGCATCTTGTCCCTGTCTCATCCCATTAACCCTGGCGCTCTGTTTCTCCCTGCCTTCCCACATTCCACAGGTGCCTTTAGCGGCACGGGGTCTCCCCTTTGCACATCCCCACTCCTGAGGTGCTGGTGAAGGTCTCCTTTCTTGGCAGGCAGTGGAAGGAGCCGGAACAAGGACAGAGGAGGCGCTTGCCAAGAAGGACCACTGCAGTGTGTAGAGGGCAGAGGGAGGGAGAGGGTGAGGATGGAGTGGACACGAGGGAAAAAACCCTTAGGTTTCAGGGGGCACCTGAAAGAAGACTGAGGTCAGTCTCGGGGAGCCTGGGGTAGGCGCTCTTCTTCCTCTGCTGTGGGCGGAAGGCGGCGTCTCGAATGTAATAGATTGTCCTCAGTCCAATCTCTAGCTCTTCGAAACCTGGGCACTTCATCACTCTGGTGCTGAGGAGGAGCAGGACAGAGACCCTCAGTCCTTCCAGCTACCCCCCCCCCATCCCCCGGCCCAGCTTACACCAAGTGTAGCCTTTCAGCTGCTTCAAAAATGTAGGAATGGACATGTCTGACACCCCTCAGGCCGAGCCAGAGGGGCAGGGGCAGGGCAGCTGTGACGCAATGGGACGTGCCTGGCAGACACTGCAAGCTTCAGCTGGTGTCAGGGCCCCAGAGGTGAGTCGGCGGCGTCAGGGGTCTGCTCTGTGGCCTGATCTGGGGGTTTGCAGCCTCAGCCATTCTTCCTGAGCTCCTGGAGAACGGCCAGTGTCACCGGAACTGGGCTCTCCTGGGCTGCTTGGGCCTTTGCCTTCTTCTGCTCCTTGGCACATCCTTGGTCTTAGGACTCCCTTTGGACCCGGCCTTCTTAGGATCTCATGGGCTTAATTTTCACGCTTTCCCTTCTGCACCTGGCCTGTGGAGGCACCAGGAGCCTAGGAACTGTGGAGGGGGGGGGCACAGAGGTAGGTGTCCAGTTACCCTCTGGGGAGCAGAGAACAGTCCCCTCGTTGTGAGTCAGCTTTGCTCAGCATTCACAAGCTTTCCCCTGCCCAGCCAGCTTGGTATCCTTGGGGGGGGGCGGGTAGGAGGGTATGCAAACACATTTCTTCTTTCCGCTTCGGGACCTGGCATGCACACAAGACCAGGGGAAGAGAAAGGCTTTGGCATCTGGAGGTTGCCGCAGGAATCTATGACTCGCCTCACCTGTGAGTGGCATTGGTCTTCTCCTGGTCCCAGAGCACCTTTCCAGTGCTGGTCAGGGGCTCCTGACCATACTGCAGCTCATTTTAGCTGTTCACCATTTCCAGGTAGATGCCATTAGGCTGCCCCTCATACCGCAGAGATGGGGCAGGGGCAGGATGGCTGGAGAAGTCTCTTCCTGCTAGGTCATCCCAGTACTCCTGGATCTGGGTCCATCTGACCTTGAGTGGCTTCTGCTCTATCTTTGTCCTACTCTGACTGTGCTCAGGGGAGGGGGGCTGGAGGGCATTGTGTGTGTGAAGCAGACATCCAGGCAGACAATGAGAGCATGCCCAGGGCTGAGACACACTCGTGGATGACAGAAGGCCGAGCTGAGGAGAATACTGCTTCCTTTAGCTTTGCTAGGTAGACATTTCTGGTCTTAGACATGTTCTAGCTAAAGCTAAAAGTGCTTGTCTTGAGCTAGCTATCACGGACATCTGTCTAGGGTGCAAGGGTGTTGTTCAGGGAGCAGAGTGACCAGCCTCTGTTGCTACTGAGGGCTTGGATACAGCTGGTGGTTAGAACAGGAAGCACAATGCAGAGCAACAGAAAACCAGGTGGGCTTGGGTTCTAATCCCAGGGCCAAGGTAATGGCTGGTCTTGATGGTCAGCCGGACTGTGTTAAGAAACGTGTAGGACATCAAGGAGGTACCCTTTTAAGTGCTATCTATGAGAGTGTTTTCCAAAGATTAACTGAAGGGGACAGACGTGCCTTGGATATGGGGGACACCATCCTATGGACTGGGGCCCTGGGCTGAGTTAAAAGACCAATCAAGCATTTCCCCTTGCTCTCTACTTCCTGATCTACCCGTGTGTATGTTCTCATAGCTGCAGCCACATGCTGTTCCTGTCCCCATGCCCTCCTCACCATGATGGACTCTATCCCCAGAACCCGGAGCTGAAAACCAAACCAACCAACCAACCAACCAACCAACCAAAAACAAACCCAAAGCAACAAAACCTTCCCTTCTGTTCCTTTTCGTCAGGTGTTGGTTACAGCGAATTCATTAATTATGAAGTGTATGGCCACACTCATGTATGCAACAGGATTTTGTTAGACGAAGCCCCTGGGTGCCATTGCTCCAGGCACTGTGGATGGATGTCGCAATGAGCACCACAGACAACGGTCCTGCCATTCTCCCCGCCCCCCTTTTTTAAGTCAGGGTCCCATTTAGCCACAGACGATCTTGGTCAATCCTCCTGACTTCTACTTTTGACCTTCTGAGTGCTAGGGTTTGGGAGGTATGCTACCACACCTGGTTTGTACAGTGCTAGGATTGAATCCAGGGCTTTGTGCATGCTAGGCAAACACTACCAACTGAGCTACGTCCTCAGCCCTAATCCCTGCTGTTCTGGATTTTGCAATCCAGTGGACCTTAGCGAGTTACTTAGCTACTCTGATCATCAGTTTCCACAATCATTCAATATTCCCTGTGGCTTTGTTGTTGTTACTCTTTTGAGACAGGATTTTGCTATGTAGCCCAGGCTGGCCTTGAACTCACTATAGAGCTCAGGCTGGCCTCCTGATCTTCCTGCCTCTGCCTGCCCAGTGCTGGAATTATAGGCTCGTGCACCACTTGGCTATTACTATTTTGTCATTGTTTGTTTTTTTTGTGACAAAGTTTCTCTGTGTATCCCTGGCTGTCCTGGAACTTGCTCGGTAGACCAGGCTGGCCCTTAATTCAGAAGTCCGCCTGCCTCTGCCTCCGGAGTGCTGCTATTAAAGGCGTGCATCACCATGACCTCGCTAACTATTGCGTTCTGACAGTCTGTTGTGTGCCATGCTAGGTGACAGGCATCCGGATGAGAATGAAACGTACCTGGCTCCCACACCGGTGATCACTGACTGCCACACAACTGAAGAAATAATCGTGCCGGGAACTCACCACAGCTGTGACGAATGTCGTTGGTGGGAGCCTATGACTAGTGACTTGATCAGGCCTGCAGTTTTAACACTTGCAGGGTATAATGTGTAAACACTGCTAACACTGTCTGCACAGTGGTCCATGGCTCCCTGCACTGAGGCAGCCTGACATCCCCGTGTGAGCATTCACACATACAACTGATTGGTTATTCACCATCTGCTCTGCCGGAAGCCAGGCCAGGAAATGGAAAGTCAGCCCTGGACTCTCTCCGTGTCCAGGAGGCCTGTAGTAAATGACATAGTTTAAGTGGAGAAATGCCACATAACACATTTTTCTCCCCTCTGAGGCAGTATAGGACTATCAACGGATTGCCTGGGGGCCACCCGGCTCTACACATGTGCTGGCTTTGGACAAATTGTTAATTAAACTCTTATTCTCCATCATCCCACGTGTAGAATGGAGCTAAGCTTTCTGTCCCCAACATAGGGTGCTGGGGGGGGGGTTAAGTGAATGACAGCCCAGGTGAGAGCTGTGTGAGTAATTTTTAACCCCATCAGCCGGTCCTGTCCTTGTCCACAGACAGAGTTGGTGCCATTCCAGCTCGTCTTTGCTCCCCATCTCAGGCAGTTCTGCTGGTGCCCAGTGAGCTGTTTTCTTGCCAGAGCTTCATTTCTGGGAAGGGCTTATTGTCCCAGTCACCCTTCATTTCCGTCTCTGGAGCAGACCGTTCAAAGGGGTCACTGGGGTGATGGGTGACTTTGGATTCCGGCCTCGAGGGACTGGAGCAGTCTCTGAATCTGGACTTTGGGGAGTCTTCAGCTGCTAGCCCCAAGAGTCAACTCCAGGAAGGGCTCCCCAGACGCATGGTGAGCAGAGCTGCTGTGGGAGCTTCCTCCCTGGGTGGTCTCCAGCTGCTGAGATCCTGGATTCTGGATGACATTTAGGAAAGCAGGGTGTGAGTGACAGGGCCCTTTGTAATGGCCACTGAACCTCCCAGCATGTGGTTTCCAAGTAGCCCCCGGACAGTTCTTGGCCATTTCTTGGGTGGCAGCGGAACTCAGCCCCACCTGTCTCCCAGCCGTCCAGAAAGGGCTGTGTTAACTCCAGCCCCTCCATCTTGGAGCAGCTGTGGTGGGCTCCATTTGACACTGAAGAAGCAAGGGCTCTTTCTCCTCTATTTTTTATTTGGAGGGACTAAGCAACTCTCTGAAAGACAGTTGGAAAGATCCCAGAACACCTGGGGGGCCCATAGCACCCAAGAGGAGCATTCATGATAGCCAATGTAGGGTGGCTAGGCTACCAGGGCCTGGGTCGGCTGCCCACCAGCTCCAGGATCCTCAGTCCTGGGAGCCAGCTTCCTGCCTCTCTGCCCCCTGCCAGAAGTGATGGGCCCAAGCATGCGCACAAGGCAGTCCAGGCCCCTTGGAATCAGGAAGGCTCCCTTTTTGGCATTTGCAAGGGCAGGCGCCTCTGAGCGGGGCAGGGAGTCCTCGGCCATGGAGAACCCTGTCTGGGCGGCCTATAATTGAGTTGATGTGGTGGCTCTGGGGCGGCAATTAGGGAATACTGCAATTAGAGGTGGAATTTTCCCATTACCACTTCCTGCCTCTTAATAGTGAGTGCAGGTGGGACTGTGAGCACAGCACTGGGGAGTTGGGGAATAGAAATGAACAACCGGCTGGGATAGGGTGGGTCTGGGAGGGGGTTAACCCTTTCCGTGCTCTCACGCTTGGGGCAACAAAGGGGTGATTTGGTGGTGACATGGGGGCAAGGAGGCCTTGTGTTGTGTTGTAATAGCTGAGGTAGGATCACTTGAGCTCATTGTGTGTGTGTGTGTGTGTGTGTGTGTGTGTGTGTGTGTGTGTGTGTGTGTGTACTCATGTGCTTACACGCGTGTGTTTTATTTAGGGTATTGCTGTGTAGCCCTGGCTGGTCTTAAACTGGGTAATCCTCCTGTCTCAGCCTCTTCAGTGCTAGGATTAGAGATATGAGATATCACTGGGCTCTTCAAAAAATATATATTTTTTTTATTTTTGCTGGGTGTCCTACTTCTTTAATTTCAGCACTTAGGAGGCAGATGCATGTGGATTTCTGTGAGTCTGAAGCCAGCCTGATCTACATAGTGATTTCCAGGCTAGCCATGGCTACATAGTGAGACCCTACCTAAAAAAAAAAAAGTCTATTTTTAACTGACACAGAATAATTGTGCATACTTATGGGGTACAGTGTGGCGTCTTAATATATGTAAGTGTGGTGCTTAGAAAAAGATCCTTGGCCCATCACTTGCCTCAGATATTTATTATTTGATTGTTTGGGATTTTTTTTGGTTGTCCATGTTATCTGGGACCTCCAGACAGCCCCTGCTCCCCAAGGGTTGGAAAGTTTAAGAAAAATAGCTTTTCCATTATCGTTGACTCTGGTCCGAACTAATGGTCTAGATGTGTTGGGGCATCTGCTTTCTGCTTTGAAAAGTAACTGGGGAGGTTTAATGCATTTATGAAAAGGAAGTTCTTCTTGATATGTGGCCTCACCTTCTGCTGCCCAGCCATAGCTTCCTGGAGCAGAGGGAGCCTTGGAGGCAGCTGCAGGGCCCCTGAAAAGGATGCTCCATGTCTCAGAAGTCCACACTCCTGTGTGTCTTTTGGGGAAAGCATATTTTAAAAACACACAGTCCTTCGTGTCCCATCTTCTTCTGGCCTAGCTTCCCATGTTCACAGTCAACCATGGATCCCTTTGTGCCACACAGCTAGAGCAGTCACAGGCCCCAGTGAGGGACCTAAGATCACATGGTGGAAGGGATGGAGGCCTGAAGGAGGAGAGAGCCACTCACCATCCAGCCACAGCTCAGGCACGGAGGGAGGCCGCGTGAAAACCTATAGGAACTGAAGCCGAACCCGGCCTTCCCACTGGAACCCAGAGAAGTGAGAGGTAACCCTCAAGAGCAGGGCCTGGAAATCGTGTGAGCAGGCGGTGTGGAGTTAATTGGTGGGGGAGGGCTCCCTCTCTGGCGTTAGCCTCCCGTGAGGAGAAAAGGCATCACTTTAATAAGGCCGCCCTGGTTCCAAATCAATCCTGGCATCACAGGAGGCGAAGGGGAAACACAGCCACGAAATTGGATTAGCTCTTTGATGCTGGGAACCGTGCTGGCTGTGGTGGGAGGCAGAGAAGGGAGGACCGAACTTGCCCTAGAGTTCTGAGGCTGTCAGGGATATTCGGCTCCCACCCCACTTAGTCCTCTGCTGGTGAAGGGGTGGCAGTGTGCTCAGGGGGAGGAGCCAAGGCTTTCACTAGGCCAGGCTTGGAGATGTCCCTCGGATTTCCCTGGAGTGGGTGTGAGATCCCAAGCTCCTCAGTGGGGGAGGTGATGGGAAAGAGGGAGAGGAGATGCTTGCCTCGCCCCAGCTGTGCCCCACAACTGCACATTCTGAAGATCCAGTACAAAGGGAACGCATGTGGCCAGGAGTTGGGGTGAGGGCTGCTTTCAACTTCCATAGCTTCAGAGCCCCCCTTGGAGAATACAGCTAAGAACACAGGGGCTGCTGCTGCCGCCCCCGGGACGATCACACAAGGTGCTCCATGATAGCGGCTCCCAGAGTGTGCTCCCTGGGGGAGTCCCCAAAAGTTTTCCAGAGGGTTCCTTTAAGGCAGTCAAAGCAGTTTCAATAATAGCACCAAAGTGCTCAGCATGTTCTAAAGACTGCTTTGATGCTAAGGCAGTGGTGGATGAGGACACTGATACCTCGTGTGAGTCGAGGCTGGGGCCGCACCAAACTGTCCTGGTCGCTGTATTCTTCCCCGAGACATGCTAAACAAATAATCAAAGAAGGTCTTTGATGAAGCAGTCAAGATACTGATTTCACAAAACCTGGACCCTGGAAGGAACACTTCTTTTAAAATATTTTCTGAAATGAATAGGGTAGACTATACTAAGTACTTCTGTCCACTGCAGTGGGAGCAGAAGCCCAGCCGCCTGGGCATCCATTTGAGTTACCAGCTGAACTAGCCACTCCTTACATGGACCGATGTTTTCACTTGAGAAAATGGCTGAGAAATAGTCACTCAGTGTGAGAGTTGAGTGTACATTTCTGCAGAAACAAATGGATTAAGCCTATTATTTCAAGAAAAACATCCAGCGATGTCTGTTATCAATGATGAAACTCAAACCTTCAAGCAAAAGTTAGAATTTTGGAAAACATATCTGTTGTCATGAAAAGGACTCATCGGGTCAGATCAGTGGGAATTTAATAGATGACTGGTTAATATTAGTGAAGTTCATCAGCATTTAGAAGAGCTACACTACTGAGCAAGATGCTGTCACTGAAGATAAATAGGAAGCTCTAGAACCATCCTCAATCTTCCACTGAGTGCAAGGTCGATTCCATATTGCAGTGATCCTAGAAACTGCCCCATGGTAAATTTTGATGTCGTATCAAGGAATATCTGTAGTGATTTGAAAAACTTTACTAAATACTCTTCCCTCAGCCAGGTGTGGTGGTGCACACCCATAACCCCAGCACTTGGGAGGTGGAGGCAGGAAGGTCAGGAGTTCGGGACCAGCCTGGACTACATGCAACCCTATCAGATAAATAATAAATAAAAAGAAAATGGGGCTGGCAAAATGGCTCTGTGCATGAAGGTACTTGCCACCAAGCTTGATGATTTGAGTTTCATCTATGGGACTCCCATGGTGGAAGGAGAGAGCTGACCTCTGAAAGTTCTTCTTTGGCTGTCACGTGAGTACCACGTGATACATGCCATTCCCCTGACAATAAATAAAGGTAAAATACCCTGTGTGAGTTTGAGTCTTCCTTCTTTCCTTCCTTCCTTCCTTCTTTCCTTTCTTCCTTTCTTTTTTTTTCATACCCCTTCACTGTGATAGACTGAACATGATCTGGGATGGGAGATTCCAGTCCCTTCCAGTAAACAAGGCATTGAAAAAAACCTGGATATATTTCTCATGAGATAACACATCTAGATGTTTTTCATCTTAGGAAACATAGTCTTATTGAAATCTATTGTGTTCACATGTAACAGATTGTTCTTTTTTTTTTTAAGATTTATTTATTTATTATGTATACAAAACAGGGTGCCAGATCTCATTACAGATGGTGTGAGCCACCATGTGGGTGCTGGGTATTGAACTCAGGACCTCTGGAAGAGCCGTCGGTGCTCCAGATTGTTCTTGTCAGTCAATAATGGAATAGTTTCTCAATCTGGAGTTCTAGTATGGTAACTCTAACCTACATAAGTGCATGTTGTGAGTTGGGTCCTCATTAGGCTGGTGTTGAGCCACTGCCCTTGGGGTAGTGTGGTGGTAATCTAATTGTACTGAATTATTATTTTGATTGTATGTTAATAAATAAAGTTGTCCGGGGGTCAGAGCTATTAGAGCCATAGCAAGAGTGTGGCGGTGGTGGCACACGCCTTTAATCCCATAAGATCTCTGTGTGTTCAGGGATATAGTCAGCATTGGAGACATATGCCTTTAAGACCTAGGGGGCTGTACATTCAGACAGTGACGAGGCAGTCATGTGTTTGGGTTTACAACCAATGAGAAGGCAGAACAACATACTATAAAAAAATGAACCGACAGGAAGTAGGTCTCTTTTCGCGAAGCTGGGACAGCAGGAGGAAGGGTGAGATTTTAGCTCTGAGCTCTGACCTCTCGGCTTTCTCCTTTACATTGTTTCTGTGTTTCTTATTTAATAAGACGGTTGGTTACATCAATAGGGTAGTCTTTGTGGGAACTGGGCACACACAGAGAAGGGTTTCCCAAGATTTAGTACCTCAGAGAAGAAGTTAGGTGTGTACTTGTGTCTCAGATGTCCCAGTCACCTGGCGGCCTTGCTGGGCACCCTGCAAAGAAGAGTGGGCAGAGCCAGAGCCAGCCAGTTGGGAGAGCCTTAGGGCACCCATTCCACTGGCCTCAGCTGGCCTCTGGGGTCCAGGCCCTATCTCATGGCTGATCTTGTTAGAATGAGGGAGGGGGATTCAGGATCCTCCTCAACATCTCAGCCCCTGTTCTCCTAGCCTAACTCTGCCTTGATCTGCCTTACATATTGGAGCTCTTAATATTGAGTTTCATTTAAGCTGTCTTATCTTTAGAACAAAGCATAAGTCTTTGTTCTAAAGATAAAGCCCAAGTCTCAGAACTTGAGGCAGGAGGGTTGCGAATTTTAGTCTAGTATGGGTTGCATAGTAAGTTCCTGAATAAAAAATAAAAAACAACAACCAAAACAAAAGGGGAGATGTACAGTCTGCAGTGATGCGGTCAAGGTGCCCAGGGGGCAGTTGCTGTGGCTGGAGGTGTTTCAGCTCTGATGCTGGGTGCTGGCACACTGGGAACTCAGCGCAGGGTCACGGGCAGGTCCACAGGCTTTCCTGCTCATTTTGTCTTTGTAACAAGCCTCAGCTCTACAGAGGTAACATTTACAGATCTGAGCTCTGCCTATTTGAAATGTCGGAGTTGATGGCTTTTAGTGTATTGGTAACATTGGACAGCCATCATAATCCAGTGTTAGACCCCATGATATTTCACCCCCTACAGAGGCGGATAGTCTCCGGAAGGTAAAACAGGCCCCCGGGGTTACCCTGCTGGTGGACAGCCTCCAGACCAGTGTCCAGGTCAAGTGTGCCCGCCTCAGTGCTGTGCTCCTAGCTGCCTGCCTTAGAGAAGGTTGGACTGTCTCTTGCGTGGGGACTGTGGACAAATGCCACCCCCGACTCCCCTGGCTGGGTCACAGGGATTTATCCCAAGTAGGTCTTGTCCACACAGTTCTAGGGATGCTGAGGGGGATACCCTGAACTCAGCCCCTCCCAGGAGTAAGGTTCCAACAATAGCCCCATGGTTCTTCCTTTGGCCTAGCTTACAGGAGACCCAAAGCTCCTCAAACAGACCCACTGAAGGTCCGAGAAGTAAGATGCCAGGAAGTAGAATTTATCTGTTTTGTTGGTAACCCAGGATGGAGAGGAAGTTCTTTCTTGTGTCTAGCCACATTTCTTCTGCTGCGCTGAACGCTCATTTCCCTTCCTGTACACCCGTCCTTCCCTGCCTGCCTGGCGATGCGGGGAGCCATCGCACATGGGAAAAGCTGAGAGCCAGAAGCAGTTATGGACTCTTTCCACTTAGCCACATGCCTGTTGAACTTAAAATTTATCTCCCTCGTCCCTGAGACTCAAAGAGAATTGTTCTTCCTGTGGGAAGACCAGGTAGGCTTCATGTCTGTCCCATGGCGTTTGTGGCTCTGGCCCAGGGAATGGGGCCAGCTGGCCCAGGAAGGATGAGTGAGGGCAGGTTGGAGAGGCTGTGGAGGACATCAGAGAGTTACCCCAGGTGAGGGTGTGGCAGAGAGGGAACTTGCCTTTCTCTCTCTGCACAGGGCCGAGCTGTTGCTGTTGACGGCCCTGGCTTGTGGCCCCTTCCCAGCCTGGCAGTCTTCAGCTGCGCTGACCCCAGTGCCCCTCTCTGGGGGCTGTTCCCAGTGCTGATGGGGATCAGAAAGGGGGAAAGACCGAGACAACAGGAGACGAGGGAGGTGTACTTCCCTGGGTGACAGTGGCCACTTAGGTCAGTGGTTCTCAACCTGTGGGTCTTGACCCTTTGGGAGCCAAATGACCCTTTCACAGGGGTCACATATCAGATATCCTGAATACCAGATATTTACATTATGATCCATAACAGTAGCAAAATGACAGTTATGCATCAGCAAGAAAAACAATGTCATGGTCGGGTGTCACCACAGCATGAGGAACTGGATTAAAGGGTCACAACATTAGGAAGGCTGGGAACCACTGACTAAGGTGATTTGGACTTGCCTTGTGGGGGGGTATGCTGAGACCCTGCACACTGTCCCTTGTGGGGGTCCTGAGTCTTCTCCCTTCTGGTACCCCACTACACTTCTCCCTCTTCCTGGAAGCCTTTTGTGGCTCTGACCCTGTAGAGCAAGGTGGAAATCAGCAGTGAACTTGAAAGTACTCAGAGGCAGGCAGGCAGCCTCACCAGGACAGGTTATTATCATTATTTTTTAAAGATTTATTTATTTATTATATATACAGCATGTATGCCTTCATACCAGAAGAGGGCGCCAGATCTCATTACAGATGGTTGTGAGCCACCCTGTGGATGCTGGGAATTGGACTCAGGACCCATGGAAGAGCAGTCTGTAGCTAGAGTTTTCCTGTCTTGCCCACAGTCAGGACAAATCTTTGTCACCTGCCAGTCCCACAGCCGCTCAGACCCAACCAAGTAAACACAGAGACTTATATTGCTTACAAACTGTATGGCTGTGGCAGGCTTCTTGCTAACTGTTCTTACAGCTTAAATTAATCCATTTCCATAAATCTATACCTTGCCACGTGGCTCGTGGCTTACCAGCATCTTCACATGGTAGCGGCTGGCAGTGACTCCTTCTGCCTTCCTGTTCTTTCTTTTCTCCTCTCTGTTAGTCCCGCCTATACTTCCTGCCTAGTCACTGGCCAATCAGTGTTTTATTTATTGACCAATCAGAGTAATTTGGCATACAGACCAACCCACAGCAGTCAGTGCTCTTAACCTCTGAGCCATCTCTCCAGCCCAGGACAGGTTATTTTTAAATTATTATTATTTTTTGCTTTACTGGGACAAACTTGACAGACACTGCAGATGTCCAGGATGTGTGATGACCTGGTATACATGTACACTGGGTGACATTTGTCACGTAAATCAACACATGGCCATAAGGTGATCCTGTGGGGGCCGAGGAAGATGCCCATGATGCCCCCGAGACTCCCAGTTCTGGGGCACACGGTTCTTGACCTTCCTCTAAAATGAGCTAGACATATTTCCAAAACAGCCCTCTGTAGTGGCTCAACCAAACCCTCTTCGCTGAAAGCAACTTCTTGTTTGGTTCCTGGCACCCAGCAGCATTAGGTGGGGGGAAGAGTCACACTCCCTCAGGCATGGATCTGCACACGCACGCAAACACGTGTCTGTGTCATTAGTGTCGCTTTGGGCAAGGTGCCCACGGGCTGTACCACCTCCCTCTAACACCTATTGGAAAGGGACAATGAACTTGAACCTGAGACCTAATCGCTAGATCAAAGGAGACCCCTGGTCTCACACTGTCTTCCTGCCCATGGGCTGCCTTCTGGCAGGAATCCTAGGCTGGGGTCCGGTTTGGGAACTGGGTAGTTGTGTGTTCTCCTTGTAGACTGGGGACCGGAGGTCCCCAGCAGGCCTTGGCCTTTGTGGCAGCTACCACCTGCTGTTAGGAGCCAGTGCCTGGAGCTGGCTCAGCTGTAGCCATTAGTGTGGAAAATTCAGAGACTGTGAGGGGCTGTACTTCTCAGTTCTGTGGACGGTGAGTGATTGTGTGTTGGGGAACAAAGTCTGGAGCTTCACTTACTGCCCTTGGTGGCTGAAGTGGTGGAGGAGACTATGGGGGGAGGAGGCGGGAGTGTGGACGTGTGTGGGCTCCTGGAATTGTTCCGGCAGGACAGGCTCACCCAACCTTCCTGCTTTGCCCCACAGCAGTAAGATTCTTTTCTGTCCCCAGAGTTTGATAGAGAAGGACAGGTCAGCGTTGATCCTTGTTCTCTGTCTCAGGGGTGAAGACAGAGGAGCGAGGCCATGCTGGTGGCCCCTGCAGCTCAAGGAACTCGATACGTTAAGCAAAAACTGTACCACAACTGATTAACTGTGGGGTTTACATTGGACATACAGAGAGGACTCTGGCATCCCTGGCCTTCCCTTGTGTTGGGTGGGATTCCCGGAAGTGCTGAGCTTGGACACAGGATCTGGTTGTAGAGTCTAGAGTTTCTGGCTCTGCCTCTAGCTCTCTAGGCATCACTACTTGTCTCCGTTCCTCCCATAGAAGCGAGGACACACAACTAGAAAAGTCCTGGTGTGCTTTCCCCGAGTCCCAGAAAATGCCACAGGTTTCCAAAGGCCAGTTGTAGGTTTTATCCAAGACAGCAAGAGATGAATTCTAGAATTAGCCACTCACCCCAAAGAGCAAATGAGTTGGAGGAGAACATCCCAGAACCAGGGAATCACAGGCCTTTGACTGTGCGCGGATAATGCACATGGCAGACGAGCCCCAGGGTGGCTGGGTGCAGGAGGAATACCAGACTGCCCGTGCACCAGGATGGAATGAGAGCAGTGCTTGCAAACAGCATCAAACAGAGTTTAGGTTAGATAATAGGCAGTACGCATTCTCAGAGCACCAAGGAATCTGACAACTGATTGAAGGGGTGTGGTAGCATCGACCTGATGTTTCAGGAAAGCAGGGAGAGCATTTCTGAGAGAGATGCTTGCAAGGTGGCAGTGGCAGCCATGGCCTCACAAGGCCTTCCTCAGACAGTCCATGAATCTCTTCTTGCTTTGCAGCTGAGGTCAGCGCCGTCTGGATGTCTTTGAGAGGAAGATGTCAGGTCCTCCTGGCAGGGAGATTTTTCGCATAAACTATGCCCAGTTCACATCTCTCCATGACACGTGTGGCTAACTGCAGCTGTCACATCAGTCAAGTTGAGCCCAATTACACCTTTGCTCTCTTGTCCTGCCGTGACATAAATATGGCATCTGAGAACCATATTACTTGGTGGTGGGGGACTGGGGCAACTGGCTTTGGAGGCGGTGGGGTGACAGAGATTTATGTTTCAGACCCAGGGACAAGGGCAGCAGACGGACTCTTTGAGGGTGTGGGATTGGGTGGCCAGTGCTGCTGTCCACTCAGGGGGCCCTGAATAGTTTATTTTTAGACCAGCAGGTGCTCTCTGAGGGTCTTTTGTGCCCTTGGGTTCCTTTTTTAATTGCTCCAGTGGTCCCAGGCTTCTCGCGTGTGCATGGGTCTACCTGCAGACGCTGAAAGGGCCAAGGATGCACAGCTGCCTCGCTGCTGCAGCCCACGCTGTGCACCTGTACGCATGATTGATGATGTCAGGGAGTTGGTGACAAATCTATGGCGTGGGAGGCCTCAGGCACCCGAAGAGGAACTGGCAGACACTAAATACAGGTGCCGTCACAGAACACAAAGCGGGTGGTGAGGCTTTCTAGCTCCATGGAAGATCTGAGGCAGGATGGGCACTTGGGAAGGAAAACTTGATAATTGAGTTCTCTATAGCATGGCTTGAGTGTGTGTGTAGACATGCCAGGGGGAGCTGAGTGTGTGCACAACAGTCAGCTTGCATTAGAAAAAATGTCCTTCATGTTGGGGAGATGTAGGGGATTAGAAGACAGAAAAAGAGGAGGGGATGGGGAGATAGTCTTAGACATCGCAGGCTTGGCATGCGGGGCCCCTTTATCCGTGCCATGGTGTGAGTGACGTGTAGGTGAGGTGCTTTGGGCACCTGAGTCTTCGGTCATGAGATAAGGCCTGCCCCAGGACATGTAGATTGTCCCGCCCGATGTGGGCAGGTCTGTTCACATCCCCTGTCCCTTTGCATGTGGTCTGTTTAGAGATGCAGAACTTTCCCCTGCCAACAAGCTGCAGCTCTGTGCCTTCAACACTGGAGGGGGAGTAAAGAGCCCAGAACTCTGGAAGAGCGTTAACTTCTAGATTCATTGAACAGGAACTCTAGACTGGAACCCTGGCCAGATCTAGCTCATTCTTATCTAACTAACATGATTCTGATGTCACTGGAAATGTTTCCAAGGAGGCTGGAGACGTGGCTCAGTGGTTAAGCGCACTTTTTGCACCTATAGACTATCTGGGTCTAATTCTCAGAACACACATGATGGCTCAAAACAGTCCATAGCCCTAATTCCAGTGGATTTGATCCACTTTTCTGGCCTTTCAGGCATTAGGCACACAGGTGGTGTTCATACATGTACTGAGATAAAACACTCATTCACATAAATCTGTAAAAAAAAAATTTACACTTTTTCCTGGAGAAACATTGTTATTGATACTAGAAGATTTATAATATAAACCAGGGCTGGGAGATGGTGCCCACCATAAAATGTTTGGCCTGAAAGTCTGAGGACCTGATTTCAGTCCCTAAAAAAAAGCAGGGCCAGGTGGTGGCGGTGGCACACGCCTTTAATCCCAGCATTCAAGAAGCAGAGCCAGGCGGATCTCTGTGAGTTTGAGGCCACCCTGGTCTACAGAGTGAGATCCAGGACAGGCTCCAAAGCTACACAGAGAAACACTGTCTCGAAAAAAATCAAAAAAGAAAAAAAAAAAAAAAAGCATGGTAGCTCACAGTGAGAGGCTGGGAGATGGTTCAGCTATTAAGAGCACGTTCAATCCCCAGCATCCACATGGTATCTTAAACAACCATCTGTGACTCCAGTTCCAGGGGATCCAATGCCCTTTTCTGGCCTTTATGAGTACCAGGCACACATGTGATACACATGCAGGCAAAACATCTGTACACATAAAATAAAATTTAAAAAAACCCAACAGAGTAGATGTTTTCTGAATAGTGACCCCCTGGATTGACTTCTGACCTCCACATGTGTCTGCTCATACAAGTGTGACACACACACATGAAAATGCATGAAGCACCTTCTACAGAGTAGGGTTGGTCAGTGAGTTGTTTTATCTTCCAAACTTGCCTCCAAGGACCCACAAAAGGGTTATTGTGCTGGTTTGTACAAGAATGGTTCCCACAGGCTCATATGTTTTAATGCTTGGTCTCTGGTTGGCAGAACTGTTTTGGGAAGGTATGTTAGGGTTCTCTAGAGTAACAGAACTTATAGAATGAATTTCTCTCTATATATATGAATATAGATACATATATATGTTAATCACATATATGCACACATATGGAGAAAGTCATTTGTATGTGTATATACATATATGCACATACACACACACATATATGTGTGTGTATGTATATATGTGGAGAGAGAGGTGGGAAGAAAGGGGATTTATTAGAATGGCTTACAGGCTGTGGTCCAGCTAATCCAGCAATTCCTGCCTATGAATGGATGGTCCAAGAATCCAGTTGTTGTTCAGTCCATGAAGCTGGATGTCTCAGCTGGTCTTGAGGATAGTCAGAATCTTAAGAAGTAGGCTCTAGTGCCAGTGAAGGGGATGGATTGCTAGTGAGGTAAGAGCAAACAGGCAAAGAGCAAAGCTTCCTTTTTCTGTGTCCCTATCTAGGCTTCCAACAGAAGGTGTGGCTCAGATTTGTGTCTCCTCACTTCAAAGGTCCAGATTAGAAGTGAATCTTCCACTTCAAATTAAGCAAGAACTCCCTCACAGGTGTGTCCCTCCATTTTTTTGGGGTTTTAGTTAATCCCAGATGTAATCAAGTTGACAACCAAGAATAGCCATCACAGAAGAATTAGGAGATGTGACCTTGTGGAGGAGGTGTGTTACTCGGGGTGGGTTTTGAGGTTACAAAGGTTCATGCCAGGTCCAGTCTCACTGTCTCTGCCTCCAACTTTGGGATTGGATGTAAGGTCTCAGCTACTGCCCCAGCGCCATGCCTGCCTGCCTGCTGCCTTGCTCCCCTCCATAATGGCTGTGAACTCACCTTCTGAGACTGTAAACAAGCATCCAGTTAAATGCTTGATTTTTAAAGTTGCCTTGGTCATGGCGTCTCTTCACAGCCATAGAACGGTGACTGGGACAGTCTCGATTGTGATCTTGGGCTTTAGAAATGTGACCAAGGCTCCGTCTCCAGATAAGACCTTTCCAAACTAGAAATCTTGTTACCTACATATTCTTCAAATTTTCCTTCGAATGGTTTTCATTTGGTAAGCAGCTCTCTGCCCAAGCAGTATCTATCAATAGGCTAGGCTTTTTTCTCAAATTCAGTTCCTCTGAATGGATCTGGGTGACCATGTTTTAGGGCCCAGGTAGCTGTGAGCAGTGAGTCGGGACTCTACTCTTCCTTGTGGCCTTGACATCTGCCTATTTATTCTATTTGAATTCGCCTCAGCTTCCTTCCTGTAAATAGTCTCTTGGATTGCATCACCACCTTTCCCCCTGAATCTCCTGTAGTGCCCTGCAGCGCAGGAAGCCCCAGAAGGCAAACCATGGCTACACCACAGGAAGTTCAGCACCACGGACAGCTCCCAGCCTGGCCTTCTGAGCCGGCAGGAGGGTCCTATGCTGACTTCCACTTCTGGAGATAGAAGCAGAAGTGAGAAGAAAATGGAAGACGTGGTACAACACCTAGGTTAGGCACTTCCAGAGGAGACAGGACTACGGGCATTGGAAGGAAGGGCAGGCCTTGCAGTGTTGGTGGGCGGGACCGAGTGAGCACCCTTCCTTATTACAAAGGCATTGCCTCAGCAGGAGGCTTGGGTGCAGCCTTCCTCCTGGGAGAAGCAGCATGGACAGCAGCAGCTTTACAGCTCAGGGCTGTGGGGACGAGGGTGGGGAAGAGGCTCAGACGCTAACTACTCCTGCGTCCTTCGGTCCCTGCGGCAGGGCGGCACCATATTTCTGACGTCTTGACACCAAGGGAATTTCTAGGCAGTACGGAGGCACCTCCTACCTCAAGCTGGTGCTTCTGCACTTTAGCTCTCTTCAGAGATGCCAAGTGCACCTGCTGCCACTTGGATGCCTACCTCATCTTCCTCTCCGATCCCTGGGAACAGTATCTCACTGGTGTAGCCCTGGCAGGCTCCAGGCTCCTCCTACCAGAAGGCACCAATCTGCAAAAGCCTGGCTAACAGGGAAGTGGCCTCCAGTGTGGTAGGACTGCAGGGGACCATGCTCTATGCAGGGTTTCCTGAGCCACTCATAACACCTGCTGGCTCACTCTCTACCTCACTCCCAACTAGTTCTTGGAGGTGAGTGGGCCTCGGGGAAGTGGGAACAGACTTACATGCTCAGCACAGAAGACTTACCTGCATATATTATTACAGTGTTCTGGGAGGGAAGAACTGAGGACCTAAACCCCTAATACCAGGGCTACCCGTTGCCCAAGTCTAGTCCTGTAAGCCATTGCCCAAATCAGTTCAAGGGCATGCAGTGAGCCTCAGAGAGCATGCTGGGTCCACAGCCTGGCTGCCATGGCCTAAGGCTCTGAGCCATGAGGAAAATTGATCCACATCTCATCTCCTGCCAAGCCCAGAGAACACAAGCTATCTGGCCACTAATTTAACCACCCTTCCTTGTTTTTGTTTTAGATTTGTTTAGTGTGTGTGTGTGTGTCATGTGCATACTTGGTGTCCAAAGAGGTCATCAGATTCCCTAAAACTGGAATTAAGGATGGCTCTGACCCACTGTGATGGCTAGTTTTATGTCAACTTGACACACTCTAGAGTCATTGGAAAGGAGGGAAGCCCAGTTGAGAAAATGCCTCCATAAGATCAGGCTACAAACAAACTTGCAGGCCATCTTCTTAGTTAGCGATTGATGTAACCGGACTCAGTCCATTGTGGGTGGTGCCATCACTGGACTGGCGGTACTGGGTTCTATGAGAAAGTAGGCTGAGCAAGCCATAAAGGTCAAGCCAGTAAGCAGCTCCCCTTCATGGCCTCTGCATCAGCTCGTGTCCTGTTTGAGTTTTTGTCCCGACATCCTTCAGTGACGATCAGTGATGTGGAAGCGTAAGCCGAATAAGCCCTTTCCTCCTCAAGTTGCTTCTCGTCATGGTGTTTCATCACAGCAATGGTAACCATAATGAAGACAACCACCATGTGGGTACTGGGAACCAAGCCCAGGTCCTCTGCAAAAGCAACAGGTGCTCTTCACAGCGGGAACCATCTCTCCAGCTCCTCCTTCGATCCACTCCTAAGCGGACGATTCCGACAGAGTCAGGCCTTCATCTACTTCAGCTGTGAAACTGTTGCCTCATTGGGCCAGGACTAAGATGCTCGGCGGATATCGGCGAACCCCGAGGGGTTTACCTGTCATTGCGGTGTGAGCCTTTTCTTTGGGCAGAACTCAGCAGAGGCCGGGTGACCATTTGCTCATCAAGCTGTGGGAGAGACTCCAGCGGCTCCGACGGCACACACTTGGGGGGCTGTCTGCCTCGGCTCTGAGAACCTGTAATTCGGTCGCTGTTTTGAGGAAAGAACCCTCAAAGTGTGGCTGTGGCTAAGTTGGCAATGGAAGTCTTACTCGGGGACAAGCAGTCTGGTGCCTTTTGCCCAGCTGCCCTTGTTACCTCAGCCTGTCACCAAGTGTGTTTATCACACTGAAAACACTTTCTCCTTTCTTGGAAATTCTCATTGGGAGGCTCACATGTCCCGTCTCAGCTTGGCCTGTGACTTGCTGACCATCTGCTCGGTGGAGAGGTGGGGTCTCCCTCCCCTTCTCCCCGTCTCCCCCCCGCCCCCATGATGGCTGAGTGTCTGCAGGGAGAGTGAGTACAGGTCCCAGTCCCAGCTGCTGCTCTTCCACATCCCTGCCCCTGTCTGGGGGTGAGGAGATGAATAATGGATGCTGAGTAATGGCTCACTGCTCCCGAGGGAGTGTTCGGCAGACCTCTAGCAGGTTTGCATGCTCAGGTGTCACCCTCCTGGTGGGTGCGGACTCTTGGGTTTCCCTCGCTCTTGAGGTGGGAGGCCTGTCTCCTTGACACAAGGGGACTGTGCTGGAGGCTGTGAGTCAGCATTCTCAGGGACACGAACTGGAGAGAAGTGGGGACTCACAGTCCATGATTCCAGGGACTTGCCTGCTTTGTGGGGGTGTCGGCACTGCCCAAAGTTGACGATGATGAGGGAACTCTCAGGGGGGCTGGTTGGAAGCAAAGGGGCACCACGTGTCCCTAGGAATCCTAGTGGGATGACAGCTGTCCCTCCCTTGGTGCTAAGACCTCCTTACAGTCTTGCCATGCCACTGAGGAGGGGCTCCTCCCAGCAGGATGCCACCCCGCAGGCCTGGCATAGGTCTGCTGCAGCGGTCTGTGGGTTTCTTCTTTAACCCGACTCCCAAGTCTCCCCTTTTCCATTCTCTGCTGACCCTGTGGAGGATGTTGTCATTGGGATCCCAGGATAGAATTACAGCCACAGCCACCATATGATCAGGAGGGCTGGCTGTCCCTTGGTGTGTGTGTGTGTGTGTGTGTGTGTGTGTGTGTGTGTGTGTGTGTGTGTGTGTACATGCAAATGTGCATGCCTCAACACATACACTGGGAGTATACTGGCACATTCTTACACATGTCTATTGATATACTTACCTGTGAACTCTGGAGGGTGTCGTATGCTAATCTCCTCCTCCTTAGTCTCCTCTGACTACTAAGACCCCCAAGGACCCAAGAACCCAGGCAGGGGAGCAGCCAGCCTGGGTGTGTAGCCCTGTGGGCTGCTCCTGTGAGGATGTATTTACTCTGCAGTAGAGTTCCAGACCCTTTGTAGAATGCACGCCCTTGACTTTCTGTTTGGATTGCTCTGCCACACTGCCTCCACGTCTCCCATGACTGCTGGGGGCTGGGTGAAGAGGTCCCTGGAACACCCCTCTTCACAGACCGAGCAGCTTACCCTGGGCCTCCCACCCAGTTTGGAGAGGTGCCGAGGAAGGGCTGTTCCTCAGCTCCATCCATCTCCGACCATCACAGCATCTTCCATTGTTAGGAAATTCTCTCTGCTCTCTAGTCTGAGGTCCTTCAGCTGCAACCAAATATGTCTTCCTGTCCCTCGAGGTCTCGTGTAACACTGTGGGTGTGGGAGGTGGATGAGTAATGTCTGCTTGAGAGGAGAGGATAATGCAATTCGGGATTTGGACTTTATAGCCAAATCCCTCGATGCTTATCACTCATCCCCAACTTGACGTCTTCCTCCTCTCCCTTGCTGGGTCCTGTCAAGGATGCTGGGGCAGAACATCCTCACAGGAGACACAGTGAGAACCAGGCTGTCTTCTCAGGCATACAATCCAACCTGTTCCAGGCTCCAGCTGTGCCCTCCCACTGGGTCATCCCTGCTAGGGAATGTGGGAAAGCTTAGTGAGCTTTGGCCTGGGTGTGAGGTGTGGGGCCCTCAGGGTGAGGTGGCGGATCGCATTAGACCATTTGACAGATGACAAAGGAGACAGACAGAATGAAGCGGCATGCCAAGCTTGGAGTGTAGAAGTGGCTTCTGAGCTCCCACTGCAAGGAACTCTATAAGGAACAACAGTGGCCAGGAAGCCAGGTTTATCCCACCAGTGTGGATCCACATGTTTAACCTCTGCTGTCGGAGGGGCTCTGACCCAAGTGGGTTATGGTGTAGAGCAGGCCCATGCTATTCACTGTCCCCATTCTAGGGATGTGCTCCCTCTGTGGCAGTTTGAGTGAGAATGGCCTCCCCAGGCTCGTATGCTTGAATACATGGTCCCAGGTTGGCAGAACTGTTGGGGAAGGATTGGGAGGTGTGGCCTTGCTGGAGGAGGCGTGTCACGGGTTGGGGTGGGCGGGTGGGCAGGCTTTGAGGTTTCAAAAGGTTCATGCTGTTCTCAGTGTGTCCCTTTGTGCCTCCTACTGTGGATTAAGATGTGAGTTCTCAAGCTGTTCTTGCCATCCCACACTCTAACCCTCTGAAACTGTAAGCCCAGCTAAATGCTTTCTTTTTATAAGTTTGCCTTGGTCATAGGGTCTCATCACAGCGATAGAAAAGTAACTAAGGCATCTCAGTTGTGTGACTGAAAAGCAATTTTTCCCTTGCTCTGTTTAATTTCAGATCGGTGGTAGGCACCAAGGATAAGGAGGGATGTGGGAAGGAAAAGGTGAGTGTCTACCCGGATTCCAAGGAGAAAAGCATTAGGATATGTGCTAGCTTTCTGTCACTGTGACAAAATACCTCAGGCAGTCAGCTTACAAGGAGTGAAGGTTTATTGGCTTACGCTTTTCATGGTCTCTTGGCTCCGTTGCCTTTGGCCTGGGTCAGGTGGTACATCACGGTGAGGAAGGATAAAGCAGAGAGAAACTGCTCGCTTCATGGAGGCTGGAAGGAGATGGGGGGAAGGAAGCGGGGAGGGAGAGGCAGAGGCTATGGTCCTGACGTCTCCCTCGTGGGCGTCCCTCAGTGACTTCCACTGGGCTACACTGGCAGTTGCCACCATCTCAAGAGCACCATTAGCTGAGGGCCAGATGTTCAGCATGAGAATGTCAGGGGACATTCTAGACCCAAACGAGTGTGGAAGACAATCCATTCTTAAATACGCACACCCATGCTTGTGCATGCACAGAGATATCTGTGGGCTTTTCTCACAGGCATACCTCTGGTTTCATTTCACTCTCCTCCCGCGTCTGTGATACAGTGTCACTAGGAAGCCAAGGCTGGCCTCTAAATCATGATCCTCCTGCCTCAGCCTCCTGAGTACTGGGATTACAGGTATGTGCCACCTCACCTGGGCTGTAGAGCTTTCTCTCCAGACTCTCTGCTTGGTGTGTGTGTGGGGGTGCTCTTCCATAGTGGGTGGGTGCCGATCACCCCTCAGCCACTAAGCTGAGCAGGTCAGCCACATGCCCAGATGGCGATGGGCACAAGGAAAGGCTTAAGTGATGGACTTTGGGAGTTTGAGGAGCATGAGGAGACCAAGACTGGGTTGAGGGGTACAAGAGAGGAGGGCTCTTAGTCTGGGCACATGCCTTGCAGGGCCTCAGAGTCCTCTGTCATCCGTTTAGTGATCTTGCACACTCTAGGGGGTAGGCACATAGCAAATGCTGGGGATGGAAAGATGTCTGGCCCACCTCTGCCCTCCATGAGCCCACAGCCAGCACGTCACAGGTAATTTCAGTGTAGAAGGACCAGTGTCACTATGAGAGTGTGGGGCACAGAGGAATTAGCCACAGAAGGGACTTGCCAGAGCAGGATGATGCTGTCTGTAGGAGTGGGCACCCTCCAGATGGGCAAGGAGAAGGGGGGCAATGTGTAGAGGAGCTCTCAGAAGGGTGAAGGGGGGCATTTGTAGAGGAGCATTCAGAAGGGTGAAGGGTGAAGGGGGCCGTGTGTAGAGGAGCACTCAGAAGGGTGAAGGGGGGGCATTTGTAGAGGAGCACTCAGAAGGGTGAAGGGGGCCATGTGTAGAGGAGCACTCAGAGAGGTGAGGGGGGCCATGTGTAGAGGAGCACTCAGAGGGGTGAGGGGGCCATGTGTAGAGGAGCACTCAGAAGGGTGAGGGCTTGGAGGGAGCACTCAGAGGGGTGAAGGGGGCCATGTGTAGAGGAGCACTCAGAAGGGTGAAGGGGGGCATTTGTAGAGGAGCACTCAGAAGGGTGAAGGGGGGCATTTGTAGAGGAGCACTCAGAAGGGTGAAGGGGGCCATGTGTAGAGGAGCACTCAGAGAGGTGAGGGGGGCCATGTGTAGAGGAGCACTCAGAGGGGTGAGGGGGCCATGTGTAGAGGAGCACTCAGAAGGGTGAGGGGGGCCATGTGTAGAGGAGCACTCAGAAGGGTGAAGGGGGCCATGTGTAGAGGAGCACTCAGAGAGGTGAGGGGGGCCATGTGTGGAGGAGCACTCAGGGGGTGAGGGCTTGGAGGGAGCAGCATCCAGAGACTTGCAAGGCTGGGGGAGAGGCAGGCTGGAGAGGGGAGGGCCAGGCCCAGGAAGGCTTCCAAAGCCATTCTCAGTGGCAGTGAGGGAAAGAAAGTGAGACCGTGCCTTTAACAGGGCAAGGAGAATGGCTTGGGGGGTAGTAGGCACCAGCAGAGAGGCGAGAGGACCTTAAACCCAAGGCTACCCTGGATTTAAGCCAGATCTTGACTTAAAAACAAGCACTTGGGATGTACTCAGTAGAGTACTTATCTAGTATACACAAGACCAAGAGTTCCATTCCCAGTAACTAAAACACTTCACTGAGTCTGGCAGCTCATGCCTGTTATCCCAGAACTCAGGAGGCTGAGGCAGGAGGACTGCTGTGAGTTCAAGGCTAGTCTAGATGCCATAGTGAGTTTAAGGTAGTCAGGGTTACATAATAAGACCCCGTCTCGGGAGGCAAGTAGGGGTGTGTAGCAGAGAGCTGGGGTCTGGGGCAGTAGCCTCAGACAGTATCAGGAACCGGTCAGGACAGAAGCACTTTTCTGTCTACACTCAGCAGAGATTAGGGAGTGCTTTTCAAGACAGATCATCCTTGACTTGAGAGTAAAGAGCCCTGCCCCAGATCATACCTCTTCTGTCCTAGGCCAGTCGAGGGAGGCATCGGGTAGCACAACAACCCAAGAAGAAAAGAGAAGCTGTGAGTTGTGTTTTGAGCCCCACCGACCAGGCTGTGTTCTCCTGGACAGACGCTCCCTGTGGCAGGCTTGCTTGGCCTCTGCATTTGCCCCCCGCCCCAGGGTGGAGACTTAGACCCTTCCCCTGCCACCCGTGCCCAGGACTGGGAGGATGCTGATGATCTCATTCCTCATCTTGCTTGCAGGGAACATGCCTGCCAGCGATGGGAGCCTGTTTCCCTACTTAATGGAGCTGGGGAAATGTATGCTCATTTTTCCCCTGAGCTGTGACAGGCGATGGGAAATTTGCCCTGAAATATGCTTCATTGCGGATTGAAATAAAACACGCAGGGCACTTTGCAACAAAGCATTAGACGGGAACAGTGCAGACGTGCCACCCCCACCCTGGACTTCAAGCTTCCCAGCGTTCTTTCCTTCCCCACGCAGGCATCCCCGCAAGTGCGGAGGTGAGAGGAGGCAGTGGTGGCTTTCCCGAGGTAGACGTGGGGATGGTCAAGAAAGGGATAGGACACCAGGAGACCCGAGGCTTAGGTTTCTGGACCCATGGGGACTTCTTGACTCTGAAGACAAGAATGGGTGTGTTTAAAGCCCTCTCTCTGTGTCCAGCTGGAGTGAAAGAACCTCACCTGTTCCTTGCACTGCTGGCGGAGCCCTGTTAGTGTGTGGAAGGAGTCGGGGGAGCCCAGGGTCTGAAGGGTGGGAATCGGCTCTCTAAGCACTTGAGTCTAGTTCTCACAACCTGCTTCCAGACTATCCCAAGATAGATTAGTGCTAGTGAATGGCAAATGGCTACACAGAGAAACCCTGCCCTAAATACCAAAAAAAAAAAAAAAAAAAAAAAAAAAAAAAAAAAAAAAAAGTCAGAATGGGGGCCAAAGATGGAGTTTACTAACCAGCTAAGGTTGACTATGTTGAGGAAGGGGCCAAGGTGGAGTGGAAGATACCAAAGACAGAGCTCTGCAGCATTCTTTTTCTGGAAGGGACCTCTGCACTCCCAATGTTCAGTCCAGCACTGTCCATGATGGTCAAGAACCTTCTGAAGCTGGAGTCACAGGCAGCTGTGTGCCACTGAATATGGGTGCTGGGAACCAAACTGGAGTCCTCTGGAAGAGCCAAAGCATTCTTGACCAGAATGCTCTCCTAACCACTGAGCCATCTCACCAAGCCCTGGACATCCCATCTGAAGCTACTGTTTAAACCCCTCCTCCTTGCTTTTCTGTTTCCCACTGTTTTGTGGACAGGATGGCACCTCTCTTAAAGGCCAACACTCTGATTCTTCATTCCCGCTTCTCCTCCTAAAGCAGAAAGGCCGGGTGGTGTTGAAGCCAGGATCTAGCTGGCTAGTTGCACAGTCCTGGTTATTAGATCAGGTTTGCTTTGTGTCTGGCAGGGAGGCTGGTCCATGGCTGGCTCTGAGTTGGCTCTTCATCCTTCCCTCTCATTGCTCAGCACCTTCTGAAGGCCAGCACCCAGGTCAGGTTGAACCATATGTGGTCCTAAGCCCACGTTATGCTCTGCCACCTCCATACCATTGCTCAGGTGTGCTGTTCTGTTGGCTGGCATGTTGTCTAGACATCTTTGGGCTCAGTTAAGGTTTGGATGAAATCCCCCTTCCTGCTGGAAGCCTTTCTTTACTCCAGTGGCTCACCTCCTTGTCCTGGAGGCCACCTTCTTGTCTATTTGTCTCCTTGAGCAGTTATATCCTGTCCTGTGACCCCCCACCCCCAGTGTGTATAAGGGCTTTTTCTTTATGTGTGTCTGTATACCGTGCACATGCTTGGTATCTGTAGAGGTCAGAGAGTGCATTGGACCCCCTGGAACTGGAGTTATGGATGGTTGTGAGCCACCATGTAGATTCTGGGAATCCATCCTGGGTTCTCTGCAAGAACAGCCCATGCTCTTAACCACTGAGCCACGTCTCCAGTCTGTTAGTGATCACTTTTATGGCTGGCTCATCTGGTCTGACTTTTTGTGTGCTGGAGCCCAGCATCCCCAGGGAGATGGTGTCTCTGTTCCTGCTATGTGTTCCTGCTTGAGTCCAGAAGGAGAGAGGCACTCAGGAATCCATCACAGGACAGCCATGAGATGCTCAACCTGCCCAAAAGAAGGCTGGATTGTCTAGTCAGTAGAATTGACTTCCTGGGTGCCTTCTGAGGTCCAACCCTGAGCTGGGTAGAAGGCAGCAGAGGGAGCTACTTATCTTCCAAGAGGCCATGCTTCTGAAGAGACATCATAGAAGCCACAGGGTGATATCAGAGCAAGTGTGGGCAGAGTGACCCTGGCTGGTCTCCAAGGCAATACCCGAGAGATGTGGACTGAGCCTATTGGTCTCTGTGGCCCCAAACTTAAAGGACAGTGCTTGAATTCCTTGGTTGGCCACTTGCTGAAGCATCTGATGAGCAGGTCATGGGCTCAGATTTGATCTCCAAAGGATCATAGTGGCTCTCAAGCAAGAAGCATGGCTCACACTGCTACACACACTTGCCTTTCTGTTGAGGCAGTGTGAAGACTCTCTGTCTATCTATCTATCTATCTATCTATCTATCTATCTATCTATCTATCTATCTATCTATCATCTATCTATTATCTATCTATCTATCTATCTATCTATCTATCTATCTATCTATCTATCTATCTATTATCTATCTTTCTATCTATCTCTATCTCTGTCTCGCTCTGCTCAGCTTGTTTGTTGAGGCCACTAGCCCTGTGTGTTGGGGGTGGTTCTGTGTCGCTCTCTGTGTTGATACAAATAACCATCTGGTGGTCTGAGGCCCCGAGGCCTCTTACCAGACACTGGTACCTCCGCCCACCCTTCTCCATGGGTTCTGTTGGGAGCTCGGGAGGCTTTAGCTCTTGTCTGAAGATCCTGGACTTCGGTCTGGAGCATTTTTTTCAGAGCTGCAAATGAAAGGCTTTCAGTGGGAGTCTCGCAGAGATTCCACTTAGCGTTTCCTGAGTGCTCCACACTGTCTGCCGAGGCTGGAGGAGTTAAGGACCCTGCCCTGGGGACTCTCCAGTTAAATAAGATGAGACACCAGTCGGGCTGTGGAAGATTCTTCACAGCGGCCTGCTCTCACCCCGGGGACTCTTTCTTCTACCTCTCCCTTCACTGTAGCCACTGGCCATAAGGCTAGACCCTGACAGCCTTGGGTCAGGAGCTGGGCTGGGTAGCCTGAGGGTGGTAAGAGATGAGGACTGTGGGCAGCTAGGGAAGTGGCCTGACCATGGGTGTGGTTGGAGGGGTGCGAGGGGGCTTGGCACAGGCACCCGGATGTGTACATTTGCCGAGCTCACAGCTTGACTGATTGACAGCCAGGGCATGGGCGGAGCCTCAGCTGCAGTCAGTCATACCCCTGGGTCCCAGGCACCAGGCGTGCTGGTAAGGTGGCTGGGTTTTTTATTTTTATTTATTTTTTCTCATGTGTTACATTCCTACTGAAGTTTCCGCTCCCTCCTCTCCTCCCAGCCCCTCCCCCAACCTCCCCTCTCCCACAGATCCACTTTTCCTTTCCCTTCAGAAAAGCGCAGGCCTCTCAAGGATACCAATCAAACATGGCATATCAAGTTATCATAAGACTAGGCACATCCCCTTATATTAAGGCTGGATGAGGCAACCAGGAGGAAAAGGGTCCCAAGCACGGGCAAAAGAGTCAGACAGTCCTCTTGCATACTGTTAGGAGTCCCACAAGAACACCATGCTACACAACCGTAACATATATGCAGAGGACCCACGTCAGATCCATGCAGGCTCCCTGATTGTCGGTTCAGTCTCTGTGAGCCCCTACGAGCCCTGGTTAGTTGATTCTGTCAACCATTTTCTTGTGGTGTCCTTGACCCCTCTAGCTCTTACAATCCTTCCTTGACTTCTTCCTCAAGATTCCCTAAACTCCACCTAATGTTTGGCTCTGGGTCTCTGCATCTGCTCCCATCAGTTGCTGGATGAAGCCTCCCTGATCATGATTATGCTTAGACTCCAGTCTACAAGTATAGCAGCGTATCATTAGGAATCATTTCATTGACTTTTTTTTCCGCCTCTAGGATATCCAGCCTCGGGGTCCTGGTCCTCCAGGCAGTGTCAGGGGTGGACTTCCTCTCATGGCATGAGTCTCAAGTTGGATCAGTCATTGGCTGGCCACTCCCTCAAGTTCTGTGCCATCTTTACAAGCACATCTTGTAGGCAGGACAAATCGTAGGTTAAAGGTTATATGGCAGGCCGGGCGGTGGTGTCGCACACCTTTAATCCCAGCACTCGGGAGGCAGAGCCAGGCAGATCTCCATGAGTTCAAGGCCAGCCTGGGCTACCAAGTGAGTTCCAGGAAAGGCACAAAGCTACACGGGGAAACCTTGTCTCGAAAAACCAAAAATAAAATAAAATAAAATAAAAAATAAATAAAATTAAAAAATACAAATAAATAAATTATAAAAATAAATAAATAAATAAAGGTTATATGGCTGCGTTGGGTCCCAATCCCTCCACTGGAAACCTTGCCTGGTTACAAGAGATGGTCAGTTCAGGCTTTGTACCCCCCATTACTAGGAGTCTTTGCTGGGGTCACCCTTGTGGATTCCTGGGGATTTCCATTACAGTAGGTTTCTACCTCACTGCCAAAATGCTCCCCAATTACAGTCATCTCTCCCAGTACTCTTTCTCTCTGCCCCTCTACACCCCTACCTGAGCCCTCCTGTTCCCATCCCCGCCCACCCCCATTCCACCCGAGAAATCTGTTCTATACAGACTTCCCAGGGAGATTCTCAGGGCTCTCTCTGAGCCTCCTTGTTACTTCACCTCTCTGGTCTGTGGATTGTAGCATGATTATCCTTTATTTAAGAGCTCATATCCACTTCCTCAACTCCCTGCAGCTAAGCCCAGCTGTCTAGTTTCCTATCTATTGCTGTGGTAAACACCATGACCAACAGCAACGTGGGGAGGAAAGAGCTTATTTCAGCTTATAGCTTAGAGTCTATCTTGAAGAGAAGCCAGGGAAGGAACTCAAGGCAGGAACTGAAGCAGAGGCCGGGGGAGACAGTTGTTCCCTATGGCTTTGCTCAGCCTGATTTCTTATACAATCCAGGGTCACCTGCCCAGGGTGGCACTGCCCACAGTGGACTGGGCCCTCCTACGTCAGTCCTTAATCAGGGAAATGCCCACAGACATCCTCCCAGGTCAGTCTGATGCAGGCGTTCAGGTATGTTTAGGTTTGTGTTGAGTGGATGAGAACTAGCCAGCACAGGCGCCTCCGCGTCCGCTGCCCCCAGCAGGCACGGAGGGCCAGGCACTTCACGTACCTCCCTCTGCTCTCCGCCCCTCTGCATGCCTTCAGGTCTGGGTGTTGGAACACCTGTGAGTCTGATGTGGGCCGTGCTCCAGTTTTGAGAGTTCGTTTAGATGGAGGAAGGCAGAGAGGGGCCGGGAAGCAGTTTGGGAATACAGCAGAGACGGCAGCCACAAATTCAGCTGGCATTTGGGGCTCTCTTTCCCTTGCCCCGCACAGGTACGTTGCACCCCTCTTTCTGTTTTCTTCTCACTTTGGTGACCCCTGCAGTAAATGTAACTGCTACCTGTACCACACGAGAGGCAGACTCACTCCCAAAGGTCCCCAGGGCAGAACCTCTTAGCTCCAGCTCCAGGACGGGGGCACTGGTGCCCTCCTGTTCCCTACTTCAGCAACAGTTACAGAATGGCCTGGATACATTGTAATCTTCTGAATTTTCAGGTTGGACTTTAGGACGCTTACTATTTAGCAAAACAGTGGATGGAGCCCATTGTGTAGGCATCGTGTTGGGTTAGGGGATTCAGAGATGGATAGCCACAAACTCCAGTGTTATACGGCAGGCATCTTGGGGACACTGAGCCTGCTTCCATGCAGGAAGAGGAAGCTTGGGGGAACAAAACACTGGCCAGATCAAGGAGGTTGGTGGGCTTGAAGAGCAGGTGATGTGTGAGATATGTCTTGCAGGAGGAGTAGCACTCTCTTGATGAACAGAGAACCACAGGAGAAACTGAGTAAGGGGCTGCTTGGGGTGTGGCTGGTCGGGAGGGATGCCCAGGCATCCTGAATGCTGGGCAAACATGGATCTTAATGGAAGCCGCTAAGCAGGTAGGCTATGACCACACATGCATTTTGGGAATCTCACTTGGGCAGAGAGATGATTTCTGCTCTGACGGGAGCAGCGTAGACTGCAGGGCAGACGGCTAAGCGATAATTGTGGAATCTAGGTAAGAAATGATGCAGGCCTGGACCACTGGGAGACGGAGTCTGCATTGGAGAGATAATTAGGAAGAATAACGTCCCAAACTTAATAACCAGTTTTGAGTGGGAGAGAGAGGAAAAGGCAGCCCGGGGATAATTGCTAAACCTCAGAACAGACGACGGAGTCGAGGTGCCTCCGGGGTAGCTGTCTTGCTTTCTGCCATAGTAACAATGCCAGAGACGGTGTAATTTATCATGAATGAGAATTGGTCTGGACCACAGCGCTAGAGGGCACAGGGTCTAGGGATATGGTGCTGGCATCTGGTGAGGGCCTTTGTCCTCCTCTGTGGAAGGCTGAGAGGGGCGAGTGAGTGAGCAAGGGACGGTGAATTTGGGGCCTTAATCCACTCATGAGGGCAGAGCTATCATGACCTAACAACCTCCTGTTATTAGGCCTCCTTCCACACTGTTGGACTGGGACACAGTCGTCATCCCTTCGCAGCATCTGCACGGAAATTACCAGTAAATGCCTGTAGGTGTAGGTCTGGGCCTTAAGAGCAGGCTGGCTCTCTCCCCTTCAGGGAGCTGTGACAGAAGAGCTGGGAGGAAAGGCAGGGGTGGGGACAGGGATCCTGAGGGGTACCCGTGCCAGTGGGTAAAGCCACGAGAGGACAGCAGGGGAAGGCTGAGAGAGCAGGTCAGAGGGGCTGTGGCCCTTGCCACAGCGCAACCGGAGAGGAGCACTTGGGAGGCTACTGAGACCTCCTGGAAAGCCCTTCCGCTGGCTGCCAAGGACCAGCTACAGATTGTATCAGATGCTGGACTGTGAGTCAGTTCTGGACTGAGAGTAGCAGGGAGAACGGAAGTGGGTCTGTGTGACTAGAAGAAATAGAGGTTCTAATTTGCAGATGGGACAAATGAGTGACTCTACAGATGAGAGGTGGAGGAGAGATGGGGCGGGTGGGGGGAAGGATCCCGAAGGAGGCAGGGGACTGGTGACTGAAGACCAGTCTTCCTGTGAGAGCCAGGCTGATGGGAAGGAAGGAAGGGAGCCCTAGAGAAAGGCTGGATGAAGATTCTAGAAGGGCACTGGTCACTAAGGGGCTGCAAGGAAGCCAGATCTCAGAGGCCATAGGAAGATTTTGAGCCTTGGAACTAAGAGAGAGAACAGGAGGGAGAAGAAGTGGAGAGCTGGAGAGAGCTGGAAAAGACAGATCGGATCACAGACTTGGGGACTGGACTGGGATGGCTCAGCAGGTAAGAGTGGGCACTGTCTGTGCAGAGGACCAGAGTTCAGTTCCCAGCACTCACATCACATAACACACACACACACACACACACACACACACACACACACACACACACACACACACCTGAAAATTAAAAGAAATTTTTTTTATTTATTTATTTTTTTTGGTTTTTCGAGACAGGGTTTCTCTGTGTAGCTTTGTGCCTTTCCTGGAACTCGCTTTGGAGACCAGGCTGGCCTCGAACTCACAGAGATCCTCCTGCCTCTGCCTCCCGAGTGCTGGGATTAAAGGCATGCGCCACCACCGCCTGGCTTAAAAGAAATCTTTTTAAAAAACCTGACAAACTCTAACTAATCAGGACTCACATAGATCATGGAATCAGAGCTGTTCTTCTAGGAGATGGTCTCTCATTCTGTAGCTCAGACACACAATCCTCCTAAGGAGAGATTATGAATGTGCACTATGCCATGCTCTGCCAGAATCTTCACAGTGGTAGTCAATATTTTTGGAGCCAAGCATGGTGGTACATGCCTGTGATTCTAACACTCAGGAGCTTGTGGATTTAAGGACAGCCTGGGCTATACATTAAGATCCTTTTTTAAAAAACAAAGGGCAGTGTCTTAGTTAGGGTTCTATTGCTGTGATGAGACACCATGACCACAGCAATTCTTATAAAGAAAAATGTTTAATTGGATGGCTTACAGTCCTGAGGTTTAGTCCATTATCATCATGGTGACAAGCATGGCAGCATGCAGGCAGACGTGGTGCTGGAGAAGGAGCTGGAAGTTTTTTTTTTTTTTTGAGACAGGGTTTCTCTGTAGCTTTTGAGCCTGTCCTGGACTAGCTCTGTAGACCAGGTTGGCCTCGAACTCACAGAGATTCGCCTGCCTCTGCCTCCCGAGTGCTGGGATTGCAGGTGTGCACCACCACCGCCTGGCTAAGAGCTGGAAGTTCTACATCTGGATTGGCAGGCAGCAGGAAGAGAATGTCACAAAGGGCCTGGCTTGAGCATCTGAGACTTCAAAGCCCACCCCTAGTGACACACTTCCTCCAACAAAGCCACACCCCCTATGGACCTATGGGGGCCACTTTCATTCAAACCACCACAGCCAGCATGATGGCTGATGCCTACAGTCCCAGTACTTGGCTGAGGCAGGAGGACTCCTGAGAGTTCAAGGCCAGCTTGGATTAGAGAGTGAAACCCTGCTTCAAAAGATAAACAGTCTTGGTATGGTGACAAGGACTTACAACCTGGAGCTGCAAGCAGGAGGATCAGGAGTTCAAGGTCATTTGCAACTATAAAGAGTTCAAGGTCAGCCTGGGCTCCAAGAGACCCAGTCTCAAAAAAAAAAAAAAAAAAACAAAAAAAACCAACCCAAAGCCTTGCATACTAAAGTTTGTGGGTTTGATCCCCAGCACTGGAAAAAACAAACAAACAAACAAACAAACAAAAACCAAACCAAACCAAAACCAGAAGGAAAACATGAAGTGTTTTTTAAAAAGTTAAATCAGGTACACATATAAACATCCATTTATTACCTGCTCTTAATGTTCTTCTAGGTTTCTATACATTTAAAACCAGTCCAGGAGCTGGAGAGATGGCTTAGTGGTTGGGAGCACTGACGGATCCTCCAGAGGACCTGGGTTTGATTCCCAACACCCAGGTATCGACTCACAACCATCTAGAACTCCAGTCCCAGGAGAGACGATGCCCACTTCTGTGGTCACTGCATGCATGTGATGTGTATACATACATACAAGCAGGTAAACAAAAACAAAACAGTTCAAGTAACACATGCATTCAGTCTCCTTTATAAAAACATAGATAAGTCACCAGGGAAAGCTAAAGTCCCATTGGAAATCTTATTTCATTCATGTGTTTGAAAGAACCCTGATGACTCTGCTGTCCACGTTTCATAAGCCAGATGATGCTGGCTTTTATGTAGTGTGTCAGTTATCTGGTACATCTGTGTGTACCATGTGATGTTCATGGCCAACACAATCTGTCATTGGCTTTGCCTGTGAAGTAGGAGGGCTCAGTGAAGGCGGCTCATCTCTGATACTCAGTACCCTGAAGACCCATTTTCAAGTAGGTTCTTCATGTGGTTAGCAAGTCTTGTGCTCACTTAGGACCTACAGATCCTTCCTGTGGGTGGCTTGAGCTTCCTCAGTGCATGGTGACCAGACCCCAAGAATGAGTGTTCTGAGGGAACAAGGCAGAAATGGGTGAATTTCCATTGCCCAACAGTTTCACCATACAGCATGTCTTCTGCCGAAACCTGCTGGTCAAGGGAAGGGGAACATAAACCCTCTCTTCGTACAAGTCACATTGAAGGATGAATAAGTGAGATACGAGATAGTAATAGCTGAGATCTGCTACCTGGATGGTTCGGACTTTTCTCTAAACAGTGCGAAGCCCGTGTTCTTCAGCTTAACCTTTTCTCTCTTACCACGATGCTCACTGTATTTAGAGCATAGCGTAGCTCAGCATGGCGAATGCTGTGGTCCAGGTACTAGAGAAGAGCTGTTGGTACCATGAGCTCAGCTAACTCTTCTGTGATTAGGACTAAAATGCTAACTCGGATAGCTTCTCATTTGATCCAAGCGATCACACCCACAAAGTCAAGGCCAGTTGTCTGACATGAAGTATAAGATTCCATGCACATACTTAAGCACTGGGCCTCAGTAAGAAAATCAAGGCGAGAAGCTCCCTGCCAGTATGATTGAGGGAGGACCTTAGTGTGGAAGGCGAAGCAAGATTCACACAGAAGCATCAGGAAGGAGTTACACACAGCAAAGTTCCTGCCCTTGAGAAGCCGGTGACCCATGGGGAGAGAAACTCCTGTGGATGGTGGTGTGTTTGTGAGCTGAGACTCGGGCTGTGGATGGGAGGGGCACGTGGCTGAGCATGAAGAGCTGGCTTTGGAGAGTATGCTGTCCTTCGTGGTTGCCTCCAGCCCTGGAGGGGGGTCCTTGAGCTTTCTGTCTCCATCTCTCAAAGGGCATCTAACTCACTAACTGTGCATTGACTGTGGAAATGGGACAATAACTGCCTCTGAACTGAGTGGAAAAAGGGAAGGGCTGGGCATCCATGGCTTGGACCTCAGCCTGAGCACCTGGCCTGTGGCTCTTGGGAAGGCTGGTGGGACTTTGAAAAAGGCAGCAGCCTTGGTGAGCCTAGCCTTAGAGTGAACAAGGGGCGGGGGGCGCTTCCTGGTGCGGTGAGCTGGGTTTTCAGTCTTCCTGGTTGTGAATGAGGCATAGAGGGTATTGCCCAAAATGCTATGGTGACTGAAGGAAGGGATGTAAAGTGGCGATGCCTGACTGGCAGGAAGCCTGGAGAGAGGTGTGCAATGCCTGGACTGATCTGCTGGAGAGCTGTCCTTTGGCCCCCGGGTGCTGTAAGGGTGTCTACCTGGCTGCCTAGGGGTGAGGGGTGGTCAGGGGAAAGGGGAGACGCAAGATCAGAAACAAAACAAAACAAAACAAAAACAGTGAGCACGTGTTGTCTCCTAAAGTTGGAAGTGCTTCTGGCTGGAATTTAGGGCCTCGAGTGTCAACGCTGTGTATGAGTGTGTACACGTGTGGGCTGGATGTGTAAAACATCTTTTCCCAGCATCAACCCCTCTTAAAAAAAGTCTCTGCTGAGTCTCCAACTCTACCTGGCCCTTCATCAAATGCTGTCCTAGCTCTGTGTTCATGCCTCAGCATGATTCTGGTTATTTAGTGTATTTCTCTACTCATCTAAGAGTTTTCTGAGAACAGAGCCTATTAGTGTGCAAGGCACACAGTAGATGAGAGACGATCATTGGCTGAACGGGTAACTGTATGTTGAATGTGTGGTCATCAGACTCATTCTAATTCATGTGCCCACTTGCTCAGATATTCATGGCATCCTATTTTTTCTTAATGTACATCATGCATATCACATAAACTATCCTCACTTAACAGCTTCTCACACAACTGCTCTGGGGACCCAGTAATAAACAGGCAGGCGATGGCCTAGATTCTATGCTTTCTCTTAGGAGGCACAAGCAGACAGCGATCAAGGCAAAGCTGGGTGTGGCGGCAAACACCTGTCACCCCAGCGCCTGGGAGGCGGTGCCAGGAGGATTAGGAGTTCTAGGCCACTCTGGGCTACATAGTGAGACCCACTTTAAAAAGGAGACAGGCAGCAGAACCTACAAAGGCTGAGCAGGGGCGTTGGGATATGGCTCAGTGGTAGACAGAGGTGCTTCTCTAGTATGCACAGGGCCTTGGCTTTGCTGTCCAGCACTCTACCAATACACAAGGATTGAAAGAAATGAAAGAAAAAGGAAAGAAAAACAGACAGGCCTGGAGAGAGAGCTCAGCAGTTAGCAACCCTGGCTTCTCTTCTGGAGGATACATGTTTGGTTCCTAGCACCCGTGTGTCAGCTAATAACCCTCTGCAAGTCCGGCTCCAGGGAACCCGATGCTCTCCTCTGGCTCTCCCTGGACACTGCATGCATGTGGTGCACAGATGTACATGCAGACAAAACATGTATATATGTATAGGTATAGGTATATGTATATATATATACACACACTTAAATATACTATACTAAATAAAATATATACACTAAATAAATATATATACTAAAATATACTATACTAGATAATATATATATATATATATATATATATATATATATATACTAAAAATAAATAAATCTAAAAAAAGGCAGTATCTGAGCTAGTATCTTCCAGGCACCTTGGGTGATGGAAGTAACTGAAGCTGGCTGCTGTGAGAAGTGGCTGTGCTTCCTAGAGGAAATGCTTGAGGTGGGAGGGGCCCATACAAAGGAGCAGAGCGTATCATGCTGGGAGAGAGCCTTGGTCCTGCTAGGACCCAGCATGGTGGATGGAGGTGACTTATGAGGAGTGTCTGTGTCACCAGAGTGGTGTCTGGAGGCTGGAGAATTGGAGTTACGGTCAGCAAGGGAGGCAGGGGCAGGCAAGCAGGACCAAGAGCTAAGGGCAAGGAGTTGGCATCCCCCACTAAGCCCATGGGAGTTCTTGGCCTGTTTTCAGCTGAGGAGAGATAGTTTGTTTAATGTTTATGAAGAGTCCCATGGTTGACAATGGCTGGCACTCCGTCAGCAATGTGGATGTGGATGAGAGAACCTGCATGATCCCATGCACACGCTTACAGCTTACACCCTGACACTCGTGCGCATGGGTACATCATAGCGTAGATGCTCACACGCTCCAGTATGTCGAGCTGATGCCCGGGCAGGTGGGAAATGACACTTCTGCTATCACGTTTTCAAATTCACACAAATATCCGCACAGAATATACACTCACTTGCCCACACACCTGGCCGTGCACATCTGTGTAGAATGTTCAGGAGCAGAACACTCCCGCTGGGAACCGTCCAGCGCCTGCTGCCCATCAGCCAAGCACTCTCCTGCAGCCTCCGAACAGCAAATGAGATCAGAGCTCCGCAAGGGATTGTCCTCTCTGCTGAGCATGAATGTGCTAAATAAATCTCTCTGCCTCGAATAAATCCTGTACAGATGTAGAAAACGCATTAAAGGCTGCAAAACTTGTGGCAGCTGGCTACAGTGTTGGAGACAGAGTAGTAAATCTGTGTGTGTGTGTGTGTGTGTGTGTGTGTGTGTGTGTGTGTGTGTGTGGTGTGTGCATGTGTGTGTGTGTGGCGCGCGGGGGGGGGCAGTGGCTGAGGCTGTCACCTGCTCAGGAGCAGGGGAGAGAGGGGGAGAGGAGTGTGGCTCCCACCTTGAGGGCATCCAAGGTAACCATGGCCTCCTTCCGGAGTGATGTGTCCTTTCAGCTGGAGATGCCCACCCCTCCTCCCAAGGGTAGGGTGAGCATTGGCCTTTGCAGGGCAGAGGCATCTGCTTTGTTTGGTTCATTCGGAGAGGAAAAGTGACCCTTGAATTGAACTCATTCAAACTGTTTCTGGAGGACAGCGATGAGAGTCAATAGGTTTTTAGTTTGTCTGCACTGACTTTAGATATAAATTGATGGGTCTTCCTTGCGGGTAACCAACGTTCCAGGCCCGTGGTTCATTTTCACTTCCTATTTTTTCTTAATAAATATTTTTATGTTATAATTAATTTAATTTTACATATCAGCCACAGATTCCCCTGTCCTCCCTCCTCCCACCCCAGCCTTCTCCCCCCAATTCCTCCCCATTCCCCCCTCCTCCAAGGCAAGGTCTCCCCTGGGGAGTCAGCCCAGTCTGGTAGATTCAGTTGAGGCAGATCCAGTCCCCTCCTCCCTGCACCAAGGCTGAGCAAATGGTCTCAGCATAGGTCCTAGGTTCCAAAAAGACAGAATCTTGCTATGTAGACAAGACTGCCCCAGCTTCCCGAGTACTGGGCATCATGCCCAGCTCTTTTTCATTTTTAAAAATCCCTGATACTGGGGATTGAACCTGCCACCGAGCCACATCCGAAGGCTTTCATTTACTTAAAAATATTTTTTTACATTTAAATAAATGTGTGTGTGTGTGAGTGTGTGTGTGTGTGTGTGTGTGTGTGTGTGTGTGTGTGGTGTGTGTGTGTGGTGTGTGTGTGTGAGTGTGTGTGTGAGTATGTGTGTATGTGTGTGTGTGTGAGTGAGTATGTGTGTGTGTGTGTGAGAGTGTGTGTGTGTGAGTGTGTGTGTGTGTTAGTGTGTGTGTGTGTGTGAGTGCTCCCATGCCACAGTGCATGTGTGGAGGTCAGAAAACAACTTGTGGATGTTGGTTCTCTCCTTCTGCCATGTGGGCACAGGGACTGGACTCAGGTCATCAGGCTCGGTGGCATCTTACCGGTCCCTTCGTTTACTTCGGTACTTGTGTGCCTCGTCACAGAAGCTGACCGCCACGCCCAGTCCTGTGCGATCAACCTCCTGTTTACTCTACAGGGCATCTCATTTCAATTTCTAAGCGAGGATGAATAGGTGTGACTCATCCTGCCCCTGCCTCCCAGTGATGTATTGGTGTCTAATAAATCTAGGCCCATGTCTGCATCTGTGTGACAGCTCATGTGTTACTTCTTCATCTCAGAAATATTCTTTTAACTCCCTGCATCCCGACCACAGGCCCAGATGTCAGGCAAGGAAGTGAAGAAAGCTTTCACTCATTTACACATGGGCAAACATCTGGATGGCAAGACTCCTCATGGGCAAACATCTGGATGGCAAAACTCCTGGAGCCTGGGCTGCCCTCTGATAGGTGGCTCTATGTTGGGCAGACAATTTTCTTAAGTTTCTGGATGATATGTCTAGATATGAATTTCTATTTATTTAGGATTTGTTGGCAGTTTTTATGTGTGGATTGGTATCTTTTATCACCTGGAAATCTTTTCAGCCTTTCTTCCCTCAAGAATTACCTAGGATTCCATTTTCCTGTATTGTAATTCCAATTAAATATGTATTTTCTTTTTCACAGAATGCTTTGAGTCTTTTACTCCTTATTCTGTATCTGCCACGTTTTTGCCA
Organism: Peromyscus leucopus; assembly: GCF_004664715.2. Taxonomy (NCBI): domain Eukaryota; kingdom Metazoa; phylum Chordata; class Mammalia; order Rodentia; family Cricetidae; genus Peromyscus; species Peromyscus leucopus. The sequence continues at coordinate 54,304,610 of NC_051076.1, read as the reverse complement.
CTGTGATCAGAAAGCATTTAATTTTTAAATTTTATTTTATGTGTATGGATGTGTCCTAGTTGGGGTTACTATTGCTGTGAAGAAACACTATGACCATGGCAACACTTGTAAAGGAAACATTTAATCGAGGTGGCTCACTTACAGTTCAGAGATTCAGTCCTACATCTGAGAGTCCTGCATCTTGTAGGCAACAGGAAGTCAACTGACTCATGAGGGGGGCATCCTGAATATGTGAAACCTCAAAGCCCGCCCCCACAGTGACACACTTCCTCCAGAAGGTGTGGCCCAGATTAAAGGTGTGCCCTCCAGCCACAAGGTCTGGATTAAGGGCGTGTGTCACCCAGCCTCCTCCAACAAGACCACACTTCCTCCAACAAGGCCGCACCTCCTAATAGTGCCACTCCCTACGAGTTTATGGTGGCCAAATAAACTCAAACTACCACAGGATAGTTTGTATTCATGATGTCTGTGCACCGTGTACATGCCTGGTACCCAAGGAGGCTAGAAGAGGGCACCAGATCCCCTAGAACTTGAATAAAGTTTTGGATTTTTCTTTTTGTTTTCCTTTTGTTTGGTTTTCAAGACAGGGTTTCTCTGTGTAGCCCTGGTTGTCCTGGAACTCGATTTGTAGATGAGGCTGGCTTTAAACTCACAGAGATCTGCCTGTCTTTTTTTAATGTGCTAGGAATTGACCCTAGGGCCTGCGAATGGGAGGCAAGCCAGGCAAATGTTCTGCCACTGAGCTGTACCCCAGCTCTCACGTCTTCTCATGTAAGGGCACTGGCCCAGTGCAGGGACCTCGTCATGGCCTTGTCTACTTCAGATTTCCTCCCAAAGATCTGCAACCTAGGGACTTTAGGGAGACACAGACATTCAGTCCATAACATCACATTTATTGGAAACTTTATGTTTCATTGTTTGAAAACAATGGGCACTCTTTTTTTTTTTTTTCAGAGCTGAGGACCGAACCCAGGGCCTTGCGCTTGTTAGGCAAGCACTCTACCACTGAGCTAAATCCCCATCCCCAACAATGGGCACTTTTTTTTTATGTCTTTTCTTCTTCTTCTTCTTCTTCTTCTTCTTCTTCTTCTTCTTCTTCTTCTTCTTCTTCTTCTTCTTCTCCTCCTCCTCCTCCTCCTCCTCCTCCTCCTCCTCCTCCTCCTCCTCCTCCTCCTCCTCCTCTTCTTTTTCCAGAGACAGGGTTTCTCAGTGTAGCTTTGGAGCCTGTCCTGGATCTCACTCTGTAGCCCAGGCTGGCCTCGAACTCACAGAGATCCGCCTGCCTTTGCCTCCGAAGAGCTGGGATTAAAGGCGTGTGCCACCACCGCCCAGCTCAGTTGTTTTCTAATCAGCATCTACTAACTTCAGCCTCTGTGAGCCTCGAGTCACCTCTGTTCTGGCTGAGTCTTCCTCAAGCACCTTAGAACCCACCCTTAACTTTCTTCCCCCCTCTTCCTCTCTCCTCTTTTTTAAAAAAAATAGAGTCTTGCTATGTGGCCCTGGCCTGCCACAGACTCCTACCTCAGCTTCTTGGAATTGCAGACATGAGTCACTGTGAGGCCCTTGATTTTCTTTAACTATAATCTAAGCAGTGTCTTGCTTTTTCTTTCTTTCTATGTAGCCAAGGATGACCTTGAACTTCTGATCCCCCTGCCTTGCCTTCTGAGCGCTGAGATGGCAGGCATGTGTCACCACAGACTGCCAGCCTGTGAGGCAAGAGCTCTAGCAACTGACTGCCCCACCCCGCCCCCCTAGCTCCATCCTTCTTAATTTTCTCTTTCATTCACAGATGATTTGCATTCATATCTGCAGAGTATCTGGGGACATCTTAAGGTAGGGCACCCCAGTTCTAGCTGAAGGCTTAAGTTTTCAAGGCAGAGAATGAAAAGTGAGATTCAATGCCACCTGACTTCATTCTGGTTTGTGCATCGGAGGCTCCCATTCTAGTCCCAGTCAGAACAACAGGCATTTGGACTCTGGTCACAGACCAAAGGGGCGAAGAGCTGCTGAATCCAAGGCCCCCAGGGTGGAGGCCTTTCTGTCTGAATGTCCAGCTCTGGGTTTTTCTCGCCTGCTATGTGGCTGCCCAGTGTTTCCGTGGGGTGTGTTGTTCAGAACCCCTCTTTATTCAGTTGCTAGTCATTGCAGGGTCAATCTTCATGACCGACTTACCTTTCCTGGAAGTGGGTCTGCTTTGGCAGGTGTGTGCTCGACCACCTGTAGCCCTGGTGCTGGAATCGGGAGCTACGAGCCTGGCCTAGGCAAGCAGAAGAGTCATGCTTCTTCTCTTCGGCTCTGAATCAAGCCATGGTGGATCATGGGCTGGTTCTGGGTCTCTCTCATTCATTCCCCGAGCCTCTGTTAGAGGGCCATGATTTCGTTTCCCATTATCCCAGTGGGTGGACATCGGTAGTGATGGTGTAAAAGCTACTGGAGATGAATGGGTACTGCCTGTTTCTTTCCCTGATCTGACCACTCATTGGGCCCAGCTGATGGCCAACAGAAACGGCTGGCTATTCCTCACATGGCCTGCTTCTGGTTGTTTGTTTGTTTGTTTTTTCTGATGTCTCGGTCTTGTTATGTAGCCCAGGCTGGTCTGGAACTCATTACATAGCATGAGCTGGCCTGGAACTCACGACTCACTTGCCCTAGTCTCCTAAGTGCTTGACTTACAGGCTCGCCACCTGTAATGCTCAGCTGGACTAGTTCATGGACCTCAGCACTGACCCGGTGATAGACCCAGATCCCACTAGCCCTCAGATCCTAGGGAGCCTTGGTCAGGTATGGATTTAGGCTCCGGAAATGGGAGGAGCCTCTGCAGAGCCGTGCTTGAACCTGGCTGTCATCCACAGGTCATTGGTGAGTTAGTTTCTCTTGTCTCATCAAGGGTAAGCCGTGTCTGTGTGTGACTAGTCAGCCTGTCCTGATCAGAGCAGCCGGGGACACATGAAGGATGGATTTAGTGCAGAGCGGTGACTGGGGCTGTGGGAGTCCTTTGCAGCTGTTTTCAGACTTTAGGTGGGCAGAGGGTGAGTCACCCGCCCCGCCCATGCGGCTCAGAGCTCGCACTGGCCATTATGGATGGCCATGAGCATGTTCTGCTCCCAGCTCTCAGGGAGTATAGTAATTAATCCTAGCAGAGACTTCATTAATCTTGATTTAGTGCCCAATGTAGTGTCCCCTTCCCCTTCCCCTTCATTGTCAGCACAGAAAGTGACTGAAGGCAGCGTTGATTCCCAGAGAGAGCAGGCTGGGGACCTGGGTGGGGATTCCACAGCTCAGCACCATGGAGCCTCACTGTCCCCTTGCTGGACTAATCGCACTGCATAGAGGTTAAAGGGCTGGATACTCAGTCCTCCTTGTCTCTCATCCTGCCCCCCCCACCCCCCAGTCTCCGTTCCTGAGCCCCGAGAGCATCAGCTTGTTCTAGTTCCTTGTGCCTGCTCCCCAATCTCAGGTGGGGTCCTCTGGGACTTTGTAAGTTGCTGAGGGACTAATCTAACATTGAGCATCACCCTAGACACTGAAAGCCCTTCGCTTGGGAACCCCAGCACCTATTAGTAGGGGTGTTCTTAGGGTTTTTCTTTTCTTCCCTCTTGGTTGTGATGTGCCATTTTTCCTATGATCCTGGGCACACATCAGGGAGTCAGTGGATGCTGCTGAACGTTCAGGTGGCATGCGACCCCCTTGCAGGCTGAGTCTAGACCCACAACCTGTGTATTCATCAGTCTTCCTACCGAGAATGGTACGTGGCACCAGATGGATGGTGGTGTCTCTGTCACACCGGATCTGAGAAGCTCAGGCTCTGATGGGTTGACTGAACGAGACAGTCAAGTTTCATTTCTTCTATTCAACTGTGGTTCGGAATTCTGGTAAAGACAAGAATCACACGTTGGCTGGGATGTCTACGCAGGCAGCATCTTGCAAGGAGACTGGCTGGTGATGGGAGTCCTGGAATCTCGTTTGCGTGAGGAGCTGCTTAGCTGCTGTGTTTTCGTGGCTCGTATGGAATTGATGTGTACTGAATTTGTTAAATGAACCCTAAACTTTCAGAATTAGCTGCATGTCCCCAAATTCCTGAGGCTTACACACAAGTGAAACTTTTCTCAGCGTCTGCTTCAAAGAACACACGTGGCATTAAAACAAAGGCCACCAACATCCGAAGTTGATGCCCTCCATCAGAGAGAGACTTGCCTGCCCTGTCCAGTGGTGAGTGGGCTTGGAGCCAGACATCCCCCAGCCTCAAACCTAGCTCTGGGCCTTAGCAGCCATGCAATCTTGTGCAAACCTGTTAAGCACTTTTCCTTTGGGAAGTGGGTGAAGAAGCATCTGTCTTGTCAAAGTTCTCCAAGGGCTGGGTAGACCGTGTGTCCCAGAACGGCCAGCACAGGGCCTGGAACACGCATGCCACCGATGACAATTGTCTTTATGGCCTTTTCTTCCCAATAAAAGGCTCCCTTCTTGTTGTCCCAGAGCCTCTAGCCTCGTGGATCTTACGATTTTACCTACAGACATCACTACCAATTTCCACTCATAACTAAATACAGAACCTAAGTACAATCTCAATGGTGTTTTAGTGTTTACGTGAGTGATATGTTATAATCTTTGCAAAATACTTCCATATATATATCACCCATTTATCTCCCACAGCACACCTGAGAGGTTTAGACTGCGCCGGAGGAAGGATTTAAGGCCGATGCTGTGTGTCGTTGGCACAGCCTCCTGTGCGTGTATCTGAGTATGGCGAGGCGTGTGAGAGGACAGTCGTGTGTGTCTGTGATTGGGAGTAGCAGTTCTTGGAGCCTTAGTGGACTTCAGATCACATCTCTTCTGTTCCCACTAAAGGGTCCCTGTACCCTCTTCTGTTGAGTTATCAGATAGGCTTTGACAGTGCTGGTGGGAGAGAGCAGTTTAAACTACCGGGAAGCCGGCTCAGGGTTCAGCTTGCGACTCTCACGTGATGTATTTTCAGCGGACACTACACAATATAGCATCACTACTTTCTGGAAACACAGACGGAGACAACTGGAGTGTGAGTGTGGCCCTCGGCTCCTTCCATTCCATCTCCTTCCCCACTTTGCTTAGTTACAGGGAACCTTGTCCTCCGAGCTCTAAGGTCAGGCCAAAGGGGAGGGAGGACCCTGAGTATTTGGGGCCCCAGGTACACATTGCGGGGGCTGGAGGTGAGAGTCCCTTCCTGTCCTGGCCTCCACTGGCCTCTTTGGTGCGGCTCTACTCCTCTGTGACTCTGGTGCCAGCTTCCGGTGCTGACCGCACTGTCTCCTGGCTCCGTCCAGCCCTGAGGTGGCCATGGTTTCCTGCTGTTGTGTTTCTTTGTGTTGACTTTCCCTGTCAGTTTCTCCATCTCCCGTCATCCATCTATGAATCAGTCGTTCCCTTTATCTGGAGTGGGTTTTGTCTTTACAATCACAAACACAGTCTCTCTCCCTCTCTCCCTCTCCTTCTCCCTCTCCCCTCTCGTCTCTCTCTGTGTGTCTCTGTCTCTGTCACACACACACACACACACACACACACACACACACACACACACCATGGTAAACACTCTGAGCTTGGATTCAAGTGATGTTAGCTTCCTGGCTGTGGGAACACGTTGTCCTCAGAGAGCAACTGAGATTGCAGATGTATGTCACAGTGTTGTCTTCGGTGTGCCCGGGTACCTCCACTATCAACCCTCAAGCCCCACCTCCCAGCCCATCCCATTCCTGTCCTCTTTATTCATGTGCAGGACATGGAAAGGGTTCAGAATCCTAGGGGCCCTGAGCCAGCCAGGACTGCTCTGTGAGGTGCCAGCTTGTCCCTATTTCCTGGACGGGAAACTTCCCAGGACTTAAAATTGTGGTGTTTTCACAGGCAGGTTGGCTCTGGATTCTGCTGAAGCAGCATGCTGAAGTGTTAGGTCACTGGGGAAATTTAAGTTAAATCAGTGCTTGGGCATTGTGACAACCTAGGTAACTTTTTTTTTCCTCTACTGAGAGCTGCTGACAAACTTATTTACTTGGTTCTTTAATGAAATAAATTTGTGCTCATTTTCTAGGCTTCTTAAATGAGCAATTATGAACCTAAAAATTCTGTTCAGTAAGCACCACAGATAATAGAATATGTGCTTTGTACTGGTGTATATTCTAAGAAGAGACCAAGAGGGAGGAAAGGGAAGTGGGGGAGAGAGGGACTTTGAGGACCACGCGCCGCCGCTGCCGCCACCGCCACCCACCACCATCATCACCACCACCACCACCTCCTCCTCCACCATCACCACCATCACCACCACCACCACCACCACCCCTCCCCCCACCACCCCCATCACCCCACCACCACCCCTCCCACCATCACCACCACCACCACCACCACCACCACCTCCTCCTCCACCATCACCACCATCACCACCACCGGAATACTAAGGAATCCCTGAAGGAGAGAAGCGAAGAGACCAAGGGTCACTCTTGAGGTGACGGCCTTTCTCTCTGGCCTTCTAGGACTGCAGCACAAAAGGCTTCTCAGGTGGGGCGGCCCATCTCAAGCAATGAAGTACATTCCAAGCTGACTTTTCTCTTGAAGGCTCTGGTCCAGCGTGGACACAAGTCCATCTGCCAGCTCCCCGACAAGTGCCTTCAGGAAGGATCTCTGTCAAGTGTACTTAGCCCAGGAGTTGACACAGAAGGGTTGCTGCTGTTTTTTGATGATGTTAAGAAAGAAAATCAGAATGCTGGAAAGGTGTGGGACATCTGTACGGCCTCTCGGCGTTTCTAGACAGGACGTAAACTTTGATCTCCTATTTACATAAGACATGGTAGCAGACAGCCTCAGTCTACCCTTCTCTCTCCCTCTCTCCCCCTCCCACTCCTTCCTCCCTCTCCCCGCACCATGTGTATGAATGTATATGTGTATGTGTGTCTGTCTGTCTGTCTTTGAGACAGGGTCTCATGTCATCCAGGCTGGCCTTGGACTCACGACGAAGTCGAGGATGACCTTGAACTTCTGATCCTCCTGCCTCTACCTCCCAAGTACTGGGATTCCAGGCATGCACCACCATGCCCAGTCTTCTGCAGTGCTGGACGCTGGGGATGGAACCCCAGACTTCCTGCTGGGCAAAGATTCTGCCACCTGAGCTACCCCTCAACTCCCAGCCTTTCGTGTTACTTTTTCCTGTCCTGCACTTCCATTCTGGGGACAGAGGAACTTCTAAGGATGCAGAAAGTTTCCGAGGAGACTGTGGGTGGCAAGAATAAGAATAAGAATAGAGTGGATGAGTAAAAATAGCTTTCCAGCTATTTTAAACTTTGATTTAGTTGACACCCCACAGAAGACATACTATATTCAGCAATAAAAGCAGTGAGCCACCGTGGCCTGCCACAACACAGATCCATTACAGAGGACTTAGGCTGAGCCCGGGAAGGCAGCCCAGGGGAACGCGGGTTGCATGATTCCACTCACAGGGCAGTTTCAATCAGCAAATGTGGGTGGTGCACACCTGTAACCCAGCGCTTCAGAGGTGGAGACAGGAGGAGCCGGAGCGCAAGGACAGACTTAGCTGTGTAGTGACTTCAAGGTCTACCTTGACTACATGAGACTGTTTACACCAATAAAGCAAAACAAACAGATAAAATCCAGGCAAATGGAATCTGTGGCAGGAAAAACAGATTGGTGGGGTCCTGAGATACTGAGGATGAAGTGCAGGGTGCGCGAGCACACACGCACGCGCACGCGCACACACACACACACACACACACACATGCATGCATGCAGAGAGGCATGGGAGGCCGGAGGGTGTCAGATCCCTTGGAGCTTGAGTTACAGGTAGTTGTGAGTTGTCTGATGCGGGTGCTAGGAACCAAGCCTGGGTCCTCTGGGAGAGCGGCAAGTGCTCTTAAGTCTCTCCAGCCCTCAGACGAGCGTGTTTTACTCTATGTTTGTAAGTGTACATCAGAGCAGTTGTTTAGAAAACAAGAACCCGGGCCAAAGGAAGGCGACTGGACCAGCTGCTATCATGTGTTCTCAGGAAATGGACTGGGACGAGTCACCTTCCTCCCAGCTGTGATGGACCAGAGGGAGGGGCCTGAGGCTGGATTATCCAGGAGCGTCTTCCTAGGCAAGCCTTCTACCCCTGAGCTAAATCCCCAACTCCAAAAGCCTTTGGGGCAGTTAGAAAGGGGCCGAGGAGTCTTCCCTTCTTTTTTTTTTTTTTTTTTTTTTTTTTCGACGGGTTTTTTGTGCTTTGCGCTTTCTGGAACTCACTTGGTAGCCCAGGCTGGCCTCGACTCACAGAGATCGCCTGGTCTGCTGAGTGCGAGTGTGGGATTAAGGGGTGCACACTGAGCGAGTCTTCCCTTCTTGTAAGTGGAAAGACCTTCCCTCCAACCCTCCCCCGAACCCACACCTCCTGTTCAGGGGAGCCTGGGTTTACATGATGATGAGTGAGTTCACCCTTCCGACCTGTGTTGGATACAGAGGAGAAACAGAGGTGAAAGATTACACCCCACGTTGCTGACACGCAGTCAGCTGTGGCCAGGGCACAGGCACGTCAGTCTTTCTGGGGGTTCTACTGGGGAGTGGATTGAAGGCCTCAGGGAGAGGAGGTCAGGCAGCTGGGGGCCTGGAAAACCTCTGAGAAGGACCTGTGCCTCTGTATTTCCACACCTGCAAGAAGCAGCCTCTCCTCTTCCTGGGTTCCTGCTTCTGGGGCTGCGACGGGCCGGTGCTGTACGCAGAGCCCCAACTGAAGACATTTCTAAAACCTTGCCAGATTCCTAAAGGCCTGTCCACCAGTGCCACTGGTGACATGCTCAGTACAGACCAGGCACTGTGCTAGACACCGGGACAGTCAGATTACTAAGGTCAGTCTTTTCTTCACAGCCCCAGATCATACAAACAAAGGGACTAATGAAATAAAAAGGCAATGCACTAAACTACGGGCACAGCGATGAAGTCATCAGGAGTCCTTTTAATACTGTGACCAGTTAACAGCATAATGGCAGTAGGGCCTGTGGCCTGCTGAGGCACAGATTCTTGTCCTGATAACAGTGTCAGTTATGGGTTCCATTTCACGGAGTGGGCGTTCAATCCGATCAGAAAGTGATTGGTTACTCCTAACATCTGAGCCACTATTACACCAGTGCACCTCTCAACTCTAATCAGAGAGCTGCTTCCTGCAGTAGACGGTAACTAACACAGAGTCCCACAGCTGGTCGGTGTGCAGATGATAAGAGAGGGCGGAGTGCTCGTCCCTGAATGGGACATCTCCATCACACCCATGCCTCGGGGATCACCGTGGAAGAGGAGGCAAATCACTACAAGGAAAGAATGTTTTCCCAGACACAGGAACTCCCAGTGGTTGTGATACCACACGCAGGACTTGTACAAGTCCCAGCCACACAAAATCCCAGCAGAAAGAGGAGGGGAGCTGGCATGAAGTCCCACCACTAGCTGAGGAACTGGTGGTATTTGATTGCTGCTGGGAGAGCGAGAGTCAGCTTTCTTTAAGGGTGTGGCCCCTGGTAGGTAGACCATGCTCCAGGGATTGGCCCCACACCCAAGAGTATTTGAACAACGCAAACCGGACTAGATGGATTTAAAAACAAAAAGAGCGAACGTCAAGTTGGGTGGGTGGGGAGATGGGGTGAACACGAAAGGAGTTGGGGGAGGGGGTTGAATATGATCAATATTGTATGTAATTCTCCATTAATAAAAATGTTATTTCAAATGTGATATTCTAGGCACAAAGAAAGAAGTTAAGAGATGGGGTGGTGGTGGTGGTGGTGCATGCCTTTAATTCCAGCACGCTGGAGGCAGAGGCAGGCAGGTGTCTGTGAGTTCGAGGCCAGCCTGCTCTACAGAGCGAGTTCCAGGACAGCCAGGGCTACACAGAGAAACCCTGTCTCGAAAAACTAAACAAAAGAGTGAGATGGGGAAATGGAAAGACACTGAGGTTTGGGTGAACCACCCCAACCAAGAAAGGAGACGGGGGAAGGGGGGATGGAATGGGATGGGAGATGGGGCAAGGGGTGGGAGGTAGGGGTAGGATGAGGCGGGGGGTTGAGCTACATCCTAGAAAGAAAAGTTAAACCCAACTTGGCTAAATATAGCCAAGGCGGGCGGCGGCGAGAGGAAGGGATATTCTAGGCAGAGCGGCAGTAGTCTGTGGGGTGCTGTTTGGGGTGTGCAATGCTGGGTGTGAAGGGTGAAGTGTGAAGCTCCCTGAGGAGCTAAGGGTCTGAAGGAGGCTGGACTTGCCGCCACTTGAATCTTTTGCAGGAAACACGAGGAGGAGCCGAGCAAGGAGCGGGGAGGACCCCGCTGGCCCAGAGTACGGGACAATGTGCAGGAGAAAATGGTTCCTCCACTTAGCCAAGGATGTGAATGGGGCAAGAAGCTGGGAGGCGGGGTGCACGCTCGGAGTCTCAGCCCTTGGGGGACGGAGGCCAGAGAACCAGCCACACAGGGAGTTCAAGGCCGCCTTCGGTTGTATGAGATACTGTCTTAAGAAAATGAAAAGAAAGAGGGTGGAAAAATCCTATAGACTCAAAAGGCCTGGATGGACTCAACAACCAAATGCAACACGTGTTGACCTGAGGTGGCTTCTGTTTGCTCGCTTGTTTTGAGACAGGGTTCCCGATGCAGCCCTGGGTGGCCTGGGATTTGCTCTATAGACCAGGCTAACCCTGGGGTCTCTGCTTCTCAAATGTTGAGATAACAGGTCTTTGTCATCCCACTCCACAGTCAAAGCTGCTTTGAGAAGGCATTTTGAGCATCTAGGGGTATTTGAATGTGAACTCTTCATAGTGGAGAATGTGAGTGTGCAGAGCATGGTGACGCCTTGCTGTATAGGAGGGAGTGTGCTTCCGTGGCCTTTAAAGCAGGGAACTATACTGAAATATTTATGAAGGGAAGTAGCATGAAATCTGGATTCACTTTAAAATAACTCCAAAAACGAGACAAAGAACCCCCACAGTCCCAAGTGTGAGGGGTAATAGGCAGCGTGAGAATATAAAATGCTCATAAATGCTGGTGTTCCTAGGCTCTTTTCCAATCCTGCGTCCATTTAAGGATGTCTGTAATGACAGTTCTTTCCATAAAGATGACCCCAAGAGTGGGCCATGAGCTCGGTCGAACACAAGACACGGCAGAAAGAACCGATTTGGAAGAAAGGCGATGAGTGGTCCAGGGCTGCAGTGTGTGGGGTGCAGGTCGTGAGGGACACCTAGCCAGCGCTGGGAGGACCAGCAAGGGCTGGAGAGCAGGTGAACTGCAGGGAACTAACTCACTGTGCGCTTGAGACGGGATGCCTTTTCTCCCTGTGAACCCAAGCTGCAGGGCCTCTTTCCTGCTGAGGGCAATGTCTTCCACCATGCCCCTCTGAGATCAAACAGCGTGCTCTTCCAGAGACAAAGGGGTGGCTTGAGGTCTCTTTCTTCTTTCTTGGTGTCCAGAAAAAGATCTGTTTTCGTTACTGTCCTGCCGCTGTGATGAAACACCATGACCAAGGCCACTTACAAAAGAAAGCATTGAATGGGGGTTTGCTCACCATTTCCCAGGGTTAGTGGCCATCATGGTGGGAAATGTGGTGGCTGGCAGGCAAGCATTCAAATGCATGGGCCTACGGGGGCCATTTTTATTCGAACCACTACAGGATCCTTCCCACTCACTGGTGGTTAGAGGTAACGGGGCCACCGTTCTTTGCTTACCTACACTAATACCTAGTCCTGCTATCAGAAAGAAATGTGTAAGAGCAGTCGTGCCAGGGCGGACACCAAGAGGAGTTCCGTGAGTCGGCTAGTACATCCACAGAGTGTGTCCGTGGACCTCTGCCGTGTCCTGCTGCTGTCCCCTCCATGGGCAAAGAGCAAACATCTCCTCTCCAGCCCTGACACCACTGCCATTGTCATTACAGACGACTGCCCACTGTGTACCAGACACTTGGCTAACTATTATTATTTTGTTGGGACAGGGCCTTTTGTGGCCCAGGCTGTTCTTGAGCTTGCTGTGTAGCTGAGGATGACCACAAACTTGATCTAACATTCTTTTTATTTATTTTGGTCTTTTTTTTAAAGACAGGCTTTCACTATGTAGCTCTGGCTGTCTTGGAACTCACTATGTAGACCAAGTTGGCCTTGAACTCACAGAAATCCGCTTGCCTTTGTCTCCTGAGGGCTGGGATTAAAGGTTTACCACACTGTAATTCCGGTGTTTGAACAGACTAAGCATTCTTTCTAAACATTTATACTTGCGTGTATGGTTGTGCATATACTATAGTGTGCATGTGTCAATCAGAGAATAACTTTCAGGAGTTCTGTCCTAGTTCTGGGGTTCTGGAGTTCAAACTCATCACTAGGCTTGATGGCAAGCACCTTTACCTGCTGAGTCACCTCTCTGGTCTCAACCTTGAACTTCTCATCTGCTTGCCTTTACCTTAGATAGTTGAGGCTGAGCTAGTGATCAAACTAAGCTTTGTGTCCCATGACAAACGCCTGCATTTGGGACCACAGGACACGTCTCATGGTGAACGTGGTATGTGCCCAAAGAAGTTAGGAGTATGCACCCCAGGCTCAGAGAAGGCGGGTCTCCAGGGTCTCTTCAGCTACTTGCCTCCACCCCCTCCTGGTTAATGACATCTGGTGTCTGTCTTGTGTCTGCCTGTGGTGTGGTCACATGGGTCTCCTCACTGGAGTGGGAGCTGCTTGAGGTCAGAGATCATCTCATCATTGTTATATGTCTGGTGATGAATGCAGTTTTGGTGTCCGGAGCTCTCTCAAAGTGTTTGCCCAGTGAATTAATGAATGAGTAAACAGATGAAATGAATGACATGTGTTACAGCCAACTTGGAGCAAATCAGGGACTCTTTTGTTCCTCACCCTATTTACACCACGAAGATCCCTTCGTGGGGACAACCCCTCCAGAGACTGTGCACGCATCTCAGCGGCAGAGTACCTGCCTAGCAAGCAGGAGGCCCTGGATGCAGTTCCCAGCACCAAGAAGTAGATTTTAAATTTTCCAATAAGCCCTCCAGCGGGGGTGGCGGAGCAGGCCAGCACCTGCAGAGCGTTCTCTTTGAACACCTGCCCCCTTGGAGCGCAGAGCGGAGCTGGCAGGCTGGTGATGGATGTGGGGTTGGCATGAAAAATTGAGGCCACGGGCTGAGCGCTCCCTGCCAGGCAGCTCCAGGGCTGCAGGGTGGTACAGGGTAGCCACGAGGGAGTGTTATCGATGGCCTGACGCGGCAGCATTTGGGGGAGTTTGCCTGCCCTCATGTGTAATTATGAGGCATAGAATTATACAAAGGGACAGAGCTGGATCGGGGGAAGGAGGAAATAGTTTGTCCCCAGCAGTGACAGCGAGGGAGCCAGGGAGAAAGGCCAAGCCATGCCTATCTTCCGGGTGCTTCCTCTGAGCTGCAGTTGGTGAGGCCAGCAGGTGGCCTTTGGGGGAGAGCAGTTATCGTGACATTGCCCTGAGCCTTAGGGTTTGGAACTGAAGTCTAAGGACTTCATTGGTCCCTGAGGCCTCTTCCCCTTGCATTTCTTGGGGCAAGCTTCTTTGCACTCAGCTTGAATGCCTGGCACAGTGCTTGGCAGAGTGGGTATTGCATGGATGGATGCCAATAAATATATAAATTACACGGACCTATGAGGACAAGGGTGTTTGCCTTGAGACAGATCTGGCTATGCAGTACAGGCTCGCTTTGAACTTGGGGTCTTCCTGCCTCAGCTGTCCAAATACCGGGATTACAGGCATGCACCCCCAAGCCTGGGGAGGAATTTTGTGTCCTTTTATTGCTCTGTCTGTCCTCAGCATGTAGAACAGTGGCAGACACAGTAGATGCTGAGTGAGTATTTGCTGATCTACTAAATGGCTTTGAGGAAAGCGTGAGACCGTGGCAGGGGAAACCAAAATGCTTGATAGAAGGGGTGGAGGGGGGGAGGGGGGAGGAAGCAGGGACAGAATTCTGTTCCTTGCAAGAGTGGCCCGATGTCTATGCAGTCCTTGGCAGGAGCCTTGGGACCATCTCTCCTGTCTTTTGGGCTGATAGTTCTCAAAATGTAACCCGTAGACTCCCAGCTCAACATTTTCTGGGAAGACTGAACTCACCCTATTGCAACTGAATCTGGAGTTAAGCCTGGGAATCTGTATTTTGTGGAAAATTCCAGGAGTTTTTTAATGCCTCGTAAATTCTGGGAGCAGTGGCTTATGGCTGCCTGCAAAGAGATTTCTTGCCATTCTCTGCTATTCTGGGCTAGTGGTAGTCGCTGCTTACTGAGGACGCTCATGTCTTGTCACATAGCCCTGCCTCATGAGATAGGAGTATTGCTATATTACATTCAAGGAAACTGAGGCTCAGATAAGTTAGCGAAGTTGCCTTAGGTCACAGCAGTAAGAAAGTAGCAGGTTCGGGACCCAAGCTTGGGGCTTTTCCAGAGGGCATTCCCCTTCATGGCTAACCCTCATCCCGCCACCCCATCCTTCTGTCTGGATCTCTCTCACAGGGGAGAGAGCTATCACTTCCGTCTGCAGTGACCTTGCGCTCCTCCCTGTTTTGATGGACACGCGGGAGGGGGGGGGGGCAGCCTCTCTCTGCAGACGGGCATCAGTCTGTTTTTACTGAAGACCTACATGCTAGGCACAGCGCCCAGGGAGCCTGGGCGGGGGGATAAGGTCCTAGAGGAAGCAGCTCTGACCCTATCGACCAGACTCCCTGTCCCTCACTCCAACTTACATGTCAGCAGCTGTCACCTGCTCGGCAGATGGGCTGACTGGCAGTATCCCTCCCTGGGCTGCTCCCAGATTGGCTCTGTTGTACCCTGGCTGCCCCGAGCTACAGCCATCTGTGCCTGAGAGAGACTAAACACTACAGAGGGCAGACAGGGCTCTCCCAGCCCTTCCAGGTTTCAGGGAGAGAGTGTGGGACCTTGTGGCGCTTACACCACCTGAGCCCAGCTCAGACACCCGAGGACCAGCACAGAGCCAGCCGGGTCTGTTGTCTTTTCTGAGGTGGGAAATGCCACTCCTCTACTTACCTAGCCAAGAGCTGCTGCCCTGACCTTGCATCCAAGTTGTCTCTTTCTGCGGCTTTCTACCTGTCAGCTAAGTGACCCTGGTGTCTCTCCAGGGCGGTCAGACTCCCTGGAAACTCTTCTCTGAGGGAGATGGAAGGGAAGTCAAGTAGCAGGGCTAAGTCTTCCCCGATTTAATTCAGCCCTTCTGGATTTATTTTCATAACTGAGCTTAGTGCCTCTATTTGTTTGTTTATCTATTTATTTATTTAGAGATAGAATCCTACTATATAATGCAGGCTGGCCTTGAACTCATGATCCTTGTGCCTCAGCTGGCTGGGAACTGGGATTACAGACTTGTGTTGCCAAGCCCGGCCGCCATTGCCTTTGTAATGGGAGATGCAGAGCCTGGCATTCCCTGACTGTGAAACTTAAGACCCGAACACTTAACAGAGACTGAGTGGAAGGAATGCCAGGCAGTGGGGGGGGGGCTGCCACGTGCGTGCCCTGCCCCAGCCCTTGCAGCTTACAGCATGCTCAGTGCTCTGAAAGAAGTGGGCACCGCTGCCCCTGCAAAGGTTCGTGAGGAGAAAGAGAGTGACTGATTTCCTTGAGCCCATCCCAGACTCTGTGTGGGGGAGCCTCAAGCCCCGGCCCCCAGAGACCAGGAAGCTCAGAAATGCTCTAATTCAACAAACATTTATGTCCGGTCTGGGCCTGGCTGTTAGGAAGGGATCATCAGCCGCTTTATGTTCCTCTGACCCAGACCTCCCCATTTTACCAAGAGCAGGGGGGGGGGGGGGGGGGGCTCTTCCCTGACAGGCTGGTCTCCCTGACGGGAAGGGGTTGGCTTATTCCCAGGCAATCTGGTCACCCCTTTTTGAAAGCATTTGGCTTCGTATTTGCCCAGAAAACGAGGGCTTTTAGGATAAAAACTAACATCAACAACAAAAAAATCGGACCACTGCAATGCAGTGGCGCTGAGACGCAGCCTGCCCCGGCATAGCAGAGACTCTCCCAGCGCACCAGGGGCTGCCGCTTCCTCGCCCCCTCGGCAGCTGCTGTCACAGCCCTGAGGCCCAGAGTGGGAGGGGGGATTGCCCAGGTGGAACTCAGGAGGCGATGACATGGCTGGGGATGGAGAGGGCAGCAGACAGAGGTCCGGGCTAGGAGGTGGCTTCCTGCCCCTCGGCAGCTCCATCACCCAGCTCATGTCTGATTCTCAGAGAACCCTCACTTAAAACTCACATATGCCCATTGCTGGCTCCGTTCAGAGTGAGACGTCCTCTTAATTTTCTCCACTGTCTCCAAAAAAAAAAAAAAAACCAAAAAACAGTGGTGTGTGTGTGTGTGTGTGTGTGTGTGTGTGTGTGTGTGTGTGTGCGCGCGCGCCTTTTCTATCCACCCACTTAGAGTATCCCAGCATAGAGACTCAAACCCATCGACTCTCAGGGCTGAAAGGAGCTTAGAGATCACCTTACCAAGTCTTCTGTCACAGGAAGAGACCATTTAGCCAAGGTCACTCAGCTGGGCCAGAGCTGGTGGTAGAGCCCAGAGGCAAGACAAGAAGGGATGGGAACATGCCGAGGGAAACCCAGCCAGCGGGCTCTCAACAGGGGCAGCAGCTTCCTCCTGACTCACTAATGAAGTCTTCCAGTAGCTACTCAAGGCAGCCAGGGAGGCGATAACAGGGCTTGTGTGGTGTGCCCCCAACCTCCTGTGTGCACATGCATATGTGAGTGTGTACACACGTGTGTGTGTGTGTGTGTGTGGGAGTGGGGATGTCCATATGTGGGTATAAATGTGTGTGCACACAGGTTTACGTGTGTGTATGTGTGTGTGTGTGTTACCCAAGTGCACACACGGGTAAGTGTTCCAAAGTCCACTTCTCTCTCCAGTGCCGCTGTGTTCTAGGACCACTGGCAATACCGTCCAGGTGCTAGAAAGCACCTCCCCGGCTTCTAAGTGCCGCTGCAGCCCCCTCCTGGGCCCTTCACAGCCCTGGAAAGTCCAGGCCCTCCCCCAGGCTCAGCCTCCTTCAGTTGGGATCCCAGGTCTGAGTCAGCTATAGGGTGGTGGTATGCGTGCGGGCAGGACAGTCAGAGCCCTTTGCCCTCAGGTTTGGGGGCCCTGGCATAAGGACACAAATGTCTCCTTTCCCTGTCCTCAGGCCTGCTTCATCTCTTGGTCTCTGTCATCCAGCCACGAGCCGGTAGCTTAGGAGTTACTTTTGAAAAAACAGTTATTATTTAACTCATGTGTATGTGTCTGTGTCATGTGTGTGTGTGTGTGTGTGTGTGTGTGTGTGTAAAGATGTCCAGAAAACCAGCTGTGTCAGGTCCCCCTAGGTCTAGAGTTACAGTAGTGTGAGCTGCCGGACATGAGTGCTGGGAATTGAACTCCAGTCCTCTGGAAGAGCTGTACATGCTGTGTCTCCAGCCCAAATTACTCTTAATGCTTCCCCTTCTCTTCCCTCACACCCAGTCCAACCCCAGAGCCAATCACTTTTTGTTTTTTCTATCCTGAGTTGCCTGGTCCAGCTATTAGCATCTCTCCTGGATTCTGCAGAGTCCAGGCAATCTGCCTACAGTGAACTCTCTTCTTTGCTGTGCAGTTAATATCTGCCCAGCCTTCAAATCAGGTCGAGCCTTTCTTCCTCCAGGAAGTCCCCCTTGATCTCCCTGAAAAATCTGATTGCTTTGTGCACAGCACTGTCCCGTGTTCTCTTTATATTACTGGTTGCATCACAGATAGAATGGCGCATGCGCGCGTGCGTGTGTGCATGTGTGCGTGCGTGTGTGCGTGCGTGCGTGTGTGTGTGTGTGTGTGTGTGGTCACTGACTGGTGTCACCTTGGCAAGCAAGCCAAGCACTCTGTGAGGACGCGACCCTGTTTGTTCTGCTCATCACTCCCCAGCTCAGCACCACAGTCGATTCATAAAGCAGATAGTTAACTGTAAGTTGTTGAGAGGATGAAGGAGTTGGCAGGTAAACTGAGGCAGGTTTTGTGGACAGAGGCAGGTGGAACTCTGGTGCCAAGAGTCCAGCCATAAGAGCTGGCCTGAATGTAGGGTGCAGAGGCTGTCCCCAGCCCAGCAGGAAGCTGGTCCATCAGTCGGGGAGTGTGGGCAGCAGAAAGACCATGGAGAATGTGTCTTCTTGGATCACGTGACTGAAAATATTAGACCTTGGGAGCAATTAGTTAAGTTAATTAGCTCATCTATTTAAGCAGCAGCTAAAGCAACGGGGCCTGAAGACCATTTTGGGAGAGACACTCAATTATTTGCACCAATGTCACCCTAATTTCCCAGGAAGCTCAGCTATGGCTAGACCAGGAAAGAGGCTTGAACACTCAATTAATTTCCCCATTTTGAGTCTGGAGTGGGAGGAAGCTGGCTAAAAGCAGGTTGTTAGTGCCCGGGAGCCCAGTGGCCCATCTTACTACTGTGCCCTGACCCTTCTGATCAAGACACAGGCTGAGATGTGACCCAGAGAGAGAATAACTTAGTCAAGGTCACCCAGCAAGTCAGAGCCAGTGACAGCCAGATCCCAGGTCCCTGCCTCCTTGCCCAGGACCTCCGCTTCACTGCCAGGGATCACCATGGCGACAGAGGGACACAGCTTGGCTCACCCAGAGAAATGTCCAGAAATGGGGCCCCGCCTCTATTCTGGATTCGTACCCTCTTCCTGGTCTCCGCGAAGAGAGGAGCACCCAGTCCCAGTTTTTCTCTGATACGAGGTCAGCAGCCAGCGGTGATGAAGTGTTTGCCGCGTGCCTCAGTTGTGCTGGGTGAGCGGGGTGACTGCAAAGAACCCCCAGTGCACCAGCAAAGCCTTTGGAGACTGGCGAAGGACAGAGCAGAAGGACGCCCATGAGGTCTGGCTGTGGAGCGTGGGAGTGAGGCACTCTGACAGTGACTGAGTCCATCCGAAAGCAGTGCAGGGGAGCGGGCAGGGTGGGGTGCAGACCACTGGGAGACTGGGCCAGAGGCATGGGTGCTGAGTGATCAGGCGGGGCCATGGCGAAGGGCCCTCATGGCCAAAAAGTAACACGCTGGCTGTGTGCGTCTGGGAGAGAGCGATGCTTGGGTGGTGGTCTGCTTTCTCCAGTGAGAATGATGTCACTGTGTTGTCAAACCGTATGTGCAAAAAGACAAGGGTATTCTGCACCGGGGAGAGACATATTTCCATGGATTCTTAGTTAAGGGCTTGCACTGCTGGCCCAGGAATCAAAACTCCAAAGGACGAGTGGTAGGAAAGAGAATTAGCCAGCCCTTGAGACCAGGGATCCAGAATTGAACCCCACATCCGCATGTCTAAGTGTTTGCATGGTGTTTTCCCCGGAATGCAGTCCAGGCTTCTTCACGGGGACTGTCCTAACTCATACCCCACAGTCTCTGCACTCTGGTGACAGACTGCGCCACAGTGGCAGTCATGCATTCCAGAGCCCCCGAGGTTGCCCTGCGGCCTCCTCTACCGGTGGTGGGCCACTGTGGGCCACGGTGACGTCTGTTCTATACCTGTGCAGTCCTGGCTGCGATCTCTCTGGGGCTCCCTGGCTGCCCCACCTCCAAGCCTCACCCCGATGTAAGGAAGCTTTCACAGTGCGCCTCACTGCTCACGGTCTGACCTCCAAGGCCCTTTGAGTTCAGGCCCCTGACGATGCCTGAGTCCCATTCCATTCCCCATCACTCCTTCCCACCCTGTTTGTGAACGAGGCTGGGAGACCTTGCAGAAGGCAGACTCTGGGTGCCAGTGAGAGGCTGTCTGCTTGGGAGTTTCTCCACAGCAGGCCCCACGGAGGCCCAGGGAAACACCCCATCCCACGGCCACCTCTTCTCTCTCTCTGTAGCTCGTGTGCCTCTCTCCGCCAGTAGGGACTGTGACCTACAGTGTGTCATTCCCAGGCCTAGCAGAGTGTGTGACACACAGTGCATCCTCAGGAATGCTTACCCAAAAAATGTGGGACAGAAAGTTCCAGGTTGCATTCTCTCTTTCTCTACAGGAAAAATCCAACTGTGCTAGAAATCCAGCTAACAGAGGCTGTGTGTTCCGACCAGTAGATGGCAGTAGAGGTCGCCGTGTGTGAGCAAGTGCCCCACCCCCACTTCAGGTGGGCAGGCTTACCTGGAGTGGAGGACCCTCCCTGAGGTGCCTCCCTCCCACAGCTGTGGAGGACTGTTATCTTGGCTCCTTGAAGTCTCTGGAGAGAGGCTCAGTGTACAGTTCCAGTTTCCTTTCCCTCTTCAAGGCCAAGCTTGCATTGTGCATCGGTGGCCTGGGAATTGCTACTCATGTCTAGGAAAAGCCCTCCTTGGGGAGATCTAGAGATGCTCTCTTTGAGTCCAGCTAGAACTGGAGCTGGAGCAGGAAGATGCTCAAAGTGGCGGTGTGCTGTTGGGCAGTCCTCTCCTCTCTCTCCCCAGGAAGTGGGTGGCTGTCTGAACCCACAGATCAGGGCTTGAATCCTGGCTTGGGCCCTGGCCCTGGAGACCGGAGGCTGAAGTTCCAGAAAGGCCCTTTGCCTTTCCGGAACTTGAGTTTTCTCAGCTGTGAAGCTGGAGGCTTCTGGGTCTGGGGGCTGCTGCTCTGAAACCAGGGTGGTGGAAAGAGGGACAACATTGAGGAGGAAAGGGTCCCTGTCAGCTCTGGTGATGGTCATGGTGGCATCTGCAGGAGTTGAAGGTCTTTGCAGGAATCTAGTTTCTAGAAGGGAAGCGCTGGGACTCTTGTATTGTCTGGACAGGTGTGGAGAGGAGGAGCCCGTCAAGGGGAAGTGCTGTCATATACCAACTCAACCTGCTCTCACACCTCGCTCAGGGGAAGCCTGGGGATGGGGTGGGAGCTAACCTCCAGCAAGCCTTCTTCTGTACTGTGCATGCAGCAGCCTCAAGCCGCTTTGCAGGGACCCAGCTGTGGTGTGCTCCTGGAGTCAAGCCTGGGGGAGGAGCTGTCAGCTCAGGTGACAGGGACAGGAAGAAGGACACCTGAGCAGCAGCAGGGGGATGTGGAGTGGGTTTCAGGGCATCCCTTCCGTGTGTAATCCCCAACCCCATTCCGTCCCGGAGCTCTGGCAACAGGCGGGGTGTGCTGCTTAGATGCAGAGAGCCAGGGCAGCTCCCTGTCTGTATGGGAGGGGCTTAGAGCCGCCACCTCATTGGACCTGAAGGGAGACACTTTGCTCATGGTGTGTGGACTTATTTGGGAGTGACCTTGGTCACTTGGACCTCCAGCCCCTTCCCTGGCTACTCCTGGGTCAGCCAAGGCATGCATCCATGGCTGGGAGTTGGGGTGGTTTGAGCTGGTACCTGGGGCCGACTCAGGGTGAATGCAGGGAATTGGTGGCAGCCTGGTGAAGCCAGGTGGAAAGGAGAAGAGCTGGCACCAGCTGCAATCCCCTTTGCCCAGGAAGTCTAGGACAGATGTCAGGGTCTCAAGAGCCACTAAATGAGGTGCTGTGGCAGGGAGAAGATTTGGCAGGTGAGGATCCAGTGTCCTAGGGAGAAGCCAGAAGTAGCAGAAGGTTTGAGTCCTTCACCAGCGGAGTGAGCACTTCCCTAGAGTACCGTGGTCTCTCTACACCCACCATCCCCTTAATCCAGGATAATAACCCTGTTTTATAGTTAACTCCTACGTCGTAGATGAGAGGTTACATAGTCTAGTCACACCAGGTACCTGTGGCAGCCCTGGCATTTAGGACACTCTGCCTCATGCTTACTGAGGATTTTCTGTGTGTGTGGAGGCTAGACCAAAGGAAGGCCTCTCAAGGAGATTACAGTTAAGAGTATAGGCGGGCAGTGGTGGTGCACGCCTTTAATCCCAGCGCTCGGGAGGCAGAGCCAGGCGGATCTCTGTGAGTTCGAGGCCAGCCTGGACTACAGAGCGAGATCCAGGCCAGGCACCAAAACTACACAGAGAAACCCTGTCTCGAAAAAACAAAAACCAAACCAAACAACAGAGTATACAGGGTGAAAATAAGGAGGGGGAGGGGCAGGGAACTGAGGCTAGCAGTGCTGGGGGTGGGTGGGTGGGGGGCTGACATGGTGAGATGGTGAGGGGAAAGAGAACAGCGTGTGCAAAGGTCCTGGGGTAGGGCAGAGCACTGAGGGCAGAGATGTGGGCAAGGGCAGAACCGGGTGACACTGGAGAGTGGGAAGGGGCAGCACCTTGAGACTCAGGGGCAGGAAACTTGCAAGAAGACGAAGAAGGAGGACACGTGGTTGGAAGGAGCACTTGGGGAGGAGGGGGAGGCATGTCCATGTACTCAATGAGGACTCTAGGGAAAGATCAGCATCTAGAATCACAAGGCTCAGCCTTGGGCCACTGTGACTCCTTGGTGGAGTTACCCACATTTTAGGGGACTTCTGTTCCATCACCACACAAAGAACTATCCCTGCCTTGCCCTGAAGCCACCTGTGTGGATGGAGAGATCAAGGTTTGTTCTTACAACCCGTCAGGGAGGGAGCCAGCTGCAGATACCTTCCTCAGAGGACCTGCTCAGCTCCCTGCCTGCGGAGATGGCACCGATCCTGTCACATGCCAACAGAATTCCACTCACCACCCCTCCACCCTAGGAGGGGACAGGCACAGGGAGACAGTCTGTAAACCAAACAGGTATTTCTAGAAAGTGTGGGCATAACCTTGCAGACGGACTTCGCCCCTGCTCTTAGACCCAATTGCACGGCAGTGGTGAGCAAGCTCAAGGCATCTTTCAGTTCCTGTAGCAGTGTCCTTTTAATCCATCCCAAGCATCACCATTCATCCACTCCGGTCACGCAGGCATGGGTCCTGCCTTTGAGCACTAGTTAAAAGGAAACCCTGCATTCTCACCTGAGAGCCACCCCCGTACTCTGTATATTCTGACCTTGAGCTCTTGACCCTCAAGCCACCCCTTCTTTCTGGAGAATGGCCACCTGGGAGCACCCTTCCCAGCGCCCATGTGCAGCCCTGCCAGGTGTCCAGACACACACTCCCCCCCAGGCATGCTGCCTGGAATTCTCCCCCCCCCCGCCCCCAGTTAGCTTTTTTGTAGCCTAGGGGCCTTCAGCAAGCACTAGCCCCACAAAGAGCAGCATGCTGCGGGGACTCCTGCAGTCGCTGGGCATGGGCATGATGGCACAGCTTGGGGCTGAGGACAGGGAGATGAAGAAGAGGGGGTTGATGGTAGATTGGTAATTTCCCATCTCCCCCAGGTATGCTCAGGGGAAACCCTGGAAAGCCTAAGCCAGTTCTCCCAGCTCGTCTGACCACTTCCGCCGGCGGCGGGTCCTGAACTTGTGTTTCTGAGTGTAC